>NC_133120.1:35911912-36511912 GCF_033568475.1 Henckelia pumila | reverse complement strand
TAACGACGGACGAAGGTATAGCTTTTGCTTCCTATAAATATTTAGGAGTATGAAATAGCTTAGTTAAGGCTTTTAGAGCACTTTAATGATAGTAGTATCTTTTGGCAGTGTAGAGAAGACTATAGGCGTGGACCTAAAGTTGGTAGAGCTTGCACTGTTTTGAGGTACGAAAGTACTGTTCGAGATATCCTGACTGAGTATGCATGTATTACGTGACTGCATGATTTATATGTCATGATATTATGCTGCATTCATTTGCATCTTGCTGTATCTCTTTCGAGATGTCTGTTAGTAGGGTTGTACCCTATCCTGTTAGTGGATGGACTTCCATCGATTTGGGTCCGGCGTATCCACGGTTATCTCGGTATGGGAGCCACCTCCTGAAGCGACGACACAGCGTGCTACATACCAGGGCCCGGTCTGTCTCTGTTATCTGATCCTTGACCTCGAGTCTATAGGGAGTTCACTTTGCATGCATGTATACTCATACTCTCGCACTGAGCGTTTTATGCTCACGTCTCGTACTCTGTATTTTCTGGACACCCTATTCCATGGGGCAGGTTTGCGATTGGACGAGGAGGGTGGATCCAGGAGGGGCTAGTCAGTGGTTGGCCAGCTGGAGCTTCGTCTAGGCTTTATTACTGTTGTTTGGGTTTATACAGCTATTCGATCTGGTTGTTTATTATTGGATAATTACAGATTCCTTTTCTTGGGATTGTATAATGTTATTGGTTTCCGCAGTTTTATTCTGATATCTGTTTTATTAAGTTAATTGCATGCCTAAGTTCTGTTTAGTAGGTGATCTGGGTAAGGGTCACTACATGATCGGAGCTTCTGATCCAACCACACGTCATGCCTGACGTAATATCGATCGGTGCCTCCGATCGCTCATCGGAGCTTCCGATCCTGTTCGGAGCTTCCGATCGTGCCTTCGGAGCTTCCGATCCGTCCAATGCCTAATTCAATTAATTAGCATTAATCCTTTAATTACTCAATTAGGGCACGGGCTACTACATGAACACCTTTCTGTACATTGCCAGATTGTTTATGAACATCCCTACAAAATTAACTACTCCTAGAAAACTTTGAAGTTGTTTTACATCTTTGAGTTTATCTGAAAATTTCTTTACCTTTTCCACAATATGGGGTTGTAGAATTATTCCAGTTTCATCAATCTCAATTCCAAGGAATTCAATTTTTCTTGTGGCTATGACTGCTTTCTTTTCAGATAAAACCAGTCCTTTCTTTTTACAAATTTTAGAGAAATTCTCTAAATGTTTAACATGTTCATCTATATTTTTTGATGCTATAAGAATATCATCAATATAAACAAACATGAAGTTGAAATAATCTTCAAAAAGATTATCCATTTTTCTTTGAAATATTTGTGGTGCATTAGCCAATCCCATAGGCATAACTTCCCAGATATAATGTCCTTGTGGTGTAGAGAAGGCTGTGAATTTCTTACTGCCTTCCTCCATTCGAATCTGGTAGAATCCAGACTTACAATCAAATTTTGAGAACACTTTAGCATTTCGTACACAGCTAATTAGATGTTCTCTACTGGGTATGAAGTACCCATTAAACTCCAGGATTTTATTAATACCTTGGTAGTTAATAACTAACCTGGGTTTTCCTCTTTTTATTTCACCATGATTTCTAACCAGAAAACCTGGGCTGCTATATGGTGAAACTCCTTCTTTGATTAGACCAAGGTCCAAATGTTCCTTGATAATCATTCTCATATCCCTTTGATCTGTTATGTTCATTGGGATAGGCTTATATCTGACAAATTCATACTCTTTGCCTTCCTTTAGAGTAAGACTGACTTTGAGTTGATTTCTATCCCACCATGCCAAAGGATGCTCATTGTAACTTTATTTGATCCTCTTTTTGACATCTTCAAGGGATACCTTATTTTCTAACTCAATATCTCTGTGATTTAGAGTTACTTTGAGAAGCTCCATATCCTCTGTTTGGAGTTCTTATTCTCTTGTTATTTTCAACATGGTTTATCCAAACCTTTTTGGATCTTTCATTTTTGGGTGAAAAAGTTGTCCTTTATCACCACGCTGGCTACGAAATATTATCGGTAATTGTCGATAAAAAGCAACCTTGAGTCTTTGAATGATAATTTTATGATCACAAATTGTATTGAACATAAGTCTTCTTGACTCGTTGTCTTGTGTGTACTTCTTAAACATTTGTAAGAAGTTATTTCCTAACAGGATGTCTGCTCCTGTATCATGGAAATAGATTGGTGGTGTTTTTACCTTGTACCAGGGTGTTTGACCTGCTCCTCCCACAAGGATCTCTGCTTGTTTTATTCCTTTGAAAAAAATTAAAATTCTTCGAGAGAAATCTCGTCCAGCAATTTGTGGCAATTCTTCTTCACATTCTTCAAGGAAGACTCCCCTTTTTGCTGTACAAATTCCTGCTCCCGAGTCAATATAAGCTGCAAAGTATTCAGCCTTATATTGTTCATACAACATACCAATCGGAATGTATATGAAGAAATGACTTGTCGTCATTTTTTAAAGGGATTACTAAATGGCCCCGCCATTTTTTACAGGCTATGTTGTACCTTAGTAATCCGATTAAGACTATTCACCTTTAGTTTTCCTAAGGCTTCAGAAGGTAGAGTATGGTTACTCCTTTCTATTTTCTCAATGTGTTCTAGTAAATCATGTTCATGACTTACTAATATCAACAATTGCTTCTTTCTCTGTTTGTGAACAGAGTTTTCGAATCTGATTAAGGGATTTTCCCTTATCCAATTGTCTTGATTTTCCATCTCGTAGAATTCTTATTGAATCCTCCAAGTCTTTTCTTTTGCCATAAACTCTATTCCTTTTTCAAGGTATTTCCATGGTTTATGGTTTTCCAGAAACTCTAGGCCAAGAATGAGCTGATCCACTCGTTTTCCTGGAATTCCACAGATTTGAACTTCCAATTCTCCAATATTTATTAATGCTTGGTAAGTTCCTGTTACCTGCTGCTCTAAATAGTAAATCGAGTTACAGGGAAATTGGTTCCTGTGACTTGTAATTTCGAATACTATTTTGACTTCTTTCCATCCTTCTGGAGATCTAAGTTTTTCTATTATCGAAAACTCCTTTTCTTCTGGTGGAATTTCCTGAATAGGAGATTTTTACCACCTTCGACTTGTCATTCAGTCACCTTGGAAAGATAACCTATGGGGTTCTATTTTAAGATCTCTGTATAGAACCGGTTTATCTTGTATTTGAATGTCTGTTTCTTGAATTAAAGGAAACTCGATTCTCTCCGGGTATATTGCTTGAGCAACTTTTTCAAAGATTTCTGGAATTTCAATAAACTCATTTCTAATAAATAATTCAGAATGATGAGTATTAGAAAGGCATATGAAATTTGATAGGTAATAGAATATGGTCTATTATCTTCCTTCATTAATCTTTTTTCCTTGATGTTTTGATGCAACGTCAAGGCTCGAATAAAGTATCTGTCAGCTAAATTGTAGGCTATTCTTGGATAAATAACTCCTACAATTTTCCCTGCACATCGATTTCCTGAGATGTACCCAGAACAACATCTTGTATATTTCCCATTCTTTTATCACATACTACGATATCAATGGGTGAATCTATTCCTTCTTTAAAAGTTGCCTTGATCATTATTTGGATTGCTCCAATATGAATCCAATACATCGTTCTTGCTACCTCACTTTTCAGCTTCTGCAATTCCTCTCTTACTTCTTCAAAAGGAATTAACTGCATCTCTATTTGACTACTTGTTAACTCCATAGGGATTGCCATTTCCCTTATGGATACTTTGTAAATCAAATGATGTCTTCTTTGTCTAAGCCCTAGGTTGCCTAAGACTCTTTCTACTTTTCCTGCCGAAAATCCTTGGTACTTTTGTAATGTTGGATTTTCTCTCATAATCTTTTGGACCATATTATGAGATATCGTGGTTTGACTAAAAAACCCAGCCAAACTCTCTTGGTTTTTTAAAACCGTGGCTAATTTATCCATGGTTTTTTAAAAAAAACCGTGGTTAAAATGGCCACGGTTTTAAAAAAAACCGTGGTTAAAATTATCACGGTTTTTTTGAAACCGTGGTTAAAATTAGCAATGTTTTTAAAAAACTGTGGTTAAAATTACCACGCTTTAAAAGAACCGTGGTTAAAATAGCCACAGTTTTAAAAAAATCGTGGTTAAATGAGCCACGGTTTTAAAAACAACCGTGGTTAAAATAACCACAGTTTTCAAAAAACAGTGGCTAATTTAACCACGGTTTTTAAAAATTAGCCACGGTTTTAATAAAATATATGACTCTAAAAATCGAATTACGAGGATTATTTCAAAATCTGAAATAATCGAAAATTGCTAAATTAATATAGACCAACTTTAACACGTCTAAGCATCCAAATAATGACTTAGCTTAAACAATTCTAAAATTGGAAAATCTCAATTCAAATATTCTCGCATAATTCTGAAAAAAATATCAAACATGTTCAATAAACTTCAATATAAAAAAATATTTTGCCAGTTTTTCTAATCTCTGTCCTCTTTTTAAATTTTTCCAAACAAAAAAGGGTCCCCAAAAACACAGAAATTAGAATAGGCCATTTTCTGTATACTATACCAACAAAGAAACCTAGAGAATCACTAAACACATGATTAAAACTAGAAGGGGAAAAAAGGCAGTGAATATCAAACAAAAGCACACTCTCTTCTTATCTCCATCTTGTTCTTATTATCTACAAAATTACCCAATTCAAGTAGACCTACAAAAATCAGAGAAAATCCACTTTTCCACCATGAAATCATGAAACCCAACTTAAATAACTCGTAAACTAAAGAACCTCAAGACCAAAAAATTAAACAAAAATATCTCCAAGAAGATTCAAGAAATTAATATGTGTACAGTTGCGTAAATAGTTGTAGTTATGTGGATACATGTATGCATTTGTGTGGAAGGGATCCAACTTTATTTAAGCAACAAAACACTTCACAT
This sequence comes from Henckelia pumila, assembly GCF_033568475.1. NCBI lineage: Eukaryota > Viridiplantae > Streptophyta > Magnoliopsida > Lamiales > Gesneriaceae > Henckelia > Henckelia pumila. Next base: position 36,506,914 of record NC_133120.1, on the reverse strand, counting down.
GCATGTGAAGTATTTAAGCAACTGTAAGTCGATTCCTCAATATTTATGAGCTAACAAGGATGAAAGACGTTTTTTTAGAAGAAACAAGGATATAAGTTAGTAATATATCAATTAGTTAACAAAATTTTAAAGTAGTCAACATATGTAATGTACAACTTGTTTATATTCATTTTCAAATTCTTCAAGCAATAAATGCAAACAAAACAGATCTTTTTTGAATGTCGATATCCCAAAAATATATAGTGAACGGGTCGTAATTAATTTATTATTGCGTTTTTCAATTGGCACAATACGTACATAAGTGTAACTCACCTTCAAACCTAGAACATTGTTCCCTCCTCTCTTGTAATATAAGTCGAACTCTTTGCTACCCTCCATCCGGTTGTGCCAATTCCATCTGTAAACCAAACAAAAAAATAAAAATAATATAATTAATGACAATAATAGTATTAATAACAATAAATAAGGATAAAATTATTTATATTGCAAATTATTAAGCTATAAATTTGTGTTTATGGATGTTCCAATAAATTGAAAAAAAAATTGTATTTATGAATTGGATAATAATAACAACTATTACAACGAATTCATACTAAAAATTTATACTTATATATAACTTATATTACTAATATAAAATAAATAAATAAATAATAAATTTGAACATAAAAATAAATTCCATAAATTAAAACACAAGTGCAATTTTATTTAATTATTTGGTTTAAATATTTTAATTCAACACTTTAAAATAATTATTAATAAATCTAGTCAAATGATAGAATAATTAACATCGGATCCTTATAGGATTAATTAATGTAAACGGCGAAAACGTGTTAGAATAACATTTTTTATGTTCATAAAATAATAAATACATTGAAACATTCATTAACAAGATTTTTTACATTTTGATACATGCATTTTCATTAATTAAACTAGGAATAATAATAATAATAATAATAATAATAATAACAACAACAACAACAACAAAAACAACAACAACAACAACAAGAACAACAAAAATAATAATAATAATAATAATAATTTAATGTTTGTAATAATAATTTTGACAATAATTATATAAAATAAGGAAAAATTACAAATTTAGTCATGTATGTTTGTCACTTTGCGATTTTGGTCTTAAATGTTTTCACATTTTAGTTTTAGTCTTGCATGTTCTGATTTTTGATAATTTTGGTCTTTTTTATTCGAAAATTCTTACGTGGCACTGTACACGTCAGCTTCAAATCAGCACTAAATTTGTGTCCCGTCAGCACCACGTCGGAAAAAGGACTAAAATTGCTAAAAAAAATAAAGATAGCGGACTAAAACTGAAATCTGAAAATATAAAGGACTAAAATCGCAAAGTGACAAACATACAGGACTAAAAAAACAATTTTTCCATAAAATAATTACTCAATAACAATAATATATTCGATAAGTATTTTATTTGAACGAGTTGTTTATAATAATAATAACAATAATAAGAATAAGGAAAGTATTATTTACACTCTAAAATATACTAATCACACTTAATTTTATTTTTTATTTTTTTATATATATTGGCAATATTATCTTTTTTTATTATTTAGTAGGTTTTTAAATCATTATAAAAATTTTAACAAATACCTAATATAAATTACCATTCTTATATAATAAATAAATAAATAAGAAATTAATTAGTTTTAGAAAAAATTTTAAAAGCAATCAATAAATAACCACGGTTTATTAAAACCGTGGTTAAATAACAACGATTTTTGAAAATCCTGGCTAATTTAACCAAGGTTTTATTAAAACCGTGGCTAAATTTAGCAACGATTTTGTAAAAATCGTGGTTAATTTAATAACAATGGTTTTTTTAAAAAAACCATGGTTAAATACATAAACATGGTTTTTTAAAAAAACCGTGGTTAACTAACCACAGTTTTAAGAAACCGTGGCAAAACTTAGGCACGGTTGTTTTAAACCGTGACTACAATTAACCACGGTTTTTTCAAACCGTGGCTATTTTTAGCCAATTTAAACCATGGTTATTAAACCACGGTTATAAAAACCGTGGCTAATTTAGACATGGTTTTTTTAAACTGTAGGTACTTAGCCACGGTTTTTTAAAGACGTGGTTATTCATCCACGGTTTTGAAAAACCCGTGGCTAAATTTAGCCCAGTTTAAAGAAAATCGTGGTTAATCAATCACGGTTTTAAATAACTGTGGTTAAATAGCCACGTTTTTTTTAAACCCGTGGCTATTTAACCCGGTTTTGATAAAACCGTGGCTAATTAACCACAATGTTTTTCAAACTGTGGCTAAATATGTATTGAGAAAAACTTTAAGAATATAATCAAGTCAATCTTGATCAAAGAAAGAGGATATGCATATCAATTTTACGATTATAAATACGTTGGTTTAGTTGATTTATTTTGCCTCCAATCAACTATTAAAACATGAGAATAAATGTATCTTATTTGGGAATATTTGAAAGATATATTGTAAATATTATGACAAATGATTGTGTATAGCAAGTTATTAGTTGTGAGAGAAATTCACACAATAAATATCTTGAGGGGATTGAAATTATATTGGAAATAATGTATGATCAATTATCTTGAGCAATGAAATTTTAATGACGTAAATTCTCATTTGTTATTCTTGTGAAACAATGTTTCCAACATTGAGGGGGAGAAATTAGAAGCTTCAATAATATTTTTGAGATCGATCCCAACGAAATATAAAGTGAACATGTTGTTCAAAGTTTAAATCTCAAAATACATTATTTGATCTTATGTATAAGATCATTTATACTATTTAGCTTCATTTATGTTCAAGTTAAACAATGTATATAAAACGTCTTTAGTGACGAAGAACTCCTTTAAAAACATGAGTGAATATCTCAATATGAAAAGAATAATGAAGGCTGGTCGTTATAAAATAAATCGATGTCCTGCAGGACCATATCTTATATTACTTGCAAGTAAATGAAAAAAAAATGTGAGAAGCGCGAACGACCAATTATTTCAATGAATCCAATTTGGATTATATTATTCTTGAAGAATAACAAGTGTATTAAAATATGAGATTTCACAATTTTTTTGGGATCAAATGATATAATCATTAATGCACGTGTTTTTTCTATTATGTAAAATAATGACTATCATTAACAAATGATTGACAAAAGACATGTGGCAATATCAAAAAATTTTAGCAATGTTTCTCAAAATATTTCAAGCGAATTATGAAAAAATATTTGCATTTATCATGGATGCACTGATTTTACGGTGATACATATAGAAACGTCCTCAAAGGATTTGCCACATAAAAAATAGTTTTTCCAACTTGAAGAATAAATATACATCTGAATCAATTTTTGGCAAATAAGTGCACAAGATTGAAATAAGACGAGTTAATAATTTTAAGTGATGCTTGAAATAGTTGGAGCAATCAAAGTTGTACTCTTTTTCCATTTTCTATGATTTTTCCAACATGATTTTTCATAATATATTTTTTAATGAGGCAATTAAAAAGTATAAAGAGATGTCGTACTCTTTTTTCTTCATTTTCCACTGAGTTTTTTTTGATAAGGTTTTAACAAGGCGCATCTATCGTCGAGAAGATATCTAAAGAAAGTAGATGTTGATATACGATCTTTTTTCTTCGTTCATTTTTTCACGGGGTTTTACTATCAAGGTTTTAACGAGGCAACACTTCAGTCCCAATGAAGTTCTCAAGCATCCATCTTTCCAAATGGAGATTTTGACGAATCGATTGTCCGTGCAAATAATCATCTAAGGAAGAGTGTTATAAATATATTGTTGTTGTAGATGATTATCTTTATCTATGTAGATTTCGAAGATTTGTGATCAAGATACATATGTCAAAATAATAATTGTAAAGATTTGTATTCTATTATTTCCTCCTATAAATAGGGGTGATTGAGTTCAATGAAAATTACACCTGAGTATTGACTCATATGAATTCTCTCTACTCTAATAAATTCTCTCTACTCATCTCTCTATTTCTATTATGATTTATAACATTATCTAGTTAAATTTAATAACAATATTGGACTTAAAAGAAATTGAAGTAATGTGCAAAATTTACTTTTGAGTTTGATCATATACCAATTAAAAAAATTTTAATAGTTCATGTACAAATTTTATATTTTACCAATAGTTCATATACCAAAATAATATTTACTCTTGGAATTATTCATGAAAATCAAACGGATTTTCTAGATCAATATAAACGAAAGTTCGGATAAGTCAACATGAACGTTTCTCTGATACCACTCGTTAGAGATTTAATAAATCATGTCATTGAAAAAATATCACAACAGCTAAGAATTATGTCAAATTAAAAGAAAATAAATAACAGTAAACACATGAATGAATCCATTGCCTGATCTAGTGTGAGAGTTATGGATCTTCCAAAACAACAGATAATCGACCACCTTATTCTTGCACAGGGGCGGATTTACTGTAGGACTGCCCCACCCCACCCACCAAATTTTTTTTTTTAAAAAAATTACAAATATATATGATATATATTTGTATTTATTATATATGTTATTTGGTCCCTCAAACTCATAATATCTATGTCTGGGTTAATGGCTAAAGACTTTCAAACTCTTGGCACATTACCGGAGTTCGATTCTATTCTTCCCAACACTTCGGCACTTTTATTTTTTAAAAAATTCTCTTCGTTCCTCAATAAAAAAAAATCTGCTCTCCGTTTTTTTTTTTTCAAAGGAACAAAAGGCCCTATTTCCAAAATATCAAATTTTTTAAAAAAAAACTTAAAACTTGATATTAAAATTTAAAAAATAGCAATCATCATCGGGTTTGGGCAGAAAACTGGAGGAGAAGAAAATTAGGGGAGAACTTGCTCGTCTTTTCTTTGTTCTAATTTCATATCACAAAATTAGAAATTATAGGATAAGAATAGTTCAAAAATAATCAAATTTCATGATTTTATTTATTGAAATTTGTTGGATTGTTTTAGGTTTTTTTTTTTTTGAATTTATGTCTATTTTGTTCCTTTTTTGAGCTTTCAAATGTGAGTGCTATCATAGAAATTTATGTCTTTTTCTTGGGGTTGATTTTAATATAAAGATATGAAGGATAATATTATATTTTGTTGGAGTTATGTTATAAAAACAAAAATAAACGTGGGTCCAATATTTTTCTGTTTTATACATACTTGCATGACTTTAATTAACTCTAACTTAGGCTAATTAATTAAACCTTAAATGCATACTTACAAAAACTAAAGGATTTCGACTGGCCAGTGATGTTCTAAAAATAATTTAATAACTTTACATGACTGCAAGTTTCGTTGTTAATAATGGTGGTTGGCTATATAAAGACATTAGTCATTGTTAAGTCAAGTAAATGGTGAAGTGATGCATAGTTTGGAGGTGAAGTAGATATTTTTGGTTCTGTGTTTATTTTATATGTGAGTTTTATATGATCACTCTAGTTCATGATTCCTCTCTATTTTAATCCAGTCATTAAAATTATCTTGCAGTGGGATGACATGCAATTAGAATCCAATGAATAAAATATGTAGTTTATCGTAAAAGAATAATTGTTTAATGAGATTCTAATTAATTTATTGAATGGAATTGTGGGCAATCCATAATCATATACGAAACTGTTATTTTTTTTACAATAAGGGTAACATCTCCAAGAACTTTCACCATTTATTCCAGAGTAAGAACTTTTGGTTCTATATCTTCTCATCTCCAAAAGTATTTTCGGAATTGATATCTAGTTTCCTGGATTTCTCCTATTGTTAGGAGAGATAAATTGGTGATAAATAGTGTTTTGTTTAATTTGCTTTGTTTTTCTTTTAGGTGGGTTTTAAATTTTGTGTTTGTTTTTTATTTTTTATTTTTTGACTTTTGTATATCGGGTTTAGTTTTGTGTTTACTCGGTGGAGTTGTGATGTGTAGTAATCCAGAACCCATTTTAAGATAATAATATGTTAATCATGATTAAGGGTTAGTAATTAACCAATTCCGAGGTTTAATTAGACTTCAGAATTAAGAATTTGGCTTCCTTAGTTTTGGCCAGTTCGGACGGTGCGAAGAAGACTTCGGACGATGCGAACTTAGCAAGCCGGGGGCTCCGAAGAAGGGCATGTTGACTTCGGAGTTAAGGCACGTTCGGACGGTCCGAACCAGGATCGGACGGCCCGAACCAGGATCGGACGGCCCGAACTCCCTTGTGCCAAGCAGGTAGGATTACTCAGCAATGGATTCTGACAAGTGTCGGATTCAAAACATTTCAGACGGCCCGAAGTGGTGATCGGATGGTCCGAACTCGACGTGTCTCGCATGCAGGCAGTGAGCTGGATCGGACGATCCAAACCCGAGTTCGGAGGGTCCTAACTTGACCGGAAATTTTTCATATAAATAGGGCTCATTCGGATTCATTTTGAATTACGAATTCCGAGTTTCCTTCTTCAGTTATATAAGTGTGAAATATACACTTGAGGGCCCTATCGGTTATAATAAAAGTTTTGGAATAACCAAGGTGTGGTTATAGTCATCCGGGACTAGCGACTCCAAAGGGCTTACTACGAACGAAGGTATGGTCTGAGAATCTATTTATGTTTTGAGAGTACTTATTAGCTTAGTTAAGGCTTATGGAACTTGTGTAGTGATACGGTGAACTTTTGAATATAAGCTTGGAACCTAGGATCTTACTAAGACTTGCACACCGAGATTGATCCGTGCGGTGGCAGCACTCATGTGGCACCGATACTGAGAATGACTTTTCAGATGACCCTTTACCCAGTCATCATGTTGCATACATCATATATATATATATATATGTTTAATAATATTTATGTACTGGGCGTTAGCGCTCACGTCCTAGTTATTATCTTGGACACCCTATTCCACGGGGCAGGTCGCAGGATGGACGGAGCCAGTAGTTCGAGGCAGGATTAGGGATCAGGAGCCTACAGGGGATATTTTATACAGTAGGATTGGATATAGCTATATTGTGAGACCTCAGTTCTAAACATCTAAACTCGGATATAAACAACAATTAAGCATAAAAGATCCAAGACTAAAAGCAATTAAGAAATTTCTTTTTTAAAAAAATAAACAGTGCCTCATTCGATCGGTAGAACTCAACCGATCGAGCGAGCAAGAAATCTAAAACTTACTGCCCGGATGGAATCAACAGCACCGCTCGATCGGTAGAGTTCAACCGATCGAGCGGGCAAGCTTTTTACAAAACAAAAACTTGGCACAAAGTCCATCGCTCGATCGGTCAAACTCTACCGATCGAGCGATGATAGCAAAGAGAAGAAAAACAGCAGAAATCTTGCCAAAGCTCAAGTCCAGTACATTCAATACATAACAACGTACATATTACATGCAACGAAAACATACAATCCTCAATATTCAAATATTAGAAACTACAAACATCAACCAAGTTCGAGTTCTAAACATGATTCAAAATATAAACTAGATTGACATGCTGATTCGACTTCTAAACCGAGTCTCACTTCTATCCCTTGATCTCGAAGCTAACCAAGACTCCTCTGACTTGATCCTGCCCCACCTGTTGCCAATTACACATACAAAACAAAGAAACAATCGGATAAATCCGGTGAGAATGATATTCCCAGTAAAAGCAACATAACATGCAATAACAAGTAATATAACAACAACATGTTTTCAAGACAACAACATATTCAATGTTAATACAAATGAAATGCATGTCTTTAAAATTGGGATATCAAGTTTGATAAACAAGGGATTGCTACTATTCTTTTGGGTTCCCGAGGATGAGACCACGTAACAACTCACCGACTCTCCCAATAGAGGTGGTTCCACGTATCTCATACCCCTAGACTTTGGTGCGACTATAAGAAGTATGCTGACACTAGGTGAACTTCTACAACCCAAGTCACTCGCAGTATAGCCCCCAAACATCTAAACAAAAAGGGTCGTTCTGCCCGCTGAAATCAAAGGTTTGGCTCAAGATGAATGCATAATAAAAACATAAAGCATTAAGCCATATAACAAAAGCTCAAAAAATGAAATAAAAGTCCCACATTCTAGAACAAGTATTGATGCAAGTATGTGATTTAAGGTAAACTCAATAACCAACTGTCTCAAGTGTGTTATCCCGCTAAAACAATGACTGGTTGTACCTTTCGATACGAAAAGCTTCAACTCTGGATAAGCTACAATAAAAGGTTATATTAGAAACTAAAAAACCTAAACAACAACATCGCTCAAGGTAAACTCTTTACCGCTCTTCGTCCAACTCTTCGACGATCGACTTCTGCTAACTCTGGGCTCGACAAACTCCAAACGAATCTGTACGGAGGCAAAATATGATAAACAACGACGAACAAACCCAATGCCAAAGTTCTACAATTCAAAACGGTTCAAAATCTCAAAACTCAAACCGGCAGTATAACGGCTATAAACTGATCAAACCGAAAATGCAGACAACAGTATAGTATTGCAAACAACTCAATTCAATGCTAAAACATCAAAAACAACTCAAATCCAACACATCTCAAAATCTCCATTTTCGAATTAGGCTTCCAAAATCATAACAATTCCGAACGACGCACTAATTCAAAACCGACTGAGAATAAACGATAAGAACTCATTCAAGAATAACATAACCGAAACTCAATCGATTCTAACAACATCCAAAATTAGAAGTATAACTGATCGAAGAAAAACTTACTATAGAACGAAGCTCTCGCTGCCGTGATCGCTAATCTGCCTTCAGAAATAAATTCTAACGGACGGATCGAGCTCGGACTGAAATCTGAAAGCTTGAAAGAACTTGGAGGCGTATCTAATGGAGGGAACGAGATGGAGGAGGAAGATGAGTGAATTAAGACTAGTCAACATGTGGTATATAATATATAAAATTCCATATTTACGTTTTAGTCCCTGAAAATTCCAAAAATTGCAAAATAGACCCTGATCAAAATCAAGTCCGCTATTGAACTCTGTAATCTCTGATTATCTCAAATAAACTCAATTAAGATAAATTTGGGGCGTTACATGTATAATGTTTACTTTCTAGTTGTTTCGATATGGTTGTATCACTACAGTATTAAGCTTTGAACTTCTGTACTAAGCTGATATGTAAATTATGAGTTATTTTTCCGCATGTTTTTCTCTGATTATCATTTTTGCTTTATTAAGATTAATGTATGCTATTAGTTGCCAGTTAGTAGGTGATTCAATGCAGGGTCACTAAATTTTTGGTATCAGAGCATGCATAGATTTTGGGAATTAGTACTTGGGATTTAGTTTAGTCTTGAGTAATTATTGCGCATTTGGGATTTTAATGTGCAACTATTTCCAGATAATGGCTGATGGAGCTAAATAGAGTCATGGTAGTATTGGCCAGGGAGGTGGTCATCAGCATCGTCACCATCGCCATCATCACGAGGATCGAAATCGTCCTCATGAGGGTAGACGTCGCTAATCTATTAATAAGTTCATGCAAGTAGGACCGAAACCCTTGGTGGAAGGCGAGAATCCTAAGGAAACGAGGAACTGGATGTTTAGAATTGAGAGTGCTTTTCGTGCTTTCGATTGTACATAGGAGCAGAAGATGGAGGTTTTAGAGTTTGTTCTAGATGAACTTGCGCGATTATGGTAGGATGCTAAATCTTCACAGGCTTATATTGAGAGGGGTCGTGTGACTTGGGAGGATTTCCGTCAGCAATTTCAGAAATTATATTTTCCTCCAGCAGTCCGTCAGGCACGATCTATGGAGTTGTTGACGCTGAGACAGGGATCTATGACTATTGATCAGTATCAGCAATGATTTCTTGTTCTGCTACCCTTCAGTCTTCATATCAATGAGAGTGATGCGTCCAAGTATGATATCTTTCTGCAAGGTCTCAATCAAGATATTTATTCACATGTTTTTGTCTGTGATGATCCGACATCGTATGAGACTCTGGTTAATCGATGCCGACAAGTGGAGAACAACAATAGGCGGGCACAGTTGATGATGCCAGGACAGCCTAGTGGATCTCTTGGGTCTAGGGCTCAATCTGTTGTGCAATCTGGACCTATGTCTTCTTCTACTACTACTTTGTCTGGTTCTCGTGGTTCACGAGGTACATTCCGTTTTGGGAAGAAGAATAAGAAGCAGGAGGAATTTTGCAGTCACAGTGGTGGGAAGCATCCTGTAGCTTCATGTCGGAAGGCTACTAGTGCTTGTTATATTTGCGGTGAGCAGGGACATCTGCGGCGAGATTGTCCTCGGCGTATAGGAGTTGCGAGTGGATCGGGATCACATATGGGATCTCAGGCTTCTACTCATCCATGACAGTAGCCAGCACCACCTAGTTCTTGTAGTTTCCATTCACACACGTAGGGGAAGGTTTTTGCTCTGTCTCAGGAACAGACTACTGAGGGAAGCGATCGCATATTGGCAGGTACCTTTTTGTTATGTGGTATTCTTGTACTTGTTTTAATTGATACTGGAGCATCGCATTCCTTTATTTCTAGTCGCTTTGTTAAGAGACATAGATTACCTTATATATCATTAGACCTGGATTTAGTTGTATCTACTCCGCTGGAGCAGGAGGTAGTAACTAAGCGTCTAGTGATGGGTTTCCTTCTAGAGTTTGAGGGTCACGTGTTGTCTGCTAATCTGATGATTCTAGCGATGGCAGATTTTGACTGTATTTTGGAAATAGATATGCTGACATTGTATCATGCTACTGTGGATTGTTATCAGAGTCTGGTCAGTTTCATCCTGTTGAGGGTGGGAGCTGGTACTTTTATGGTGAGGGTGCGCGACCTCCGATGCCACTTGTATCAGCTTTGAAGGCATGTCATGTCTTAGAGTCAGGTGGGGAGGGATACCTCATCTATGTAGTTGATATGTCCACGAGTAGTCCGGGTATTGATCAGTTATCGGTTGTCAGCGAGTTTCTTGATGTATTCCCTGATGAGATTCCTGGTTTTGCTCCGGTTTGAGAGGTTTAATTTGGCATTGATCTAGTACCAGGAACTACGCCTATATCCCGAGCACCTTATCGTCTGGAACCGTCAAAGATTAGGGAATTGAAACAGAAGTTGCAGGATCTGCTTGATAAGGGATATATTGTCCGAGTGTTTCTCTGTGGGGAGAACCTGTGTTTTTTGTTAATTAGAAGGATGGATCGATGCGATTATGTATTGATTACAGGCAGCTGAATCGTGTCACCATAAAAAATAAGTATCCTTTGCCGCGAATGGATGATATGTTCGATCAATTACAGGGTACTTCTGTCTACTTCAAGATAAATCTGAGATCAGGATACCACCAGATTCTGGTACGAGACTCGGATATTTCTACGACTGCTTTTAGGACCAGATACGGGCATTATGAATTTCTGGTGATGCCATTCGGTTTGACGAATGCACCGACAGTCTTTATGAATCTGATGAATCAAGTGTTTCGAGAATATCTGGATAGATTCGTCATCGTCTTCATTGATGATATTCTTGTCCGTTCTCATGACAAGGATGAGCATGCACACCATCTGAGAATTGTATTGCAGACGTTATGAGAGAAGCAGCTGTATGAGAAATTGAGAAAATGTGAATTTTGGATTGATCGGGTATTATTTCTCGGTCATGTGATTTCTAGTGAAGGAATATCTGTTGATCCTAGTAAGATAGAGGCAGTGCTGAACTGGACTCGTCTGAAGACGGCTGCTGAGATCCAAAGTTTCTTGGGTCTAGCTGGTTATTACTGTCGGTTCATTGAGAATTTTGCACAGTTGGACATGCCTTTGACACAGCTTACACGGAAAGATGTTGCCTTCATATGGTCCTCGGATTTTGAGGAGTCATTTCATGAGCTACGTAGACGTCTTACTACTGTACTTGTGCAAGCTTTACCTTCTGGATCGGGAGGTTATATTGTCTATACTGATGCCTCTGGTCAGGGGTTTGGATGTGTTTTGACACAGCATGGATGTAGTGACCCAACCCGGATAAACTAACTAATCAGAGTTATAAATAAAGCGCATGAAAAATACTTTAAAGCGTACGGAGCGGATAATAAAATACAACAAATCCGATCGGCAGAATACAACCGACGATAACACAAGTGTGTAAATACCATTATACAACCAAATCAAAGGTTCAGGGCAAACAAATCCCTACCCTCAAACACCTCACGCTCGCGGATCCTCAACCCTACTGAGAGCCGCCCGGACCGTATAGCCTCAAACTTGCCCCGCCACAAGGTACACCACAATACCCAAACACAGGGGCGTGAACGACAACGCTCAATACGAAAGAAATGATATAAATACAAATATGCGCACACAAATGATTTAAAATCCCAGGTAAAACACTTGCTCATGGCGCCAGGAATATACAGTACCGGCTAGAGAGCTACTCCACGGGGTACTCGTATATTCTATTTCAGGGCTGAGCCAACCCCATCCTGACCCGAATCCAAAACAGGATACAAGTCCCATATGAAAACTGTCATGCCTGAATCGAGTCCAAAATGAGATCATTGTTCCCTATGAAGACTGTCAATGACTCACATCTCTCAGGATGCAGTCACACGTAAAATCATGTATGTGCTAAGACGGTAAAACATGCTAAAACATGATAAAACATATAGCACATACTCATGCAACATACATGCAAATATATCATGCCGGCTATCTCGGTCAGTACTTACGTACCTCTAACACTGCTTGGTCAAAACCTACCTCCGCTGGTCTAGACTTCAAGCCTACTAATCCAGTCTACTGCTGCTACAATAAAATTACCCATGCACCAATAATTAAGCTCTAAAAGCCTTAACTAAGCTAAAGCATACTCCTAAATATTTTTAGGATGCCAAAGTTATACCTGCGTCCGTCGCTAGCCTTTTGCTGTAGATAGCCTCAAAACTAGGCCACAACTCCGCTATGACGCCTAGACTGCTATGCCACTTCCGGATTTCCCGTAGGACGCCTAGATCTTCCTAGATCCGAGTTAGAAGTCTTAGGAATTGAGAGAGAAGAGAGGAATTGGTGCATCTCAAATGAACTCTCGGCCCTCATATTTATAGACACGGAACGTTGCTTCCGTTCGGGTTTGTTGCGTCCGTTCTGCCTGACAAACGTTGCGTCCGTTCCTCTTCCTTGCTTCCGATGTCCCATCAAGTGCGTAAGCAATGACGTAATATTGCTAACATCATGGATGACATCAGCTGCCAAAACGTTGCTTCCGTTCAAGAACGTTGCTTCCATTCTGGGTCAACCTCCGGACCATTTCCGATCATTCTGAATCCATTTATGAAGTCCGTTAGTCCAACAGATACTTCCTTAATCATGTTTTACTTGATCTAAACATGATCATGTGATTAATATACTCATTAATCATTAATTACGGATACGGGTCACTACATTCTCCCCCACTTAAGAAATTTCGTCCTCGAAATTTAAGTCTTAGAGGAAAATATGAATAGTCAACCAAATGATCTTTATTACAACTGAACAAGTACAAACTTGATACAATAAAATACCAAATCTCAAAATAACTCGGGGTGCTCGGCTAACATCCGGCTCTCCAACTCCCAAGTAGCTTCGTCTGTACCTCTGCGTTGCCACTGTACCAACACTAATGGTATGCGCTTGTTACGAAGTACCTTATCCTTCCTGTCCAGAATCCACAGGGGTTTTTCCACATACGTTAGATCCTTATCTACCTTTACCTCGGTAGGATGCAAAATATGCGACTCGTCCGCCACGTACTGCCTCAACAAGGACACGTGGAACACATCGTGGATCTCCGAAAGATCGGGTGGCAAGGCCAGATGATAAGCCACATCCCCAACCTTCTCGAGATTCTCAAAAGGACCAATAAATCTCGGTGTCAGCTTACCCTTGCGACCAAACCTCATCACCTTTCGGAAAGGTGACACACGCAAGAATACATGCTCTCCCACCTCGAAGTGCAAGGCCTCCGGTGAGTGTTTGCGTAACTAGCTTGTCGATCCTGAGCCGCCTTAATCCTGCGTCGGATCAACTCTACTGCATCAGTCATCAGCTGAATCATCTTAGGACCCTCAACCTGACGCTCGCCAACCTCATCCCAAAACAAAGGCGTACGACAACGACGTCCATAAAGAGCCTCAAATGGTGCCATGCCAATGCTGCGATGGACACTATTGTTGTAAGCAAACTCCACCAACGGTAATGATCATGTCATGCTGGACCAAAATCCATTACTGCCGCACGAAGCATATCCTCTAAAGTGCAAATAGTACGCTCGGATTGTCCATCCATCTCTGGATGATAAGCATTACTCAGGCTCAAAGTAGTACCAAGGGCTCGCTAAAAACTACCCCAAAATCTCGAGGTGAATCTCGGATCTCTATCACTGACAATACTCAATGGAATGCCATGCAATCAGACAAACTCCCGCACATACACTTGAGCCATCCTATCAAAGGTATAATCGCTGTTATAGGGAAGAAAATGTGCTGACTTCGATAATCAATCCACAACAACCCAAATAGCGTCACAATTCCTGGAAGACATAGGCAAGTGGGTAACAAAATCCATCGTCACATGCTCCCACTTCCACTCAGGGATCTCTAAGCTGTGAAGTAACCCTCCGGGTCGTCTAAACTCTGCCTTGACCTGCTGACACACAAGGCATCGCGATACAAACTGAGAAACGCTGCGTTTCATCCCTTTCCACCAGAATCGTGTGCGAAGATCCTTATACATCTTCATGCTGCCTGGATGTACAGTGAATTGACTGCGGTGAGCTTGCGATAAGATCTCATCCCTCAAAGTAGAATCCTCGGGTACCACCACTCGTCCAAAAAGACACAATAGACCGTCACCTTGCAGATGGAAACCAGAAGTACTATCACCCTCAGCCAAGCGGGCTAACTTCTGAGTCTTCAGATCAGAATTCTGAGCTTCCCGAATTCGTCGATACAAGGCTGGCTCTGCTAGCACAGAAGAAACACGAATCCCTTGTTGTTCTTTCTTATGACGAAACGTGAATCACAAAGAACAACACTCCTCCACTGCCTTCAAAACCAAACTTGTACGAAGGGAACTCACATAGACCTTGCGACTAAGCGCATCAGCAACGGGGTTTGAAGATCCTGGATGGTACTTGATCTCACAATCATAATCCTTCAACAGATCCATCCAACGACGTTGCCGCATGTTCAACTCAGCTTGAGTGAACAGATACTTCAAACTCTTATGATCGGTGAAGATCTCAAATCGTTCTCCGTACAAATAGTGATGCCATATCTTCAGGGCAAAGACGATGGATGCTAACTCTAGGTCATGTACGGGATAGTTCTCTTCGTGAGTTTTCAACTGTCTGGATGCATATGCGATCACGTGGCCGTTCTGAGTCAACACGCACCCCAAACCCTGGAGAGAAGTATCAGTCAAGACTACAAACCCACCTGATCCAGACGGCAAAGCAAGAACTGGAGCTGTCGTCAAACGACGTCTCAACTCACAAAAACTATCTTCACAAGCATCAGACCACACAAAAGAAGCATCTTTCTTCGTCAGTTGTGTCAAAGGCCTAGCTATCTGAGAGAATTTCTCAACAAAACGCCGATAGTATCCTGCCAAACCAAGGAAACTACGAATCTCAGAAGCTGTAGTTGGACGCGACCAATTCAGAATAGCCTCTGTCTTGCTGGGGTCAACAGATACGCCCTCTTGAGAAATGACATGACCAAGAAATACAACTCGGTCAATCCAGAAGTCACACTTGCTCAACTTCGCGTACAACTGTCTCTCCCTCAAGACCTGCAGTACAGTATAGAGATGGTAGGCATGCTCATCCATGCTATGAGAATAAACCAAGATGTATCCCTTATCAAGAAGGTCTTGCAATTGCTTCTGAAGCTCTTTCATCTATGAAGGTGCCAAACGGTAAGGAGCTCTGGAAATCGGTGCAGTCCCTGGCAGTAACTCAATGCCAAACTCGATCTCCCTCACTGGCGGCAAACCTGGAATTTCTTCCGAAAACACATCTGGAAAATCACAAACCACTGGTATCTCCTCGATATCTGGCTTTCCTATGGATGTGTCAATGGCGTAGATAAGGTAGACTTCCACTCCAGACTCTAAAGCACGTCGGGCCTTCAGAGCAGAAACTACTGGCATCGGAGGTCGCGCTCCCTCACCATAGAAATACCAAGACTCGCAATCCTCTGGACGAAACTGAACAAATATCTGATAGCAATCCACTATCGCTTGGTAGGTAGTCAAGAGATCTATCCCAATGATACAATTGAAATCCTCCATGGCTAGAATCATCAGGTTAACACTAAGTTGATGCCCCTCGAAATCCAAAACACAACCCACAACTAGACGCTTAGATAAAACCTCGCTACCCATAGGAGTAGAAACTACTAGCAAGACGTCTAAAGGAATGAATTGAAACTTATACTTCTTAGCAAAACGTGCTGATACGAAAGATTGCGATGCACCGGTATCAATCAAAATATATGCAGGAAAACCACATAAACTACAGATACCTGCGATCGTCCGATCAATGTCTGCCTCTGCCTGTTCCTGGTTAAGCGCAAAGACCTGACCCTGGGCACGTGGCCGCAAAGAAGAATGACCCCGAGAAGGAGTCTGAGTAGGCTGTAGCTGAGACTGCTGCGGCTGCTGGTGCTACTGAGAATACTGCTCCTGATAAGGTGGCTGCGGGAACTGAGGTGGCTGAACAGATGCCTGAGAACCTCCTGAACCACTCGCTGCCCCAATCAGCATCGGACAATCCCTCTTCATGTGACCCTCCTGGCCACACTGGAAACATGCACAGGTCGATCGACCACACTGCCCTGGTGGATGCCTGCGTCTGCACTGATGACATCGGTTCGGTCTCTGACCACCAAAGTTATGCACTCCACCAGATCCAGATGAAGAAAAAGTACCTCCTGGCTTCTTGAAAGACTGGCCCTTCGGACCCAAAGGACTAGAACTCGCTGGCCTGGAAAAATAAGAGAAGAGTCCACTGTTCCTCCGAACACTATCCTCGGCCTGACGACAACGGTCCACCAAATCCTCATAGGTCCCATCACCACCCACAACAACCATCCGATGAATCTTTGGATTCAGACCCTGAAGAAAATGGTCATACTTCGCCATAGAACTATCAGCAACGTGAGGACAATAAGGTAGCATATCAAAGAACTTCTGCTGGTACTCCTCGATCATCATCGTACCCTGTTGCAAACACAGCAACTCACTGGCTTTCGTCTGTCGAAGAGCTGGAGGAAAATACAACCTCTGATAAGCAGTACGGAACACAATCCACTTAGCTACTCCTCTCGCTGCTATGAATGGTGCGGAAGTCGATCTCCACCACTTCCTCGCTCGTCCCTCAAGCATGAAGGCAAGAATCTCCATCCTATCCTCGTCTGTGCAACGGAACTCCTGAAAACACTGCTCCATCCTCTCAAGCCAATCCTCGGCCTGCTCAGGCGTCTCACCTCCTGACAAAGGCTTCGGGCTAACCTCCTTAAATCTCCGCATGCTCACTCGTCTGCGCTCCTCATGCTGACCACGGCGACGTCTACGATTATCTGGATCGCCCCAATGACCGCCGCCTCCGCTATCGTGGCTCTCATCGTAATCTGCCATCTGTTACACAATAACAGATAATAACTTAATTCGCTTTACGAAATTCCCAGTGCAATGTGCTCTGATACCAAAAATGTAGTGACCCAACCCGGATCAACTAACTAATCAGAGTTATAAATAAAGCGCATGAAAAATACTTTAAATCGTATGGAGCGGATAATAAAATACAACAAATCCGATCGGCAGAATACAACCGACGATAACACAAGTGTGTAAATACCATTATACAACCAAATCGAAGGTTCAGGGCAAACAAATCCCTACCCTCAAACACCTCACGCTCGCGGATCCTCAACCCTGCTGAGAGCCGCCCGGATCGTCCAGCCTCAAACCTGCCCCGCCACAAGGTACACCACAATACCCAAACATAGGGGTGTGAGCGACAACGCTCAATACGAAAGCAATGATATAAATACAAATATGCGCACACAAATGATTTAAAATCATAGGTAAAACACTTGCTCATGGCGCCAGGAATATACAGTACCGGCTAGAGAGCTACTCCGCGGGGTACTCGTATATTATATATCAGGACTGAGCCAACCAAATCCTAACCCGAATCCAAAACACGATACAAGTCCCATATGAAAACTGTCATGCCTGACTCTGTAAGAGTGGGTGCCCAGTGAGCCAACTGTGTGGCTATGGGCTTTGTTGACTCTTTGTATAAACAATCTTTTGTTTAATATTATTTACACTTTTATGGCAATGACTTTATATTACTTCATATTGTTATATTGTGATATACTATTGTTGTTTTGATAAAGACCTTGAATATACTATAGTGTATGTAAGATGTGGTAGAACATGGAGATGTCTATCATGAAATACATCTTATAGTCACTGTATATTCTAAAACCGTTCCTAGTCGATTGAGCCGTCCGATAATAAGGATAAGGATCGCTCGAGTTTGAGACTAGCATTTGCGATGCGGAGTACCACGTTTCATTGGTAGGGAACATGGAGATGTTCGAAGCATGCAAATGGATATTCATAGGATGAATAGTCGAACTACCCTATCCGGACTTTCCAAGTGGTTATCACTTATCGAGTGGATAAAGTCCGCGGTTTTGGTTGTACACCATTAGTCCTTACGACTTGAAACATCATGGAGACTCTATATGCTAGTACTGTGCTTTGACTCGTTTACCGACTCTGAGGGGGTCATCAGGTGTCGAGATTGGGTACAGTTACGACACATATAGGAGTCAATGCATTGTTGTCAAGGATTCACCACATACTTGCGAGTGTGGATATCCTATGCGATCTGAGGAGATATTAGTGTGACAAATCTCTGGCCAGAGTACTTGATGTGATTTAAGAAATGGTTTCTTAGTAGCACATGCGATGTCACTAATTTGATCTTCAAGATGCATTGCATAGTTATCGAATCTTGAGCGACTCTCGATATACCAATGGTTGTTGATTCGATCGGGATATATGGATGAAGGGACCGTACTGTACGCTAACCAAAATCTACTGGTTCTTGTAGGCACTATCAGTGATACCTAGGGAATCATGGGGCGATGTTGCTAGGCGCTTTACCATGATTCGTTGGGCAAGTCGGAAAGTGTTGTTCCGAGTCACAAGGAGTTGTGAGCCCACGGCTAGCTGTATCCCTGAACCATTAAGGGTCACACAGTGTAATGGAGTTTTAATCCCCGTTGAGATAGTTAAATTTAAAGAGTTAAATTTAATGAACTAAGGAGTTGGACTTCTTAATTAAGAGTAAGGGAGTAGGGTTTCCTAAAATGACATAGGGATGGACATTTTTGGAAACCACTGAATTCGGATTCAGGAAAATTTATTTTGACTTTAAAACGTGCAGAAATGGTTTCTGTGCACATTGGTGAAATCGTTTCATCAATCGGAGTCACGATGAATTTTATATTAATTTCTGAACGAGCGGGCTTTGCTTGTCGGGCCCCAGCTTATGACTAATGGGCCCTAAGGTGTTAGTGGCCTGCATTATAAATAAGTTATTTCAGTACAGAAATTACACACAACAGGTCATAAATTTTGAGAGCAAATTTCGAAAACCCTAGACCCTCTCAAAACCGATCGGCCGTCCCCTCCCTTTGCTCTGCCCGAGAAAATTCCGGTCTGTGATTTTGAATCGCGGTCAGGAATAACGAATCAGATTCGTGTAATCTCTTCGCAGAAAACTTCTGATAGATTTTCTAGTGCAATCTATCAGAGGGATTAAACCTCTGTTCGTGGACCTGATTGAAGGCGTTCATCGGTTCCAGGGAGAGACAACAAGAGCAGAATTGTTCTGTTGGTGTCCATTAATCTCGTTGCGAGATTTGAGGTAAAATTTATTTAATTGTTATTTAAATTTTACACACAAATAATTCAATCGTTGTATGGTTGATACCCACACCATGGAATCGTTCCATGAGAAAATTTTAAACTTCCGCTGCACCGGGTATCAATCGTAATTGGTCTGGGAACTCGCCAGTTTTTCCAACAGTGGTATCAAAGCCAGGTTGCTCAGATCAATCGATTGAATAATCAATTGTACAAAATTTTTGAGTCTCGGTTTATGAAACAAAATAAATATTTTTAATAAAAAAATTTTTTCGGGGCAAAACCCGGACAGCGATTGGATCGCTGCCCGGTGGGGCAGCAATTGTTGCTGCCCCGGGCGGCGCACGGCGCCGCCCAAAGGGGGCGCACAGCGCCGCCCAAGGCGGCGACCGTCGCCGCCCAGGGCGGCGCACGGCGCCGCCCAGGGCAGCGCTGTGCGCTGCCCAGCGCAGCGCTGGGCGCTGCGCAGGGCAGCGCTCGGCGCTGCCCAGGGGCGGCGCTCGGCGCCGCCCAGGGCAGCGCACGGCGCCGCCCAGGGCGGCGCCAGGCGCTGCCCTAAGGGGGCAGCCGGGCTGCCCCGGCCCGCGCCCGGGTGCGGGCCAACCCGGGAGTGTCCCGGGTGGCCCGCGGGAAAAATTAATTTTTAATTTTTTATTAATTTTAATATTTAAAATTTTATTTTTGGTCCGGTCAAAAATTGTTTTTGATTGGTTCACGAGATTTCGGATCGAATTGTTCGAGTCCGTAAATTTTAAAATTGATTTTGGATAAATTTGAATTTTTGGAAAATTTTAATATTTTATCCGTAAATTGAATTTTGAAATCAATTATTTTGGTACAATTGATGATAAGATATGATCTTATGATATATTAGATAAAATATGATTTTATTTGTAAAATTGGATTTTATAGATAAAATATGATTTTATTTGATATGGAGATAAAATATGATTTTATATGTGAAATGTGATTTTATATATAAAATATGATTTTATCTTGTTTAAATTTGAATTGCCACAGCATGTTATCCAATAAATTAATTTTGAATTAAATGTTATTGGATAAGGATGATCGATTGCCATGACCAATTTTGTAGGTGTATGTTAGGAATTTACATTTTGTCTTTATTGTTGTTGGTTTTATTAATGGGCCTGGTTTATGGCCCGATATGAATGTCATATGTAATAAAAGTGGGCTTGGTTTATAGCCCGTTCCCACCCCCTAAAAATGTATCCCCTACTTGTCATTGTTATTTAATTGTAAATACATTAGATTTAGTGGGAGATCAAGATTTGAAGATGGTGGGCCCAGCAGACAATGAAGACTGAAGAAATGTAAATTGGAAGCATATGTAATAGGATTGCATTTGCATACTGCATATTACCTAGGATTGGACTAAGACCCGTGATTGGCAACCACGGGTCAATTAGAAATGGAATCGATCATCCTATATAATATGTGATATTATGATTGTATGCATGTTTAGACATAAATTGCGTGAATCCGGCAATGCATGCAATAAATTAAAAATGATGAGACAAATATTTTTATAAATAAAATCCCTCATTTTAAATATGATTTAAAATTTATATCAAGATAAATAAAGGAAATTTAAATATTGTTTAAATGTTCCTACCTTCCATCAACGGTCAATGTATGTGATGCTACCCGCGGATACGGTCCGGCTCATATTATTGGGGGGCCCGTTCGTCGGAAAGCTGTACATTGGATCGACAAATGTTGTAAGTTGGGTGGAACTCCCATGGGATCGGCTCATATTATTGGGGGATCCACATGGCGACCGTCCATCACAACTTAATATTGATGGGTCATCTTGACATGTCACTTTAAACGACGTCATATTATTGGGCCCTTATTGGACATGAGGTAAATACATGGGGGTTGCTTTGGAAGCAATTGGGCTCTACCTTTTGAGAATTATGGTTGGCTGATATTATTCGGGACCATAAGTTTGTCAATTGGACTCCATGTTCTCACTAAGGAAAAAGTTTCTCGTTTTCACTAGAGGGTGGTGAAATCGTTAAAATAGTGGGAGTGAGATTCATAAAATTAAATTCGCCTATTTTATGTCTTAGTAAATTGTTAAACAATCATTGATATATGTCTGTTTTTCCTTTTCAGTATTTCACACAATGAATTCGCGAAATCCTTTATTCTCGATCCTCGAACAAAACAAGCTGACTGGCGCCAACTATACGGAATGGTTCCGGAAGTTGAAGATTGTCTTAACTTCGGAGAAAATGCTCTACGTGTTAGAGAAAGCACCTCCGAAGGAAGCACCAGCTGACATAAGTCCGGAGGAATTGGCCAAACTTGATGCATGGTGTGACCATGACATCAAGACCAAATGCTATATGCAAGCCTCGATGTGTGATGAACTCCAGAGGCGATTTGAGGACACGGTGAATGCTGCTGACATTCACACGCAACTCAAGGAACTTTTTGGGGCTCAGTCGAGGGCTGAAAGGTTCTCTACTGTTAAGGAGTTGATGACGTGCCGCATGCGTGAAGGGACTTCGGTCCGTGATCATGGGGTACGAGTGATTTGGCTCATACAGAAGTTAGCGACCCTTGATTTGGTGTTGGAGCATGAACTCAATGTGGACTTGCTGCTTCTATCTCTTCCTTCTTCATTTGATGGATTCGTGATAAATTTTAATATGAACAAGATAGAGGCCACCCTTGAAGAGATGGTCAATATGCTCGTTACATATGAATCCACACTTAAGAAGGATAAGCCAGCTTTCTTGGTGGGCTCCTCATCTTCTGCTAAGAAGGGGCCAAGTATGAAGGGCAAGAAACGTTCTGCCCCACCCAAGAAAGTGGAACCCGAGAAGAAGCAAAAGACAAAGGCTTCAAACGATGGAAAATCCAAGGATGTTTGCCATTACTGCAAGAAGCCGGGTCATTGGAAGCGCAACTGCAAGGAGTATCTTGAGCAGTTGGGAACTGCAAAGGGTATGTTCTATATCGAAATAAACATGTCACTTAATACAACTTCTTGGGTATTGGATACCGGATGTGGTTCTCACATTTGCAATGATTTGCAGGTGATGACAAGAAGTCGCAGGCTTAGAATGGGTGAGACCCAGCTGAGGCTCGGGAATGGTTCCAGAGTTGAAGCTACGGCCATTGGAGATGTTTGTTTGATTTTGCAGAATGGTTTTAAATTATTGTTGAGAGATGTTTTATTTGTGCCAGATTTAATTAAAAACATTATTTCTATTTCTATGCTTGATAGAGATGGTTATTCTTGTAATTTTGTGAATGGGATTTGCAGTATTTACAAGAATGAATGTTTAATTGGAAATGGACAACTTGAAAACGATCTATACAATTTAAAACTAAAAGACGTTCCAGTGAATTGTATTGACAAACCGGCAACAACAAACAAAAGGAAAATCGATAGTCAAAACCCGGCAAACCTTTGGCACGCTAGACTAGGTCATATTTCCTCAAGGAGGATGAACAAGCTAGTGGGAGAGGGCATGTTTGATATGTCTGATATTAACTCTCTACCTACTTGTGAATCCTGCCTAAAAGGGAAAATGACTAAATCTCCTTTTAAGGGGAAGCCTGAACGTAGTCAAAATCTGTTGGATTTGATCCATACAGATGTTTGTGGTCCATTTAGAGTAGGGACTCAACATGGCCACACCTACTTCATTACCTTTACTGATGATTATTCAAGGTATGGGTATTTATATTTAATGAAATATAAGTCTGAAGCATTTGAAAAGTTCAAAGAATTCAGGGCTGAAGTAGAAAACAAGCTAGGTAAAAGTATTAAAGCACTTCGATCGGATCGAGGTGGAGAATACTTGAGTACCGAGTTTTTGGACTATCTGAAAGAGAATGGGATTCTCTCTCAGTGGACTCCTCCTATGACACCACAGCTTAATGGTGTATCGGAGCGTCGTAATCGAACTTTGTTGGACATGGTTCGATCCATGATGAGCTTCACTGAGCTTCCACCTTCGTTTTGGGGCTATGCGCTTGAAACGGCGGTATTGTTGTTGAATAACGTCCACACTAAAGCAGTGGACAAAACACCATACGAGTTATGGAATGGCAAAGCTCCTAAGTATTCATACTTGAGGATTTGGGGATGTCCTGCTTACGTGAAGCGGACAGTGGGAGATAAGTTGGATAGTCGATCCAGCCTGTGTTATTTTGTGGGGTATCCGAAGAATTCAATCGGATATTATTTCTATTATCCTGCTGAAACAAAGGTGTTTGTTTCGCGGAATGCCACCTTCTTGGAGAAGGAGTTCTTATTGGATAAGAAAGGCGAGATGATGGAACTCGAAGAAGTTCGAGAAGAACCCAAAATACAAAATAACGATCCCACACCTCAGGAACCATTGCTGGACACGCCTGCACCTAGAAGATCCGAGAGGACTTCTAGACCTCCAGTTCGATATGGTCTTCTTCTTGAAGAGGGTCAAGATGAACCCGACATTGGATGTGATCCAAGAAGCTTCAAGGAAGCAATTTCTGATGCGGATTCGAATTTATGGCTTGAAGCTATGCAATCAGAATTGGATTCGATGCATACTAACCAAGTCTGGACTTTAGTGGATCCTCCCGATGGAATTGTTCCAATAGGGTGTAAATGGATCTACAAAAGAAAGCTTGGGCCTGATGGTAAGGTATTGACCTACAAGGCACGATTGGTGGCTAAAGGTTATACTCAAAGGCAAGGAGTTGACTATGACGAAACCTTTTCACCAGTTGCAATGTTCAAGTCCATAAGAATCCTTATTGCCATAGCTGCATGGTATGACTATGAGATATGGCAAATGGATGTGAAGACTGCTTTTCTTAATGGAGACATTAAGGAAGAAATCTATATGAAGCAGCCTGAGGGGTTCACATCCATGGGAAGCGAGCATAAGGTATGCAAGCTTCAGAGATCAATTTATGGTCTAAAACAAGCATCAAGAAGTTGGAACCAGAAATTTGATGAAACAATTAAAGACTTTGGTTTCATCAAGAACCCGGAGGAACCTTGCGTGTACAAGAAAGTAGTTAAGGATGCGGTGACATTCTTAGTACTTTATGTTGATGACATCCTACTCATTGGGAATGATGTAGGGATGTTGCAGTCAACAAAGATATGGTTATCAGGTAGATTTTCGATGAAGGATTTGGGTGAGGCATCCTACATTCTTGGGATACAGATCTATAGGGATAGATCTAAGAGAATGATAGGACTCACTCAATCAACCTACATCGATACCATATTGAAACGGTTTTCAATGGATGGGTCCAAGAGAGGACATCTACCCATGTGTCATGGAGTTTCTCTATCCAAGTCTATGTGTCCCAAGACTGATGCAGAGATAGAGAATATGACACATGTACCATATGCGTCAGCTATAGGTAGTATCATGTATGGGATGATATCTACCAGACCGGATGTAGCATTTGCTCTGAGTGTCACGAGCAGATATCAGTCTAATCCTAGTCAGATGCATTGGAAAGCGTGAAGGACATTCTTAAGTACTTGCGAAGGACTAAGAATATGTTCATGGTTTATGGAGGACGAGAACTCAAACTGGAAGGTTATACCGACTCTAGCTTCCAAAGTGATGTGGATGACTCGAAGTCAACCTCTGGATTTGTGTTCATGCTCAATGGCGGTGCTGTCTCTTGGAAGAGTTCCAAGCAGGACACCACAGCGGATTCCACCACTGAGGCTGAATACATTGCAGCATCAGCTGCTGCTAAAGAGGCCGTTTGGATGAGGAATTTCGTCCAAGAGTTGGGCGTCATTCCTGAATTTGTTGGTCCAGTCCCGGTGTACTGCGACAACACGGGTGCCGTTGCTCAAGCAAAGGAACCAAGGTCTCATCAAAGATCCAAACACGTACTGAGGAAATACCACATAATCCGGGAGATTGTGGAAAGAGGAGACATCAGTGTCGAACGAGTGGCCTCTGCAGACAATATCGCTGATCCACTTACTAAACCTTTGCCAGGACCATTGTTTGACAAACATCGCGAAGCAATGGGTCTACGTAGTATGACTAGTTGGCTATAGGGCAAGTGGGAGATTGTAAGAGTGGGTGCCCAGTGAGCCAACTGTGTGGCTATGGGCTTTGTTGACTCTTTGTATAAACAATCTTTTGTTTAATATTATTTACACTTTTATGGCAATGACTTTATATTACTTCATATTGTTATATTGTGATATACTATTGTTGTTTTGATAAAGACCTTGAATATACTATAGTGTATGTAAGATGTGGTAGAACATGGAGATGTCTATCATGAAATACATCTTATAGTCACTGTATATTCTAAAACCGTTCCTAGTCGATTGAGCCGTCCGATAATAAGGATAAGGATCGCTCGAGTTTGAGACTAGCATTTGCGATGCGGAGTACCACGTTTCATTGGTAGGGAACATGGAGATGTTCGAAGCATGCAAATGGATATTCATAGGATGAATAGTCGAACTACCCTATCCGGACTTTCCAAGTGGTTATCACTTATCGAGTGGATAAAGTCCGCGGTTTTGGTTGTACACCATTAGTCCTTACGACTTGAAACATCATGGAGACTCTATATGCTAGTACTGTGCTTTGACTCGTTTACCGACTCTGAGGGGGTCATCAGGTGTCGAGATTGGGTACAGTTACGACACATATAGGAGTCAATGCATTGTTGTCAAGGATTCACCACATACTTGCGAGTGTGGATATCCTATGCGATCTGAGGAGATATTAGTGTGACAAATCTCTGGCCAGAGTACTTGATGTGATTTAAGAAATGGTTTCTTAGTAGCACATGCGATGTCACTAATTTGATCTTCAAGATGCATTGCATAGTTATCGAATCTTGAGCGACTCTCGATATACCAATGGTTGTTGATTCGATCGGGATATATGGATGAAGGGACCGTACTGTACGCTAACCAAAATCTACTGGTTCTTGTAGGCACTATCAGTGATACCTAGGGAATCATGGGGCGATGTTGCTAGGCGCTTTACCATGATTCGTTGGGCAAGTCGGAAAGTGTTGTTCCGAGTCACAAGGAGTTGTGAGCCCACGGCTAGTTGTATCCCTGAACCATTAAGGGTCACAGTGTAATGGAGTTTTAATCCCCGTTGAGATAGTTAAATTTAAAGAGTTAAATTTAATGAACTAAGGAGTTGGACTTCTTAATTAAGAGTAAGGGAGTAGGGTTTCCTAAAATGACATAGGGATGGACATTTTTGGAAACCACTGAATTCGGATTCAGGAAAATTTATTTTGACTTTAAAACGTGCAGAAATGGTTTCTGTGCACATTGGTGAAATCGTTTCATCAATCGGAGTCACGATGAATTTTATATTAATTTCTGAACGAGCGGGCTTTGCTTGTCGGGCCCCAGCTTATGACTAATGGGCCCTAAGGTGTTAGTGGCCTGCATTATAAATAAGTTATTTCAGTACAGAAATTACACACAACAGGTCATAAATTTTGAGAGCAAATTTCGAAAACCCTAGACCCTCTCAAAACCGATCGGCCGTCCCCTCCCTTTGCTCTGCCCGAGAAAATTCCGGTCTGTGATTTTGAATCGCGGTCAGGAATAACGAATCAGATTCGTGTAATCTCTTCGCAGAAAACTTCTGATAGATTTTCTAGTGCAATCTATCAGAGGGATTAAACCTCTGTTCGTGGACCTGATTGAAGGCGTTCATCGGTTCCAGGGAGAGACAACAAGAGCAGAATTGTTCTGTTGGTGTCCATTAATCTCGTTGCGAGATTTGAGGTAAAATTTATTTAATTGTTATTTAAATTTTACACACAAATAATTCAATCGTTGTATGGTTGATACCCACACCATGGAATCGTTCCATGAGAAAATTTTAAACTTCCGCTGCACCGGGTATCAATCGTAATTGGTCTGGGAACTCGCCAGTTTTTTCCAACAGACTCGAGTCCAAAATGAGATCATTGTTCCCTATGAAGACTTTCAATGACTCACATCTCTCAGGATGCAGTCACACGTAAAATCATGTATGTGCTAAGACGGTAAAACATGCTAAAACATGATAAAACATATAGCACATACTCATGCAACATACATGCAAACATATCATGCCGGCTATCTCGGTCAGTACTTACGTACCTCTAACACTGCTTGGTCAAAACCTACTTCCGCTGGTCTAGACTCCAAGCCTACTAATCCAGTCTACTGCTACTACAATGAAATTACCCATGCATCAATAATTAAGCTCTAAAAGCCTTAACTAAGCTAAAGCATACTCCTAAATATTTTTAGGATGCCAAAGTTATACATGCGTTCGTCGCTAGCCCTTTGCTGTAGATAGCCTCAAAACTAGGCCACAGCTCCGCTATGACGCCTAGACTGCTTTGCCACTTTCGGATTTCCCGTAGGACGGCTAGATCTTCCTAGATATGAGTTAGAATTCTTAGTAATTGAGAGAGAAGAGAGGAATTGGTGCATCTCAAATGAACTCTTGGCCCTCATATTTATAGACACGGAACGTTGCTTCTGTTCGGGTTCGTTGCGTCCGTTCTGCCTGACGAATGTTGCGTCCGTTCCTCTTCATTGCTTCCGATGTCCCATAAAGTGTGTAAGCAATGACGTAATATTGCTGACATCACGGATGACATCAGCTGCTAGAACGTTGCTTCCGTTCAAGAACGTTACTTCTGTTCTGGGTCACCCTCCGGACCATTTCCGATCATTCTGAATCCATTTATGAAGTCCGTTAGTCCAATAGAAACTTCTTTAATCATGTTTTACTTAATCTAAACATGATCATATGTTTAATATACTCATTAATAATTAATTACGGATACGAGTCACTACAATGGAAATGTTATCGCCTATGCTTCTAGGCAGTTGAAGACGCATGAGGTGAATTATCCAGTGCATGATCTCGAGTTAGCCACCATTGTATTTGCGCTCAAGATCTGGAGGAATTATCTTTATGGCAAGAAATTTGATATATTCAGGGATCACAAGAGTCTGAAATATTTATTCACTCAGGCGGAGTTGAATATGCGACAGAGACGCTGGATGGATTGGCTGAAAGACTGTGACTGTGAGATCAAATATCATCCGGGTTCTGCTAATCTTACTGCTGATGCCTTGAGTCGGCAGGTTAGAATTTCTGCACTAGTGATTTATCTCATATGATTCAGGAGTGTTGTTCACTGAGTTTTACGCTCAAGCACAAGAAAGGAAGAAATGGGATTCGTTTATATACTATTTCATCTGAGCCGGATTTGTATACTCGGATTAGAGAAGCTCATATATCTGATGTTAAGACTCAGCATTTAGCACGTCTAGCCAATGAGGTTAATACATCTGGATTCCATTATCGAATCGAGTGGTTGTACCTGATGATGCAGAGCTCAGGAATGATATTCTTTCTCAAGCTCACAGGAGTCGATTGTCAGTTCATCCTGGAAGCATGAAAATGTATAAGGACTTGCGACTAGATTCTGGTGGAAAGGGATGAAACAAAGTGTATATCAATTTGTTTCTTGATGTTTGGTTTGTCAACAGGTCAAGGTTGAACACCGAAGACCAAGTGGATTACTGCAGATTCTTGAGATTCCCGAATGGAAGTGGGAGCACGTGACTATGGATTTTGTCACCCACTTCCCTATGGCTTCACGTCAGTGTGATGCGATATGGGTCATTGTTGACCGTTTGACGAAATCAGCACATTTCATTCCTTACAACCGGGAGTATTCTTATGATTGCATGACACACTTATATATCCAGGAGATAGTACGACTGGATGGGATTCCAGTGAGCATAGTCCGTGATAGAGACCCGCGTTATACCTCACGTTTTTTGGGGTAGTTTTCAACAGGCGTTGGGTACCACTCCGAGTTTGAGCACTGCATATCATTCGGAGACTGATAGGCAGTCAAAACGGATTCGTACGTTGGAGGATATGTTACGTTCTTCTGTCATGGATTTTGGTTTATCTTGGCAGGATCAGTTACCTTTGATCGAATTTGCCTACAATAACAGTTATCATCGTAGTATTGATATGACACCTTTTGAGGCATTGTATGGTCGACGATGTCGTACTCCGTTATTCTGGGATGAGATAGGAGAACGACAAGTCGAGGGTCCTGAGTTGGTGCGGCAGATTGTAGACAAGGTAGATTTGATCAAGCAGAGGATCAAAGCTGCTCAAGATCGACAAGTCAGTTATGCTAATATTCATCGTAGGCCACTTCAGTTCAAGCCTGTTGATTATGTTTTTCTGCGAGTATCCCCTTTTAGGAAGGTGATGAGATTCGGTGTGAAAGTTAAGTTGTCACCTCGTTTCATTGGGCCTTTCCAGATACTGGAGAAGATCAGAGATGTTGCATATCGTTTGGCATTACCGCCATATCTTTCCAGTATAGATGATTTTTTTCATGTGTCGTTACTTCGATAGTACATAGCTGATGAATCTCATATTATCCAGCCTACTGATGTTCAGCTAGAGCCAGATCTATCGTATGTTGAACGACCACTCCGTATCCTAGACAGGATTGATAAAGTTCTTCGAAACAAGACTATACCACTTGTGATGGTACAATGGCAGCGCCGAGGCGTTGAAGAAGCAACTTGGGAAACCGAGAGTCGTATGCGAGCAGGATATCATGAGTTGTTTGCTTTGTACTTTTGATTACCATGTAATTATGTAATTACAATTGTTGTAAAAAAAAATGGTTTGATGTTTCATATTGTTATCCTGATTTGTATTTAGATTTTATTTCGCGGACGAAATATCAAAGGTGGGGAGAATGTAGTAACCCAGAACCCATTTTAAGATAATAATATTTTAATCATGATTAAGGGTTAGTAATTAACCAATTCAGGGGTTTAATTGGACTTCAGATTTTAGAATTGGGCTTCCTTAGTTTTGGCCAGTTCGGACGGTCCGAAAAAGACTTAGGACGATCCGAACTTAGCAAGCCGGGGGCTCCGAAGAAGGGCATGTTGACAAGTTCGGACGGTCCGAACCAGGATCGAACGGCCCGAACTCCCTTGTGCCAAGCAGGAACTTGTGTAGTGATACAGTGAACTTTTGAATATAGTCTTGGAACCTAGGATCTTACTAAGACTTGAACTAGCCTAGAAGTATGACCGGCTAAATCGGTGTGATATAAATCTACTGGCAAGCATACCAGGTCAAGTAATAGTAAAGTAGACTGAGAGTCCAAGTATCGATCCCATAGGTACTGTTGTCAATTCTCAAGAATTAATTATTTTACTTAATCTAGACAAAATAATAAAAAGCAATTTTATTTAAATAAAATAAGATATAAAATAAAAACTGCTTAAGAAATAAGAATAAAAATAACTGAAGATAAAAATAATTAAAAAAAGACAACCAAGACACACGTAGGTACCGAACAAATCATGTAACATGTAGTTGATTCAGGACTCAGATTTAATCTTAATTCACGGGAATTCTCCAAATTTGTTCAAAGGACTATTTCTAGAACAATCAAATCTATTTCTAGTCGGTTTTACCATGTGTTGATTATCAGAGTGATCAAAATCAATACCTCCTCTATCGACTTGGAAACGATTAACATGCAAGCAAACAGTTGATCAGACTATTCACAAGACAAATATAAATCTGACAATCAATAAAATAAAATCAACTCTGAAAAATCCCAAACAAAGATCCAAGTTTTCTACATGAATTTGTTCGGCCCAATCACGCTGTCTTGGTTGAAAACAAACTACTCAATAATTGAAAACAATAGTCAAACAAAAATTAAGAAAAAAAAGAAGAAAAGAAGAAAAACTCTGATGGAGCGTCTTCAATCTCCACTCCCGTAGCCGCCTCTCGCCTCTTGTATGTGTTCTCTGCGTGTTGGAACCCTTTAATCTGATGCAAAAATCGGTATTTAAGTGTCCAAGGATCTCTAAAAGATAGCATCCTTTTCGACCAAGAGTTTCCAAATATATGGAATCTGCACGCCACGCTCGCTCGAGCGAGCTCAGGTCTCGCTCGAGTGAGCAACTCTCTGTCCAAATATATTTTTTTTCAGTCCAGGTCTTGCTCGCTCAAGCGAGCATAGACTCTCGCTCGAGCGAATATTTTTTTTTCCAACACGCGGAGATTTTGAAAAATTCATATCATGAGATCTAGCCATCGGATCGAGCTGAAATTTGGACAGCGGCTTCAAAACATCTTGAACTTTATTCGGAAAGGTGGAGATCGGATTTGGATCTTTCTAAAATTAAATTTTATTTTTCGACCAAAGCTGCTCCGTAATTCACTCTTCAACAATTCCTTTTCCTACAAAATCAACCCGAGGAGTGAAATACACACACATAAACTAAAACACATAAACACACACATAAAACAATATGAATGCACACAAAATAGACATAAAAATAACATGAAATAATGCACACAAAATACACTCATCAACACCCCCATACTTAACTCTTGCTTGCCCTCGAGCAAGAAATGCAAAAATAATATGCAATCAACGACATAAGTAAGAATGAATCATGAACAACATAGCCTCCGACAAGTTTCAACTTCAACAACTAAAAAAACCTCAAACTTCTGAATTGTTCACAATACACTGTCAGTTTAACATAAACGTGTGTGCGTTCCATGTCATTCCAATTTCATGCAACTTCAAATGAATCTGTCCTAAGAATGCTTAGCGACCTATGACAATTCAATGCAAGTATCACAATCCAGCACTATGTCATCTCAACAATCCCAAACAAAAACATGCACTTTCTTGAAATTAATTGCGTACCTCCGGATTTTGCACCCGGTATTTTTTATAAGCCCCAATAATTACCCGCAAACTTAGCTATAACTAGGATAGGATTCGGATTTCAATCCCCTCGTCTATAGCCCGGATGGAGCATTAATCCCATTTAACCCGCTAACTTAGATATGGAAGAATGATTAAGATTTCAATCATTGTCCAAGCCCGGATGGAATTAACATTTCTTTTTCACAAAAAATTTTTTAAAAATTTTTATAGTTACGCCCAAGATCATACATGCAATGTCTAACAATCATCGGGAATCCAAAGACATTATCATGATCAACAAACACCTATTGTCGTGCAATGGTCAAGCAAACACGAACTTCATCAATTACATCGCTACACTACACCAGTCTAAAATGCATGCTTAAGATGATTCACGATTCAACCAACAGCTTTTCATGTTCAATCAAAAGCAACATTTTCCAAAAACAATTTTTTTTGTACAACTCTATCATCATAGGCCAACATTCATCATTCTAGTTATTCACACAACACAAACACAAAACATAATGATATGCATGAATACGAACTATATGCAATAAACTAGACCAAATGAATGCAAACAACAACACAAACAAAACTAATCTACCCCCCCCCCCATACTTATCCAAAGCATTGCCCCCAATGCTCTAGAACAATGAACAAAATGCAAAACAAACACACAATGAAAACAAAAATAACACTCCCCTGGTTGCGTATTCGTCCTCTTCCTTCTTGACAGTATCAGCTGGGACAGCAGCAGCAGACTGTGTATATCGGCAGGCTCGGCAAACTGGAATGGGAAAGAAGAAAAAATCAAATAAAAACAAAAAACAAAAACCAAAAAAAAAATAAAAAATAAAAAATAAAAAGAAATAACACTGGGTTGCCTACCAGTTAGCGCTAAGTTTATAGTCTACAGCCCGACTATGCAGAAGCAACCATCGAAGAGCGGCTGCCGCCCAAAGTATGAATCATACGACTCTACGTATGGGTCTTGATTTTCTACGCCCTCAAGCTTGGCGTGATATTGCCTTTGTAAGCTCGTTGGTCCAGCAATACTCAGTATGAATTTTTTCTTTTTGAAGGAGACTCCGAATCTAGTCTGAAGCTCATAGAGGATGGAATATGCTGGAGGTTGCGTCAATGGCAAGAAATAATCTTCTAATGGTGTACATGGAACGACCATTGATGAGGTAAAATATGTAGCCTTGTATGTTTCTTCCTCCTCCAAGTCCACTATTGGCTCTTCTTCACGAGAAAATTCCTCAAAAATAATTTCCTCATGCTCTGGCTCAATTACTTCACGCTCTTGGCAGATCTCAGAAACTGGTTCTCTATGAAGCGCATTGGCTCTTCTTCACAAGAAAATTCCTCAAAAATAATTTCCTCATTCTCTGGCTCAATTACTTCACGCTTTTGGCAGATCTCAGAAACTGGTTCTCTATGAAGCGCAATCTGTTCATCTAAAAGACTCAAAAATTTGATGCGTTTTTCGAAGAACTGGTTTGTCTCTTCATGCCTTTTCCCAAAATTCTCCAACTGAGCCACATGTTCCTCAAAATATCCTACACACTCTTCTTGATTCTTCGGTGGTTGGTTCGCGAAATTTGTGGAGTTGAATTCTGGAGGATATTTGTGACTTCAACCTTGCAATGAAGGATCACAATGCCAATGGTAGTCAAAATCTGCCATATCATTTAACAAATGCATAGCACTGTTATAATCTCTGTTGAACAAGTGGCTGCCAGTTGCCTAAGCTCCATAATCTATCCAACGTCTTGTTATCTCATCCAAACCACTATAAAAAATTTGAACTAGAGTGTAGTTCGAAAAAGCATGACATCTAAACCAGTTAGCCAAATCATTGAATCTCCTTCAAACAGCATAGAAGAGCTCCGAGTATTGTTGGCCAAACCTTGTGAACACCTGTCGATGATCCGTCTCCAAGTACCTCACAAGTAAGAAAAAAAATAATTAAAAATTAAAAATAAAAAAAAATAATGCAAAAAAAAAAATGTCTAGTATCAAGCAAATAATCTATCCTAATGTTAACTGAACAGTCCCCGGCAACGACGCCAAAAACTTAACCGGCTAAATCGGTGTGATATAAATCTACTGGCAAGCGTACCAGATCAAGTAATAGTAAAGTGGACTGAGAGTCTAAGTATCGATCCCACAGGGACTGTTGTCAATTCTCAAGAATTAATTATTTTACTTAATCTAGAAAAAAAAATAAAATGCAATTTGATTTAAATAAAATAATAAAATAAAATAAAAACTGCTTAAGAAAAAGAATAAAAATAACTGAAGATAAAATAATTAAAACAAAGACAACCAAAACACACGTAGGTACCGAACAAATCATGTAACATGTAGTTGATTCAGGACTCAGATTTAATCTTAATTCACGGGAATTCTCCTAATTTGTTCAAATGACTATTTCTAGAACAATCAAACCTATTCAAATATTGATGAACTAATCTTTCGTAATTCTAATCAAATTTGAATGCATTAAATATTTGTGAAAATTCAGTTTACACCCAAACCGCACACTGAAACCGAATTCTATTTCTATTCGGTTTTACCATGTGTTGATTATCAGAGTGATCAAAATCAATACCTCCTCTGTCGACTTGGAATCGATTAACATGCAAGCAAAAATTTGATCAGACTATTCACAAGACAAATATAAATCTGACAATCATTAAAATAAAATCAACTCTGAAAAATCCCAAACAAAGATCCAAGTTTTCTACATGAATTTGTTCGGCCCAATCACGCCGTCTTGGTTGAAAATAAACTACTCAATAATTGAAAACAATAGTCAAACAAAAATTAAGAAAGAAAAGAAGAAAAGAAGAAAAACTCTGATGGAGCGTCTTCAATATCCACGCCCGTAGCCGCCTCTCGCCTCTTGTCTGTGTTCTCTGCGTGTTGGAACCCTTTAATCTGATGCAAAAATCGGTATTTAAGTGTCCAAGGATCTCTAAAAGATAGCATCCTTTTCGACCAAGAGTTTCCAAATATATGGAATCTGCACGCCACGCTCGCTCGAGCGAGCAACTCTCTGTACAAATATATTTTTTGTCAGTCTAGGTCTCGCTCGCTCGAGCGAGCATAGACTCTCGCTCGAGCGAGTTAATTTTTTTGTTCCGCGTGGTGTTTTTGAAAAATTCATATCTTGAGATCTAGCCGTTGGATCGAGCTGAAATTTGGACAGCAGCTTCAAAACATCTTGAACTTTATTCGAAACGGTGGAGATCGGATTTAGATCTCTCTAAAATTAAATTTTTTTTTCGACCAAAGCTGCTTCGTAATTCACTCTTCAACAATTATTTTTCCTACAAAATCAACCCGAGGAGTGAAATACACACACATAAACTAAAACACATAAACACACACATAAAACAATATGAATGCACACAAAATAGACATAAAAATAACATGAAATAATGCACACAAAATACACTCATCAAAGTACGTACACGTTGACTGAGATTGCCAGCGAGTATACATGTTTATATGTTGCATTTATTTGGAATTATTATGTGGCATGATGTATGTGTTACCACTTTCTATATTCATATATCATGTGCACATACACCTTGTAGTAACCCAAATTCCATTTTAAGATAATAATATGTTAATCATGATTTAGGGTTGATAATTAACCAATTCCGGGGTTTAATCGGACTTCAGAATCAAGAATTGGATTTTATTTTTTGAGCCAGTTCGGACGGTCCGAAGAGGACTTCGGACGGCCCGAACTCAGCACACCGGGGGCTCCGAACGTGAGCTTATTGACTTCGGAGTTAAGGCAAGTTCGGACGATCCGAAGTAGAATCGGACGGCCCGAACTTCACCTGTGCCAAGTAGGCAGGATTACTCAGCCATGGTTTTTGACAAGTGTCGAATTTAGGACACTTCGGACGACCCGAAGTGGTGATCGGACGGTCCGAACTCGACGTGTCTCACGTGCAGGCAACGAGTTGGATAGGACGATCCGATCCCCAGTTCGGAGGGCCTGAACATGACCAGAAATTTTCCTATAAATAGGAATCGTTCGATTTCAATTTGAATTACAAATTTCCGAGTTTTCTTCTCCAGTTATATAGTGTGAGTTATACACTTGAGGGCCCTATCGATTATAATCGAGGTTCTGGAATAACCAAGGTGTGGTTATAGTCATCCGGGACCAGCGACTCCAAAGGGCTATCTACGGACGAAGGTATGGTCCGGGAATCTATTTAAGTTTTGGGAGTACTTATTAGCTTAGTTAAGGCTTATAGAACGTATGTAGTGATACGGTGAACTTTTGAATATAGGCTTGGAACCTAGGATCTACTATACTTGAACTAGCCTAGAGGTGCGTACACATTGACTGAGATTGCCAACGAGTATACATGTTTATATGTTGCATTTATTTGATTTTATTATATGGAATGATATATGATTTACCGTTTTCCATATTCATATGTCATGTGCATATACACGTTGAGCCTATACCTTGTTATACCTGATTATAGAGCCGCTAAGCTCTATACTCGATAGTCAATCACTGAGAGTACCGCGACGGCGGGGACATGTATGTCTGACTACTCTGGTGTACTAGACGAGTTTGGTTGCACCTAGAGGTTGATCCGTGCGGTGGCAGCACTCATGTGGCGTCGGTACTGAGCATGACTTTTCATATGACCTTTTACTAGTCATCATGTTGCATGCATTATATACATATGTTTACTCATGTTTATGTACTGGGCTTTAGCGCTCACGTCCTAGTTGTTATCTTGGACACCCTATTCCACGGGGTAGGTCGCAAGATGGACGGAGCTGGTAGTTCAAGGCAGGACTAGGGAGCAGGAGCCTTGAGGAGTTTATTATATAGCAGGATTCGATATAGCTGTATAATGTTTACTTTTAAGTTTTTCGATATGTTTGTATCACTACAGTATTAAGCTTGGATATATTTTACTAAGCTGGTATGTAATTTATGGATTATGTTTCCGCACATTTTACTATGTTAAGTATTTTGCTGTATTAAGTTTAATGCATGCTATTAGTTGCCAGTTAGTAGGTGATTCCATGCAGGGTCACTACATTTTTGGTATCAGAGCATGCATAGATTTTGGGGAATTAGTACTTTGGATTTAGTTTAGTTTTGAGTAATTCTTGCGCATTTGGGATTTTAATGTGCAATTCTTTTCAGGATATGGCTGACGAGAGTCACGGTAGTGTTGGCCAGGGAGGTGGTCATCATCGTTATCATCGCCATCATGATGATCGATATCGTCCTCATGAGGGTAGACGTAATTACTCTATCAATAAGTTCATGCAAGTAGGACCGAAACCCTTGGTGGGAGGCGAGAATCCTGAACAGGCAAGAGGCTGGATGTCTAAACTCGAGAGTGCTTTTCGAGCTTTCGATTGCACTGAGGAGCAGAAACTGGAGGTTCTAGAATTTGTTCTAGAGGATCGAGCACGCTTATGGTGGGATGCCAAAGCTACTCAAGCACGTACTGAGAGAGGACAGGTGACTTGGGGGGATTTTTGTCAGCAGTTTCAGAAACTGTATTTTCCTCCAGCAGTTCGACAGGCACGATCTATGGAGTTGCTGACTCTGAGGCAAGGATCAATGAATATTGATCAATATCAGCAACGATTTCTTGATCTGCTACCTTTTAATGCTCATATTAGTGATGCGTCCAAGTATGATATCTTTCTGCAAGGCCTGAATCAAGATATCTACTCACAAGTTGTCGTATGTGATTGATAAGTGCATTTCGTATGCATTAG
This sequence comes from Henckelia pumila, assembly GCF_033568475.1. Taxonomy (NCBI): domain Eukaryota; kingdom Viridiplantae; phylum Streptophyta; class Magnoliopsida; order Lamiales; family Gesneriaceae; genus Henckelia; species Henckelia pumila. The sequence continues at coordinate 36,468,386 of NC_133120.1, read as the reverse complement.
TTCGTGATATTTTTATGTTTATTTTTTGTGCATTCATATTATTTTTATGATTTTTATGTGTTTTAAGTGCATGTGTGTGTATTTCACTCCTCGTGTTGATTTTGTAGGAAAATGGATTTTTGAAGAGTTAATTATGGAGCAGCCTTGATCTAAAAATCATATTTAATTTTAGAAAGTTTTAAATCCGATCTTCACCGATCAGAATGAAGTTCAAGATGTTTTGAAGCTGATGTCCAAATTTCAGCTCGATCCGACGGCTAGAACTCAAGATATGAATTCTTCAAACTTGTCGCTCGGAGCAGGTTGAAAGTAGCGCGTTTGCCCTTGTGTTTGGCGCTAACAAGAAATGGTGGAGGCGCTATCGCGCTAAGTAAATGGAGTTTAGCTCATGAATGAGCGCTAACGCGCAAGAGGAAGAAGGGAACCACGCATGAAGTCCGTGCGTGAGTTTTTCTCGGGCAGAAAATGTCTCGCTCGAGCGAGAGTTGATGCTCGCTCGATGATTTCAAATCCTCGGAGCAGAAGAGTGTTCGCTCGAGCGAGACCCTATGCTCGCTCGAGCGAGCCGCGGGACCAGAGTTTTATTTTTGGAAAATTCTCGGGAAGGATTTTATCTTTTTAATATTTGGGACCTATAAATATATTTTTTAGCATCAGAATAAGGGTTCCAGTTCCAGATTTTCAGAGGCGGCTACAGGCTACACGCTTGGGAGAAGATTTCTTATTCTTTATTTTATTTTATTTTTACTTTTCATGATTAAAAACCTTGTTTGATCATGAATTTATTTATTGAGTAGTTTTCTCTTTCGATCAAGGCCACGTGATTGGGCCAGACAATTTATGTATAAAACTCGTTTGTTTATTTGAGATTTTCAGACTTGATTGATTTTATTGATTATCGAATTTATATTTGCATTACAAATTTTTTGGCCAGTTATTTGTTTGCTTGTTAATTGATTCCAAGTCGACGGAGGAGGTTTCGAATTCGATCACTTTGATTTTTAACATAGTGTAAAAATGAATAGAAATAGAATTCAGTTTTATTATGCGGTTTAGGTGTTTACTGAATTTTCACAGTTTGTTATGCATTCAAATTTGATTAGAATTACAAAAGATTAGTTCATCCATATTTGAATAGGTTTGATTGTTCTAAAAATAGTCCTTTGAACAAATTAGGAAAATTTCCGTTAATTAAGATTAAGTCTGATGTCTTAGATCGACTACTTGTTACATGAATTGTCTGGTACCTACGTGAGTCCTTGATCGAACTTTTACCAAATTTGAGTTAAATCCAAATTTTCCAGCTCCGTTTTAGTTTATTTAATTTTATTTGAAATTTTATTTGTTAGTTAAAAATCTGAAATCATCCTTTTAATTAGTCTAGATTAGGTAGAAATAAATATATTTTGGTAATCATTTTTATACAGTCCCTGTGGGTTCGACACTTGGACCTTTGTCCACTATATTATTACTTGACCTGGTACGCTTACCAGTTGAATTTATTCACACCGATTAACGCGGTCAAGTTTTTGCCGCCGTTGCCGGGGACTGTTTATTATATCAGAATTTTTATTTCTCTTGAGATTAGACTGTTTTTTTTATTTGATAAAATTCTGAATTTTTTATTTTCTTTGTGCTTGTTAGGTACTCGTCTGCTAGTGCATGTGTCGATCTCAATTTTTTAAAAATCTCCTACCACTCGACTTGGAGATAGAATGCACACTCAAAAATATTCGTTGTGCTTTGAGAGATCTTAATCTGGAGCTTAGTTCTGAGTCTGAGGAAGAGATGGCAGAAGAAGTTGACAACCGCACTGTTTGGGTTCTTATTAGGCCTCCGGTTGAAGGTTATGGATCAAGCATCGTTCGCCCCACTGTTGAGGCGAACAACTTTGAGCTTAAACCCTCCACTATTCAGATGCTCCAACTTCAAGCACGGTTTGGAGGCACTTCTACTGAGGATCCCTACGCTCATCTGGAGCGATTCTTGTCGATCTGCGACACGTTTAAATTCAATGGAGTAACCTCTGATGCAGTGAGACTGTGGTTATTCCCCTTCTCTTTACAGTGCGAAGCCTTGGAGTGGCTTGATAACCTGCCGACTGGTTCTATTACTACTTGGACGGAGCTTGTCCAAGAATTCCTAAAGAAATACTTCCCTCCTACAAAGATGGCTAAGTTGTTCTCTGATATTATATCATTCAAGCAAAAGGAGGGAGAATCTCTACATGCGGCATGGACCAGGTTCAAAAATATGTTGAGGACATGTCCTCAGCTTAATCTTACTCAAAGCCAGCAGACCCAAACATTCTATAATGGAGCCGATCAGTCAGTTCGATCTATGCTGGATGCTGCTGCTAATGGATGCTTGTTCAGGAAAATGCCGGCAACTGCCTGGGAGATCATCGGTAATATGGAAGAGAGCAATATTGGGTGGCCGGATGTGAAGAAAGAAAAGAAATCCGGAGTTTTAGAGGTCGATTCTCTAATGGCTCTGAATGCAAAGATCGACACTCTCACACACCAAGTCGCACTCATGAAAACATCGCCAGTTCAAGGGAATCTGCAAGATGAGCCAAAGTTGTTTGAAGTTGAAACGGCTAACTTTACAGGAAATCAAGGACGACAGCCGTACAACTCCTACAACAACAATTATAATCAGAACTGGCAGCACAAGCAAGAGGAGAAGAAGCCGAGCTTCGAGGAAATAATGATGAAATATGTGGCGGGTACTGAGGCTCGCTTACAAAATCAAGAAGCTATGATGCAGAGGTTGGAAAGTCAGATGGGTCAAATCGCTTCTCAATTGTCAACTCGTCCTGCTGGATCCCTACCGAGCAATACTGAGCTCAATCCCATAGGCGTGAATGCGATTATGGTAGCGACGAGATCACAAATTGACAAACCTAAGGAGCAGACCACCAAAAGGACGAAAAATCCTGAAGTTCAAGAGGAGGTGCGGACTGATAAATCCTCCACGACAGGTAAGAAAGGTAAGACTTCAAAATTTGAAGTTAATGAAAATGTTGATTTATCTACTTTACCTTTCCCCCATAGAGCTAAGCAACTGCTGTTTGATTCTCAAATTTTAAGAAACTGCATATTAACATTCCTTTTGCAGATGCATTAGCTCAGATGCCGAGATATGCAAAGTTTCTGAAAGACATGCTGAAAAATAAGAAAAAATTGACTTATCTTACGTAGGTTACAGTGAATGAGGAGTGCTCGGTAGTGCTGCAAAAGAAGCTTCCAACAAAATTTCAAGATCCAGGGAGTTTTTCTATACCCTGTCATATTGGAAGTTTGTCTTTTGATAATGTGTTGTGTGATCTTGGATCGAGTATAAATTAGATGTCATATTCTATTGCTCGAAAACTAGGAATATAAAATATTGAACCTGCTGCTATATCTCTCAAATTTGCTGATGGTTCTATTAAATATCCGATAAGAATTGTAGAGAATGTCCTAGTCAATATTGATAATTTAATTTATCCCGTAGACTTTGTTATCCATGACATGGTAGAGGATTTAGAGGTTTTCCTGATTTTAGGACGTCCTTTTCTTGTTGCTAGTAGGGCATTGATTGATGTTGAGAGAGGAGAGTGTTGGAAAACTGGCGTTCAGATCAATCACGATTGATACCCGGTGCAGCGGAAGTTTAAAAATTTTATTATGGAACAATTCCATATTGTGGGTATCAACCGTTCAACGATTAAATTATATTGTGTGTGTAAAATTCAAATAACAATTAATTAAATTTTACCTTCAATCTCGAAGCGAGATTATTGGACACCAACAGAATTAATCTGCTCTTGTTGTCTCTCCCAGGAACTGATGAACTCCTTCAATCAGGTCCACGAATGGGGTTTAAATCCCTCTGATAGATTGCACTAGAAAATCTATCAGAAGTTTTTCTGCGAAGAGATTAAACGAATCTGATTCGTTATTCCTGACTGCAATTCAAAATCACAGACCGGAATTTCTCTGACAGAGAGGGAGGGGTTCGGCCGAAATATGTTTGAGAGAGAGAGGAGGGTTTCGAAAATCCTGTCTCAAAAATAATGACCTGTTGTGTGTAATTTCTGTATTGTAATAACTTATTTATAATGCAGGCCACTAACACCTTAGGGCCCATTAGTCATAAGTTGAGGCCCGACAAGCAAAGCCCGCATGTTCAGAAATTAATATAAAATTCATCGTGACTCCGATTGATAAACCGATTTTACCAATGTGCACAGAAACCATTTCTGCACATTTTAAAGTCAAGATAAATTTTCCTGAATCCGAATTCAGTGGTTTCCAAAAATGTACATCCCTATGTCATTTTAGGAAATCCTACTCCCTTACTCTTATTTAAGAAGTCCAACTTCTTTATTCATTAAATTTAACTCTTTAAATTTAACTATCTCAACGGGGATTAAAACTCCATTACACTGTGTGACCCTCAATGGTTCAGGGATACAGCTAGCCGTGGGCTCACAACTCCTTGTGACTCGGAACAACGATTTCCGACTTGCCCAACGAATCATGGTAAAGCGCCTAGCAACATCGCCCCATGATTCCCTAGGTATCACTGATAGTGCCTACAAGAACCAGTAGATTTTGGTTAGCGTACAGTACGGTCCCTTCATCCATATATCCCGATCGAATCAACAACCATTGGTATATCGAGAGTCGCTCAAGATTCGATAACTATGCAATACATCTTGAAGATCAAATTAGTGACATCGCATGTGCTACTAAGAAACCATTTCTTAAATCACATCAAGTACTCTGGCCAGAGATTCGTCACACTAATATCTCCTCAGATCGCATAGGATATCCACACTCGCAAGTATGTGGTGAATCCTTGACAACAATGCATCGACTCCTATATGTGTTGTAACTGTACCCAATCCCGACACCTGATGACCCCCATAGAGTCGGTAAACGAGTCAAAGCACAGTACTAGCATATAGAGTCTCCATGATGTTTCAAGTAGTAAGGACTAATGGTGTACAACCAAAACCGCGGACTTTATCCACTCAATAAGTGATAACCACTTGGAAAGTCCGGATAGGGTAGTTCGATTATTCATCCTATGAATATCCATTTGCATGCTTCGAACATCTCCATGTTCCCTACCAATGAAACGTGGTACTCCGCATCGCAAATGCTAGTCTCAAACTCGAGCGATCCTTATCCTTATTATCGGACGGCTCAATTGACTAGGAACAGTTTAGAATATACAGTGACTATAAGATGTATTTCATGATAGAAATCCCCATGTTCTACCACATCTTACATACACTATAGTATATTCAAGGTCTTTATCAAAACAACAATAGTATATCACAATATAACAATATGAAGAAAGATAAAGTCATTGCCATTAATAAAAGTGTAAATTATATTAAACAAAAGATCGTTTGTACAAAGAGTCATCAAATCCCATAGCCACAAGTTGGCTCACTGGGCACCCACTCTTTCAATCTCCCACTTGCCCTATAGCCAACTAGTCATACTACGTAGACCCATTGCTTCGCGATGTTTGTCAAACAATGGTCCTGGGAAGGGCTTAGTAAGCGGATCAGCGATATTGTCTGCAGAGGCCACTCGTTCGACAGTGATGTCTCCTCTTTCCACAATCTCCCAGATGATGTGGTATTTCCTCAGTACGTGTTTGGATCTTTGATGAGACCTTGGTTCCTTTGCTTGAGCAACGGCACCCGTGTTGTCACAGTACACCGGGACTGGACCAACAAATTCAGGAATGACGCCCAACTCTTGGACGAACTTCCTCATCCAAACGGCCTCTTTAGCAGCAGCTGATGCTGCAATGTATTCAGCCTCAGTGGTGGAATCCGCTGTGGTGTCCTGCTTGGAACTCTTCCAAGAGACAGCACCGCCATTGAGCATGAACACAAATCCAGAGGTTGACTTCGAGTCATCCACGTCACTTTGGAAGCTAGAGTCGGTATAGCCTTCCAATTTCAGATCTCGTCCTCCATATACCATGAACATATTCTTAGTCCTTCGTAAGTACTTAAGAATGTCCTTCACGGCTTTCCAATGCATTTGACCGGGATTAGCTTGATATCTGCTCGTGACACTCAGAGCAAATGCTACATCCGGTCTGGTAGATATCATCCCATACATGATACTACCTATAGCTGACGCATATGGTACATGTGTCATATTCTCTATCTCTTCATCAGTCTTGGGACACATAGACTTGGATAGAGAAACTCCATGACACATGGGTAGATGTCCTCTCTTGGATCCATCCATTGAAAACCGTTTCAATATGGTGTCGATGTAGGTTGATTGAGTGAGTCCTATCATTCTCTTAGATCTATCTCTATAGATCTGTATCCCAAGAATGTAGGATGCCTCACCCAAATCCTTCATCGAGAATCTACCTGATAACCATATCTTTGTTGACTGTAACATCCCTACATCATTCCCAATGAGTAGGATGTCATCAACATAAAGTACTAAGAATGTCACAGCATCCTTAACTACTTTCTTGTACACGCACGGTTCCTCCGGGTTCTTGATGAAACCAAAATCTTTTATTGTTTCATCAAATTTCTGGTTCCAACTTCTTGATGCTTGTTTTAGACCATAAATTGATCTCTGAAGCTTGCATACCTTATGCTCGCTTCCCATGGATGTGAACCCCTCTGGCTGCTTCATATAGATTTCTTCCTTAATGTCTCCATTAAGAAAAGCAGTCTTCACATCCATTTGCCATATCTCATAGTCATACCATGCAGCTATGGCAATAAGGATTCTTATGGACTTGAACATTGCAACTGGTGAAAAGGTTTCATCATAGTCAACTCCTTGTCTTTGAGTGTAACCTTTCGCCACCAATCGCGCCTTGTAGGTCAATACCTTACCATCAGGCCCAAGCTTTCTCTTGTAGATCCATTTACACCCTATTGGAACAATTTCATCAGGAGGATCTACTAAAGACCAAATTTGGTTTGTATGCATTGAATCCAATTCAGACTGCATAGCTTCAAGCCATAAATTTGAATCCGCATCAGAAATTGCTTCCTTGAAGTTTCTTGGATCACATCCAATGTCGGGTTCATCTTGATCCCCTTCAAGAAGAAGACCATATCGAACAGGAGGTCTAGAAGTCCTCTCGGATCTTCTAGGTTCAGGCGTGTCCAGTAATGGTTCCTGAGGCGTAGGATCGTTATTTTGTATTTCGGGTTCTTCTCGAACTTCTTCGAGTTCCATCATCTCGCCTTTCTTATCCAATAAGAACTCCTTCTCCAAGAAGGTGGCATTCCTAGAAACAAACACCTTTGTTTCAGCAGGATAATAGAAATAATATCCGATTGAATTCTTCGGATACCCTACAAAATAACATAAGTTGGATCGACTATCCAGCTTATCTCCCACTGTCCGTTTCACGTAAGCAGGACATCCCCAAATCCTCAAGTACGAATACTTAGGAGCTTTGCCATTCCATAACTCGTATGGTGTTTTGTCCACTGCTTTAGTGTGGACGTTGTTCAACAACAATACCGCCGTTTCAAGCGCATAGCCCCAAAACGAAGGTGGAAGCTCAGTGAAGCTCATCATGGATCGAACCATGTCCAACAAAGTTCGATTACGACGCTCCGATACACCATTCAGCTGTGGTGTCATAGGAGGAGTCCACTGAGAGAGAATCCCATTCTCTTTTAGATAGTCCAAAAACTCGGTACTTAAGTATTCTCCACCTCGATCCGATCAAAGTGTTTTAATACTTTTACCTAGCTTGTTTTCTACTTCAGCCTTGAATTCTTTGAACTTTTCAAATGCTTCAGACTTATATTTCATTAAATATAAATACCCATACCTTGAATAATCGTCAGTAAATGTAATGAAGTAGGTGTGGCCATATTGAGTCCCAACTCTAAATGGTCCACAAACATCTGTATGGATCAAATCCAACAGATTTTGACTACGCTCAGGCTTCCCCTTAAAAGGAGATTTAGTCATTTTCCCTTTTAGACAGGATTCACAAGTAGGTAGAGAGTTAATATCAGACATATCAAACATGCCCTCTCCCACTAGCTTGTTCATCCTCCTTGAGGAAATATGACCTAGCCTAGCATGCCAAAGGTTCGCCGGGTTTTGACTATCGATTTTTCTTTTGTTTGTTGTCGCCGGTTTATCAATATAATTTATTGGAACGTCTTTCAGTTTTAAGTTGTATAGATCGTTTTCAAGTTGTCCATTTCCAATCAAACATTCATTCTTGTAAATATTGCAAATCCCATTCACAAAATTGCAAGAATAACCATCTCTATCTAGCATAGAAACAGAAATAATGTTTTTAATTAAATCCGGAACAAATAAAACATCTCTTAAAAATAACTTAAAACCGTTCTGCAAAATTAAACAAACATCTCCAATGGCTGTAGCTTCAACTCTGGAACCATTTCCGAGCCTCAGCTGGGTCTCACCCATTCTAAGCCTGCGACTTCTTGTCATCACCTGCAAATCATTGCAAATGTGAGATCCACATCCGGTATCCAATACCCAAGAAGTAGTATTAAGTGAAATGTTTATTTCAATATAGAACATACCCTTTGCAGTTCCCAACTGCTCTAGATATTCCTTGCAGTTGCGCTTCCAATGACCGGGCTTCTTGCAGTAATGGCAAACATCCTTGGATTTTCCATTGTTTGAAGCCTTTGTCTTGTGCTTCTTCTCGGGCTCGACTTTCTTGGGTGGGGCAGAACGTTTCTTGCCCTTCGTACTTGGCCCCTTCTTAGTAGAAGATGAGGAGCCCACCAAGAAAGCTGGTTTATCCTTCTTTAGTGTGGATTCATATGTCACAAGCATATTGACCATCTCTTCAAGGGTGGCCTCTATCTTGTTCATATTAAAATTTACCACAAATCCGTCAAACGAAGAAGGAAGAGACAGAAGCAGTAAATCCACGTTGAGTTCATGCTCCAACACCAAATCAAGGGTCGCTAACTTTTGTATGAGCCAAATCACTCGTACCCCATGATCACGGACCGAAGTCCCTTCACGCATGCGACACGTCATTAGCTCCTTAACAGTAGCGAACCTTTCAGCCCTCGATTGAGCCCCAAAAAGTTCCTTGAGTTGAGCGTGAATGTCAGCAGCATTCACGGTGTCCTCAAATCGCCTCTGGAGTTCATCAGACATCGAGGCTTGCATATAGCATTTGATCTTGATGTCATGGTCCCACCATGCATCAAGTTTGGCCAATTCCTCCGGACTTACGTCAGCTGGTGCTTCCTTCGGAGGTGATTTCTCTAACACGTAGAGCATCTTCTCCGAAGTCAAGACAATCTTCAACTTCCGGAACCATTCCGTATAGTTTGCGCCAGTTAACTTGTTTTGTTCGAGGATCGAGATTAAAGGATTACGCGAATTCATCGTATGAAATACTGAAAAGAAAAACAGACATATATCAATGATTGTTTAAGCAATTTACTAAGACATAAAATAGGCGAAATTTAATTTTATGAATCTCACTCCTACTATTTTAACGATTTCACTACCCTCTAGTGAAAATGGGAAACTTTTCCTTAGTGAGAACATGGAGTCCAATTGACAAACTTATGGTCCCGAATAATATCAGCCAACCATAATTCTCAAAAGGTAGAGCCCAATTGCTTCCAAAGCAACCCCCATGTATTTACCTCATGTCCAATAAGGGCCCAATAATATGACGCCGTTTAAAGTGACATGTCAAGATGACCCATCAATATTAAGTTGTGATGGACGGTCGCCATGTGGATCCCCCAATAATATGAGCCGATCCCATGGGAGTTCCACCCAACTTACAACATTTGTCGATCCAATGTACAGCTTTCCGACGGACGGGCCCCCCCAATAATATGAGCCGGACCGTATCCGCGGGTAGCATCACATACATTGATCGTTGATGGAAGGTAGAAACATTTAAACAAATTTAAATTTCCTTTATTTATCTTGATATCAATTTTAAATCATATTTAAAATGAGGGATTTTTAATTATAAAAATATTTGTCTCATCATATTCAATTTATTACATGCTTGCCGGATTCACGCAATTATGTCTAAACATGCATACAATTATAATATCATATATTATTTAGGATGATCGATTCCATTTCTAATTGACCTGTGGTTGCCAATCACGAGTCTTAGTCCAATCCTAGGTAATATGCAGTATGCAATGCAATCCTATTACATGTGCTTCCAATTTACATTTCTTCAGTCTTTATTGTCTGCTGGGCCCACCATCTTCAAATCTTGATCTCCCACTAAATCTAATGTATTTACAATAAATAGCAATGACAAGTAGGGGATACATTTTTAGGGGTGGGAACGGGCCATAAACCAAGCCCACTTTTGTTACATATGACATTCATACTGGGCCATAAACCAGGCCCATTAATAAAACCAACAACAATAAAAACAAATGTAAATTCCTAACATACACCTACAAAATTGGTCATGGCAATCGATCATCCTTATCCAATAACATATTGAAAATTAATTTATTGGATAACATGCAGTGGCAATTCAAATTTAAACAGGATAAAATCATATTTTATATATAAAATCTCATTTTACATATAAAATCATATTTTATCTCTTTATCAAATAAAATCATATTTTATCTACAAAATCCAATTTTATGGATAAAATCATATTTTACTCAATATATTCATAAAATCAAATCTTATCATCAATTGTACCAAAAATAATTGATTTCAAAATTCAATTTAAGGATAAAATATTAAAATTTTCCAAAAATTCAAATTTATCCAAAAATCAATTTTAAAGTTTACGGACTCGAACAATTCGATCCGAAATCTCGTGAACCAATCAAAAACAATTTTTGACCGGACCAAAAATAAAATTTTAACACATTAAAACTAATTTTAAATAAAAATTTAATTTTTCCCGCGGGCCGCTCGGGACACTCCCGGGCCGGCCCGCACACGTGGGCGCGGGCCGGGGCAGCCCGGCTGCCCCTTTAGGGCAGCAACAGTTGCTGCCCTGGCGGCGCCTGGCGCCGCCCCTGGGCGGTGCCGCGCGTCGCCCATGGGCGGCGCCGTGCGCCGCCCTGGGCAGCGCCGAGCGCTGCCCTGGCGGCGCTGAGCGCCGTGCGCCGCCCGGGGCAGCAACAATTGCTGCCCAACCGGGCAGCGATCCAATCGCTGCCCGGGTTTTGCCCCGAAAATTTTTTTTTTTATTTTTATTTAAAAATATTTATTTTGTTTCAAAAACCGAGACTCAAAAATTTTTTTTGTACAATCGATTAATTTAATCGTTTGATCTGAGCAACCTGGCTCTGATACCACTGTTGGAAAACTGGCGTTCAGATCAATCACGATTGATACCCGGTGCAGCGGAAGTTTAAAAATTTTATTATGGAACAATTCCATATTGTGGGTATCAACCGTTCAACGATTAAATTATATTGTGTGTGTAAAATTCAAATAACAATTAATTAAATTTTACCTTCAATCTCGAAGCGAGATTATTGGACACCAACAGAATTAATCTGCTCTTGTTGTCTCTCCCAGGAACTGATGAACTCCTTCAATCAGGTCCACGAATGGGGTTTAAATCCCTCTGATAGATTGCACTAGAAAATCTATCAGAAGTTTTTCTGCGAAGAGATTAAACGAATCTGATTCGTTATTCCTGACTGCAATTCAAAATCACAGACCGGAATTTCTCTGACAGAGAGGGAGGGGTTCGGCCGAAATATGTTTGAGAGAGAGAGGAGGGTTTCGAAAATCCTGTCTCAAAAATAATGACCTGTTGTGTGTAATTTCTGTACTGTAATAACTTATTTATAATGCAGGCCACTAACACCTTAGGGCCCATTAGTCATAAGTTGAGGCCCGACAAGCAAAGCCCGCATGTTCAGAAATTAATATAAAATTCATCGTGACTCCGATTGATAAACCGATTTTACCAATGTGCACAGAAACCATTTCTGCACATTTTAAAGTCAAGATAAATTTTCCTGAATCCGAATTCAGTGGTTTCCAAAAATGTACATCCCTATGTCATTTTAGGAAATCCTACTCCCTTACTCTTATTTAAGAAGTTCAACTTCTTTATTCATTAAATTTAACTCTTTAAATTTAACTATCTCAACGGGGATTAAAACTCCATTACACTGTGTGACCCTCAATGGTTCAGGGATACAGCTAGCCGTGGGCTCACAACTCCTTGTGACTCGGAACAACGATTTCCGACTTGCCCAACGAATCATGGTAAAGCGCCTAGCAACATCGCCCCATGATTCCCTAGGTATCACTGATAGTGCCTACAAGAACCAGTAGATTTTGGTTAGCGTACAGTACGGTCCCTTCATCCATATATCCCGATCGAATCAACAACCATTGGTATATCGAGAGTCGCTCAAGATTCGATAACTATGCAATACATCTTGAAGATCAAATTAGTGACATCGCATGTGCTACTAAGAAACCATTTCTTAAATCACATCAAGTACTCTGGCCAGAGATTCGTCACACTAATATCTCCTCAGATCGCATAGGATATCCACACTCGCAAGTATGTGGTGAATCCTTGACAACAATGCATCGACTCCTATATGTGTTGTAACTGTACCCAATCCCGACACCTGATGACCCCCATAGAGTCGGTAAACGAGTCAAAGCACAGTACTAGCATATAGAGTCTCCATGATGTTTCAAGTAGTAAGGACTAATGGTGTACAACCAAAACCGCGGACTTTATCCACTCGATAAGTGATAACCACTTGGAAAGTCCGGATAGGGTAGTTCGATTATTCATCCTATGAATATCCATTTGCATGCTTCGAACATCTCCATGTTCCCTACCAATGAAACGTGGTACTCCGCATCGCAAATGCTAGTCTCAAACTCGAGCGATCCTTATCCTTATTATCGGACGGCTCAATTGACTAGGAACAGTTTAGAATATACAGTGACTATAAGATGTATTTCATGATAGACATCCCCATGTTCTACCACATCTTACATACACTATAGTATATTCAAGGTCTTTATCAAAACAATAATAGTATATCACAATATAACAATATGAAGAAAGATAAAGTCATTGCCATTAATAAAAGTGTAAATTATATTAAACAAAAGATCGTTTGTACAAAGAGTCATCAAAGCCCATAGCCACAAGTTGGCTCACTGGGCACCCACTCTTTCAGAGAGTTGGTGTTGAGACTGAACGATGAACAAGTAGTTTTTACTATGTCTAAGTCGGCTACTGAGAGCCCAATTTTGAAAGCTTGTTCTGTTATTCATTTGATTGATATGCTTGATGTTGTTGGTGATGCATGTCAGCAAGTGCAGTTGTCTGCAGGAATTGGTCCAATGCATAAAATTTTTAATGATGTAGCATGCAAGTGCAGGACTGATTCGAGTTTTTCACAGACGGTGGATAAACCACCTTGAATTTTTCCACTCAAGAGAGGAGTATAGTCGGGCTATAGACTATAAATTTAGCGCTGACTGGGAGACAACCCAATGTTTTTGCTTTTGTTTTTTATTTTGTTTTTGTTTTGTTTTTATTTGAGTTTTGTTTTTTGTCCTATGCCAGTTGGTCGTGCCTGTCGATATTCTAGAATGCTGATACCGTCCCGAAGGATTCTGTCAAGAAGGAAGAGAATGAATCGAAAACCAAGGGAGTGTTATTTTTGTTTTCTTTGTGTTTTTGTTTTTCATTGCATTGCGTGTTTGTTTGCATTCTGTTCATTGTTCTGGAGCATTGAGGGCAATGCTTTGGATAGGTATGGGGGGGGGGGGGGGGGGGCAGACTAGTTTTGCATTTGTGTGTTTGTTTTGCATCTGTCATGTTCATGTTTGTTTTCATATTGTTTATTTTTGTTTGTTTGTGTTGTCTTGCATGAGTGAGATGAGTCATAATAGCCAATGATGATGAAGTTTATGTTGAAAAAAATTTATTTTTGAAAATTTTTTTTCTTGACTTGACATGAGAAACTGTAGGTTGAATCATGAATATTTATAAGTACTAATGTTAGACCAGTGAATTGTAACGAAAGATTTGATGAAGTTTTTGTCTGTTTGACCATTGCACGGCAATAGGTGGTTTGTGGATCTTAATTGTGTTCAATGAATTTTGATGAGGCTCTAGTAAGACACTTATGATCTTGGGCGCACCTAGAAAAAAAATTATTCAATTCCATCCGGGCTTTTAAAGGATTAAAATCCTATAAAAAAATTAAATTTAAGGCTAAGTATGCGGATTAAATTGGATTGATGCTCCATCCGGGCTATAGACGAGGGGATTAGAAAGAAAAAATAGAATGATTTTTCGCATTCTATCCAGTTATAGCTAAGTCAGCGGGTAATTATTGGGGCTAAAGCAATACCGGGTGCAAAATCCGGAGGTGTGTAATTCATTATCTCAAGAGAGGTGGGTATGTATAGAGGTAGTTGGAAGGAGTGGACACTTGAAAAGTAAAACTTGCACTAAATTGTCATAGGTTGTTAAGCAGTTTTGAAACGAATTCGGTCTAAGTTGTATGAAACTGGAATGACATTTCACACACGCACGTTCACGTTAAACCGAAAGTATATTATGAAAAGTTGAGAGCATGTATGTATTTTTGGTTTTGTGATTGAACTTCTCGGAGGCTGTGCACATTTATGAATCATCCTTACTTATGTTTTTGTGTGCATTTTGTTTTGCATGTCTTGCTCGAGGGCGAGCAAGAGTTAAGTATGAGGGTGTTGATAAGTGAATTTTGCATGCATTAGTTCGTGATATTTTTATGTTTATTTTGTGTGCATTCATATTGTTTTTATGTATTTTTATGTGTTTTAAGTGCATGTGTGTGTATTTCACTTCTCGGGTTGATTTTGTAGGAAAATGGATTTTTAAAGAGTTAATTATGGAGCAGCCTTGATCTAAAAATCATATTTAATTTTAAAAAGATCCAAATCCGATCTCCACAGATCAGAATTAAGTTCAAGATGTTTTGAAGCTGATGTCCAAATTTTAGCTCGATCCGACGGCTAGAACTCAAGATATGAATTTTTCAAAATTATCGCTTGGAGCAGGTTAAAAGTTGCGCTGATGGTGAGTGTGTAGCGCGTTTGCCCTTGTGTTTGGCGCTAACAAGAAATGGTGGAGGCGCTATCGCGCTAAGGAAAGGGAGTTTAGCGCATGAATGAGTGCTAACGCGCAAGAGGAAGAAGGGAACCGCGCATGAAGTCTGTGCGTGAGTTTTTCTCGGGCAGAAAATGTCACGCTCGAGCGAGAGTTGATGCTCGCTCGAGCGAGCGAGACGTGATTTCAAATCCTCGGAGCAGAAGAGTGTTCGCTCGAGCGAGACCCTATTCTCGCTCGAGCGAGCCGCGGGACCAGAGTTTTATTTTTGGAAAATTCTTGCTCGGGAAGGATTTTATCTTTTTAATATTCGGGACCTATAAATATATTTTTTAGCATGAGAATAAGGGTTCCAGTTCCAGATTTTCAGAGGCGGCTATAGGCTAAACGCTTGGGAGAAGATTTCTTATTCTTTCTTTTATTTTATTTTTACTTTTCATGATTAAAAACCTTGCTTGATCATGAATTTATTTATTGAGTAGTTTTCTCTTTCGATCAAGGCCACGTGATTGGGCCAGACAATTTATGTATAAAACTCGTTTGTTTATTTGATATTTCAGACTTGATTGATTTTATTGATTATCGAATTTATATTTGTCTTACAAATTTCTTGGCCAGTTATTTTTTTGCTTGTTAATCGATTCCAAGTCGACAGAGGAGGTTTCGAATTCGATCACTTTGATTTTCAACATAGTGTAAAACTGACTAGAAATAGAATTCAGTTTCATTATGCGGTTTAGGTGTTTACTGAATTTTCACAGTTCGTTATGCATTCAAATTTGATTAGAATTACGAAAGATTAGTTCATCAATATTTGAATAGGTTTGATTGTTCTAGAAATAGTCCTTTGAACAAATTAGGAAAATTCCCGTGAATTAAGATTAAGTCTGATGTCTTAGATCGATTGCTTGTTATATGAATTTTATGGTACCTACGTGAGTCCTTGATCGAACTTTTACCAAATTTGAGAATTTAATTTTATTTGCAATTTTATTTGTTAGTTTATTTTCCAAATTTTCCAACTCCTTTTTAGTTTATTTAATTTTATTTGCAATTTTATTTGTTAGTTAAAAATCTGAAATCATCTTTTTAATTAGTCTAGATTAGGTAGAAATAAATATATTTTGGTAATCATTTTTATACAGTCCCTGTGGGTTCGACACTTGGACCTTTGTCCACTATATTATTACTTGACCTGGTACGCTTGCCAGTTGAATTTATTCACAACGATTAACGCGGTCAGTGATAATCCGACATCTTATGAGACTTTGGTGAACCGTTGCCGTCAAGTGGAGAACAGCAATAGGCGGGCACTGTTGATGATGCCAGGACAGCCTAGTGGATCTCTTGGGCCTAGGGCTCAATCTGTTGTGCAACCTGGACCTATGTCTGCTTCTACTAATACTTCGTCTGGTTCTCATGGTTCACGAGGTACTTTCCGTTTTGGGAAGAAGAAGAAGAAGGAGGAGTTTTGCAGTCACTGTGGTGGGAAGCATCCTGCAGCTTCGTGTCGGAAAGCTACTGGTGCTTGTTATATTTGTGGTGAGCAGGGACATCTGCGGAGATATTGTCCTCAGCGCATGGGTTCTGCTAGTGGATCGGGATCACAGGTTGGATCTCAGGCTTCTACTTTTCCACGTCAGCAGACACCACCACAGAGTTCTTATGGTTACCGTCCACAGACTCAAGGGAAGGTATTTGCTCTGTCTCAGGAGCTGGCTACTGAGGGAAGTGATCGCATGTTGGCAGGTACCTTTTTGTTATGTGGTATTCCTGCACTTGTTTTAATTGATAATGGAGCATCGCATTCCTTTATTTCTAGTCGCTTTGTTAAGAGACATAGATTACTTTATGTATCATTAGATGTGGATTTAGTTGTATCTACTCCGCTGGAGCAGGAGGTAGTAACTAAGCGTCTAGTGATGGGTTGCCTTCTAGAGTTTGAGGGTAATGTGTTATCGGCTAATTTGATGATATTAGCGATGACACATTTTGATTGTATTTTAGGAATAGATATGCTGACTTTGTATCATGCTACTGTGGATTGTTATCAACGTATGGTACAGTTTCATCCGAATGAGGGTGATAGCTGGTATTTTTATGGTGAGGGTGCGCGACCTCCAATGCCACTTGTATCATCTCTGAAGGCATGTCATGTCTTGGAGTCAGGTGGGGAGGGCTACCTCATTTATGAAGTTGATATGTCCACGAGTAGTTCGAGTATTGATCAGCTACCGATTGTCAGCGAGTTTCCTGACGTATTCCCTGATGAGATTCCTGGTTTTCCTCTAGTTCGAGAGGTTGAATTTGGTATTGATCTAGTACTAGGAACGATGCCTATATCCCGAGTACCTTATCGTCTGGCACCGATAGAGATAAGGGAATTGAAACAGCAGTTGCATGATCTGCTAGATAAGGGATATATTCGTTCGAGTGTTTCTCCGTGGGGAGCACCTGTGTTATTTGTCAAGAAGAAGGATGGATCGATGCGATTATGTATTGATTACAGGCAGCTGAATCGTGTCACCATCAAGAATAAGTATCCTTTGTCGCGGATTGATGATCTGTTCGATCAATTACAGGGTACTTCTGTCTACTCTAAGATAGATCTGAGATCTGGATACCACTAGATGCGGGTACGAGACTCAGATATTTCTACGACTGCTTTCAAGACCAGATACGACCATTATGAATTTTTGGTTATGCCATTTGGTTTGATGAATGCACCGGAAGTCTTTATGAATCTGATGAATCAGGTATTTCGAGAATATCTGCATAGATTTGTCATCGTCTTCATTGATGATATTCTTGTCTACTCTCATGACAAGAACGAGCATGCACAACATCTGAGAATTGTTTTACAGATGTTACGAGATAAGCAGCTGTATGCGAAATTGAGAAAGTGTGAATTCTAGCTTGATCGGGTAGTGTTTATCGGTCATGTGATTTCTAGTGAAGGAATATCTGTTGATCCAATTAAGATAGATGCAATTCTGAACTGGTCTCGTCAGACGACGGTTGCTGAGATTTGAAGTATCTTGGGTCTAGCGGGTTATTACCATCGGTTCATCGAGAATTTTGCACAGTTGGCCAGGCCTTTGACACAGCTTACATGGAAAGATGTTTCCTGCATATGGTCCTCGGATTGTGAGGAGTCATTTCACAAGCTGCGTAGACGTCTTACTACTGCACCTGTGCTAGCTCTACCTTCTAGATCAGGAGGTTATGTTGTCTATACTGATTCCTCTGGTCAGGGGTTAGGATGTGTTCTTACACAACATGGACATGTTATTGCCTATGCTTCTGGACAGTTGAAGACGCATGAGAATAATTATCCAGTACATGATCTCGATTTAGCCTCCATTGTATTTGATTTCAAAAATTGGAGGCATTATCTTTATGGCGAGAAATTTGAGATATTCATGGATCACAAGAGTTTGAAGTATTTATTCACTCAGGCGGAGTTGAATATGCGACAAAGACGCTGGATGGATCTTTTGAAGGATTATGATTGTGAAATCAAATATCATCCAGGTTCTGCTAATCTTACTGCTGATGCCTTGAGTCGGCAGGTGAGACTTTATGCACTTCAGACTAGTGAAATATCTCATTTGGTTCAAGAGTGTTGTTCATTGATTTTTACACTCAAGCACAAGAAAGGAAGAAATGGAATTCGTTTGTATACTATATTATCTGAGCCAGCATTGTATTCTCGGATCAGAGATGCTCAGATATCTGATATTAAGACTCAGCGTTTGGCACGTCTAGCCAATGGGGGTAATACATCTGGATTCCATTTTCAAGCAAATGTTTTATTGTGCTTATCAAATTGAGTGGTTGTACTTGATGTTACGGAGCTCAGGAATGATATTCTATGTCAAGCTCACAGGAGTCGATTTTCTGTTCATCCTGGAAGCATGAAAATGTATAAGGACTTGAGAACCAGATTCTGGTGGAAAGGGATGAAACGGAGTGTATATCAATTTGTTTCAAGATGTTTGGTTTGTCAACAGGTCAAGGCTGAACACCGACTACCAGGTGGATTACTGCAGAATCTTGAGATTCCCGAATGAAAGTGGGAGCATGTGACTATGGATTTTGTCACCCACTTGCCTATGACTTCACGTCAGTGTGATGCTATCTGGATCGTTGTTGACCGTTTGACGAAATCAGCACACTTTATTCCTTAAAACCGGGATTATTCTTATGATCGCATGGCACGCTTATATATCCAGGAGATAGTGCGATTACATGGGATTCCAGTGATCATAGTTAGTGATAGAGATCCGCAATTTACCTCACGTTTCTGGGGTAGTTTTCAGCAGGCGTTGGGTACCATTCTGAGTTTGAGCACTGCATATCATCCGGAGACTGACGAGCAGTCAGAGTGGACGATTCGTATGTTGGAAGATATGCTACGTTCTTCTGTCATGGATTTTTTCTTATCTTGGCAGGATCAGTTACCTTTGATCGAACTTGCCTACAATAACAGTTATCATCGTAGTATTGATATGGCACCTTTCGAGGCATTGTATGGTCGACGATGTCGTACTCCGTTATTTTGGGATGAAGTCAGGGAACGACAAGTCGGAGGTCCTGAGCTGGTGCAGCAGATTGTAGACAAGGTAGATTTGATCAAGCGAATGATCAAAGCTTCTCAAGATAGACAATCCAGTTATGCTAATATTCATCGCAGACCATTGCAGTTTGAGCCTGGTGAGTATGTATTCTTACGAGTATCACCTTTCAGGAAGGTGATGAGGTTCGGTGTGAAAGGCAAGTTATCACCTCGTTTAATTGGGCCTTTCCAGATACTGGATAAGATTGGAGATGTTGCATATCGTTTGGCGTTACCGCCATCTCTTTCCAGTATACATAATTCTTTTCATGTGTCGTTACTTCGACAGTACATAGCTGATGAATCTCATATTATCCAGCATACTGATATTCAGCTAGAACCAAATCTGTCTTTTGTTGAATGACCACTCCGTATCCTAGACAAGAAGGAGAAAATTCTTCGGAACAAGACTATACCACTTGTGATGGTACAGTGGCAGCGCCGAGGCGTTGAAGAAGCAACTTGGGAAACCGAGAGCTATATGCGGGATGAATATCCTGAGTTGTTTGTTTTTTACTTTTGATTACCATGTAAAGATGTAATTACAGTTGTTGTAATAAAACATGGTTTGATATTTCATATTGTTATCTTGATTTGTCTTTATATTTTATTTCGCGAACAAAATATCTAAAGGTGGGGAGAATGTAGTAACCCAGATTCCATTTTAAAATAATAATATGTTAAACATGATTTAGGGTTGATAATTAACCAATTCCGGGGCTTAATCAGACTTCAGAATCAAGAATTGGATTTTCTTTTCTGAGCCAGTTCGGACGGTCCGAACTCAGCACACCGGGGGCTTCGAAGGTGAGCTTATTGAATTCTGAGTTAAGGCAAGTTCGGACGATCCGAAGTAGGATCGGACGGCCCGTACTTCACCTGTGCCATGTAGGCAGGATTACTCAGCCATGTTTTTGACAAGTGTCAAATTTAGGACAATTCGAACGACCTGAAGTGGTGATCGGACGGTCCGAACTCGACGTGTCTCGCATGCAGGCAGTGAGTTGGATTGTACGATCCGAACCCCAGTTCGGAGGGCCAGAACTCGACTAGAAATTTTCCTATAAATAGGACTCGTTAGATTTCAATTTGAATTACAAATTTCCGAGTTTCCTTCTACAGTTATATAGTGTGAGTTATACACTTGAGGGCCCTATCGGTTATAATCGAGGTTCTGGAATAACCAAGGTGTGGTTATAGTCATCCGGGACCAGCGACTCCAAAGGGCTATCTACGGACGAAGGTATGGTCCTGGAATCTATTTAAGTTTTTGGAGTACTTATTAGCTTAGTTAAGGCTTATAGAACTTATGTAGTGATACGGTGAATTTTTTAATATAGGCTTGGAACCTAGAATCTACTATACTTGAACTAGCCTAGAGGTACGTACACATTGACTGAGATTGCCAGCGAGTATACATGTTTATATGTTGCATTTATTTGGCATTATTATATGGCATGATATATGATTTATAGTTTTCCATATTCATATGCCTTTCTCCTTGCATAGCTTGACAAACTTATCTGATAAGTATTCCAGCCCATTATCTGTTCTCAAGTGTTTAACTCTTCGATCACTCTTGTTCTCAACTGCCAGCAGCCATTCTCTAAACTTGTCATATGCTGCATCCTTTGTCTTTAAAATGAATATCCATACTCTCCTTGAGTAATCATCTATCAAAGACATGAAGTATCTGCCTCCACCACGAGTTTCTGTCCGAGAAGGACCCCATAGATCTGAATGAATGTAGGCCAATGGTTGCTCAGTTGTGTGACTTCCTTGACCAAACGATAGTCTTTTTGATTTCCCAAGAGCACAACTATCACACAGCTTAAGTGATTCGATCTTATCTCCACCTAACAGACCCTGTTTAGACAGCTCATGTAATCCCTTCTCACTTACATGTCCAAGCCTCAGATGCCATAGCTTGGTTCTGTCTTGCTGTTCCTGAATACTTGCTGTACTTCCAATAATCGTTTCACCTTGTAGTACATACAGGAGGTTCCTCTTGACAGCCTTCATAACTACTAGAGATCCTTTAGACACTAAGATACTGCCTGCTCCTAATTTGAAGGAATATCCCTGAGCATAAAGTGTCCCCAATGATATCAAGTTTCTCTTCAACTCGGGCACATACCTCACCTTGGTCAGTACTCTGTCGATCCCATCATGCATCCTTATTCTGATATTTCCAGAGCCCTTTATTCTGCATGATTGATTATTCCCCAACAGTACTGTGAGACCTCGTTTCTAATCAACTAATATCAGACAACAAGCGATACATAAGCAAGAACCCAAAATATTTTTTTTAAAAAAAGGAGGCTCGTGCGCCCGTGCCGAAGCCAGCGCGCCCGCGCCCTCGCCTTGCCAAAACCAGCGCGCCCGCGCCCTTACCTCGCCAAAAGGCCGCGCACCCGCACCAATATCCACGCGCCCACGCCGTCCTCTCGCCCAAAAATTCAAGGCACCGAAAATAAATCCAACCAAACCTAAACACTTGCATTTAAAGTATCTGAAAAGCCAATAACAATACAAGAAAAGTTTAGGGAAGAAAAACATCCGATTCGGTAGTACCTACATCGATACTTTCTTACAATACAAAACGAGAAGTTCGAATGACAAAACATGTTCGCAAAACATAAACTAGATTGACATGCTGATTCGACTTCTAAACGAGTCTCACTTCTATCTCTTGCTCTTGACGTTAACCAGGTCTACTCTGACTCGGTCCTGCCCCACCTGTTGCCAAGTACACATATAAACACAGACAACAGCCGAATAATCCGGTGAGAATACAATCCCCAGTAAAAGAGACAAATATGCATATCAAATAATATATCAAAACATGATACATATAAACAAGACAAGTAAATTCCAAAAATCATCTCAAAACTTAATTCAAATGCATAATGCAATGCATGTCTTTAAATGTGGGATTATCAAGTCCGGATAATCAAGAAATTGCTGCTTTTGCTCTTGGGGATCCCGAGGATGAGATCACGTAAACAACTCACCGACTCTCCCGATCGAGGTGGTGCTACGTATCTTCATCCTCTAAACTTTGGTGCGACTATAAGGAGTATGCTAACACTAGGTGAAACGGCTACACCCAGGCCACTCGCAATATAGCCCCCAAAACGTCTAACATAAAAGGGCCATCCTGCCCGATAAAATCAAGGATTCTTAGCTCAAGATGAATGCAATGCAAACATAACTCAATCAACTAAATTCGAGTAAAAGCAAATAACATGCAAGTATGTGATTCCTCGGAACACTCGAATCAAGTCGGATTCGAGTCACACGTTCCATTTCAGTCTAAGTCATCTTATACCTCTTTCAAACGTCGATGCTCCAACCTGGAAACAACAACAATTCCTCAATCAAGATTCAATCAAACTTCCTCAATCGATAATAAGAAATCGATAATATACCGGCTACAATCTTCAAAGAGATACAACTCTTGCAATCTAGCAACTCAACGACCTTCAAACAAATCTGTCAAAAGAAGAAATAAAGGCTCGAGATCAAAATACAACTCAATCAAAGACTAGGCTCAAACACTACAAACCGATTGACAAATCCAAAACTCAAACCGGCGGTATAACGGCTGTATTCTGATCAAACCAGAAACGCAGACAGTATAATATCAATCCAAACAACTCTTATCAATCAACATTCTACCATAACAATTCAATCCCAACAAATCATAAAAACTCAACATTTCGAAAATCCCTTCAAAAATCATAACAAATCCGAACGACTCTCTATTTCGAAACCGACAGATAATAAACGATCAGAACTCTGCCAAGAAAAATATACTAGCAACTCAATCGATTCTAACAACATTCCAAAAACGAAACGTATCTGATCGGAGAAATACTTGCGATAGAATGAAGCTCTCTCAGCTGGGATCGCTAATCTGCCTTCTGAAATAAATTCCAACGGACGGATCGAGCTCGGGAAGAAATCTGAAAGCTTGAAGGACATGTTGGGCGCCTTCAATGGAGGGAGAAACATTGGAGGAGAAGAATAAATGAAGGAGAAAGAGTCAACCAAGCCTAAATATCTAATTAAGTCCAAAATTACATTTTAGTCCCTAAAAATTCCGAAATTTGCAAAAAGGACCCTGATCAAAATCAAGTCGGCTCTTGAACTCTGGAATCTCCGATTATCTCAAATAAAGTCAATTAAGATAAAATCGGGGCGTTACAATTCTCCCCCTCTAAGAAAAGATTTCGTCCTCGAAATCAAACACGGTTCCAACGCGAACTGTGTCTCTCAAATACTCCTTCAAGTCCGCCAATCAAAAGTCGACTCATTCTCGTCAGCATAATCCTCATCTGCTCAGTCACAATCCAATCATCTCTGGTTCCAACTCAAATCATAACATCTAAGTTCGACTCGTCTGATCTGGCTGTCTGTCGTTCTGAGGATATCGAACTAAATAAGTTGAAATCAGACAACAAAATCTCATCAAAGTCCTTGCCGAAAGAACGAGTGCATCAAGGATCTCCAACTAAACTAACAGACTTCGGCAAAAACATGACATCTGACGACCTCTGACAAGATATCAATCCTCTAGCCTTGACTGAAAGTCATTCTGTACAGAAAATGGTAGCCGATTCCAATAATCGGTCAATCGAAGTTAGATAGTAGATAAAATAAGAACAGCTCAAAACATCAGTTGCTGCATACAATTCCTCAGATAAAGATTCGCAGTCAGAAATCTCAAACGATCTAATCCTCTTTTCTGCCTCCAAATCAGCTCCAACTATGAAAACAATTACTCCAACTCCCAAATCATAAAAAAGATCACGGAAATCTCTTCATAAGAAAAAAAAAGATAACAGATCCCCAATCAATAAGATCGCTGCGAGCTCGAAGTCCAGATTCAGGCATTGAGTCTCGAGCGTCTTCAGCTGTCTCGATGTCTAGATTATAGCGCGATTCCTCTGAATAAGAATACATCCCAAAATCTCGATAAGAAAAGATCGCTGATCGGCATAAATTCCATCATCAAATCATATAATCGAAGAAGACCATTCGATCCAAAAGAATTCAGACATCGAAGAAAACATACAACTGCTCGGCACAAACATCTGCTATACGATTCTCAAAAGCTCTGAAAGATCAGTACAATTCTCATTCCAAAAAGATAAGAAATGAACGATAAGAATTCCTAGTCTCAACTAATTCTTCTAAAAGTACCGGTTAACAGAAGTTAACAACACTATTGGAGTATTCATCAATTCGAACGATTCAACAATTTAAAAGAGGCACGTTAAACATATACAGCTTCTTCAATAAGAAGGCAAGAGATTCGCCAGTATCTAACAGTCCAATAAGAATAGGAAACTCAATATCGAACATTACCTGATCTGTCATTATCGGGTGCAGCCTGAGTCTGCGGATCCTCAGACATAGCAAAAACTCGTGCCTGCTGTCTGGGAGGCTGGCTTGCATACTGAATACCTTCCTGCACATTCTGTTGTTGAGGTTGGAAAGAGTGGACAGTAGGTGCTTGCTGTTGAGGCTGAGCTGTCTGTCTCGGGAAAATTCCACTCTGAGCTTGCTGAGGAACACGCTGAGGACACGTTCTCGCAAAATGCCCCGCCTGGTTACAAATATGACAACTTCCAAAAATACCTCTACACTGATCACTGGAGTGACGACCTCCGCAGTTGGCACAAGACATGCCTGACTGTCCCGAACTCTGTCCCGATCCATACTGCCTCGAACCACTAGAGCTCGAAGAACTGGTTCCGTGCTTCTTAAACTGCTTTCCTTTCGGATGATAGTAATCCTTGTTGGAAAACTGGCGAGTTCCCAGACCAATTACGATTGATACCCGGTGCAGCGGAAGTTTAAAAATTTTTTCATGGAACGTTTCCATGGTATGGGTATCAACCGTTCATCGATTGAATTACGTGTGTGTGTAAAATTTAAATAACAATTAAATAAATTTTACCTCAAATCTCGCAACGAGATTAATGGACACCAACAGAACAATTCTGCTCTTGTTGTCTCTCCCTGGAACCGATGAACGCCTTCAATCAGGTCCACGAACAGAGGTTTAATCCCTCTGATAGATTGCACTAGAAAATCTATCAGAAGTTTTCTGCGAAGAGAATACACGAATTTGATTCGTTATTCCTTACTGCGATTCAAAATCACAGACCGGAATTTTCTCGGGCAGAGCAAGGGGGCGGCCGAAAACGTTTTTGAGAGGGGCTAGGGTTTCGAAAATCCTGTCTCAAAAATTATGACCTCTTGTGTGTAATTTCTGTACTGAAATAACTTATTTATAATGCAGGCCACTAACACCTTAGGGCCCATTAGTCATAAGCTGGGGCCCGACAAGCAAAGCCCGCTCGTTCAGAAATTAATATAAAATTCATCGTGACTCCGATTGATGAAACGATTTCACCAATGTGCACAGAAACCATTTCTGCACGTTTTAAAGTCAAAATAAATTTTCCTGAATCCGAATTCAGTGGTTTCCAAAAATGTCCATCCCTATGTCATTTTAGGAAATCCTACTCCCTTACTCTTATTTAAGAAGTCCAACTCCTTAGTTCATTAAATTTAACTCTTTAAATTTAACTATCTCAACGGGGATTAAAACTCCATTACACTGTGTGACCCTCAATGGTTCAGGGATACAGCTAGCCGTGGGCTCACAACTCCTTGTGACTCGGAACAACACTTTCCGACTTGCCCAACGAATCATGGTAAAGCGCCTAGCAACATCGCCCCATGATTCCCTAGGTATCACTGATAGTGCCTACAAGAACCAGTAGATTTTGGTTAGCGTACAGTACGGTCCCTTCATCCAAATATCCCGATCGAATCAACAACCATTGGTATATCGAGAGTCGCTCAAGATTCGATAACTATGCAATGCATCTTGAAGATCAAATTAGTGACATCGCATGTGCTACTAAGAAACCATTTCTTAAATCACATCAAGTACTCTGGCCAGAGATTTGTCACACTAATATCTCCTCAGATCGCATAGGATATCCACACTCGCAAGTATGTGGTGAATCCTTGACAACAATGCATTGACTCCTATATGTGTCGTAACTGTACCCAATCTCGACACCTGATGACCCCCTCAGAGTCGGTAAACGAGTCAAAGCACAGTACTAGCATATAGAGTCTCCATGATGTTTCAAGTCGTAAGGACTAATGGTGTACAACCAAAACCGCGGACTTTATCCACTCGATAAGTGATAACCACTTGGAAAGTCCGGATAGGGTAGTTCGATTATTCATCCTATGAAAATCCATTTGCATGCTTCGAACATCTCCATGTTCCCTACCAATGAAACGTGGTACTCCGCATCGCAAATGCTAGTCTCAAACTCGAGCGATCCTTATCCTTATTTTCGGACGGCTCAATCGACTAGGAACGGTTTTAGAATATACAGTGACTATAAGATGTATTTCATGATAGACATCTCCATGTTCTACCACATCTTACATACACTATAGTATATTCAAGGTCTTTATCAAAACAACAATAGTATATCACAATATAACAATATGAAGTAATATAAAGTCATTGCCATAAAAGTGTAAATAATATTAAACAAAAGATTGTTTATACAAAGAGTCAACAAAGCCCATAGCCACACAGTTGGCTCACTGGGCACCCACTCTTACAATCCTTCTTATTACCTCCACTGCTACCACCTTCAGAACTCGGTGGTTGATTCTGAAACTGAGATGGTTGGTTCTGGTATTGGTACGGTTGTGCCTGAAACTGTCCTTGCTGTTGCTGCGGCACAAACTGACCTCCACTGTGTCTCCACAAACCTGCTTCTGCTCCTTTTGCGTGATTCATGACATCCGCAAAATTAGCTGGCCTAACAGTGTTTACCAGCGTGAAGATGTTAGGGTTCAAGCCATTAATGAAATGGTCGGCTTAGCTTCCTCATCACCGGCAATTAGCGGTGCAAAATGCAACAGACTATCAAACTTGGATACGCACTCTTCAATGTTCAGATTCCCTTGCCTCAGATTGGCAAACTCAGCTCCCTTATCCTTACGGTACGAGATAGGGAAAAACCGCTTATAAAATTCAGATTTGAAAAGAGTCCAAGTAACCTCCGTACCTCTACTCTCTATTGCTTTCTTTGTCATGATCCACCAGCTCTTAGCACCACCACGCAGCTGATGAATTACTAACCTGATTCGGCGGTCATCGGTGTAGTCAATGGAATCAAACAACTGATCCATATCATCCAACCAACTCTCACAGTCAACTGGATTTTCTGAACCCATCAACAACGGCGGATTGAACGACTGAAACCTCTTCAGCAAGGTTTCCATAGGAGTCGCTGAAGCATCCAACTGATCAACTTCAGTGCTAGCTTGCTCAGTCATAGGAATAACTGGCGGGGTGTTTCTGTTTATCACTCGACGAGGACCCATCTGATAATCAAAGGTTAGGACACGAGATATCTCAATCGCTACAATCAGTGCCCTTACAACCGCTTGGAATACCGGATACCAGTTGATAACAGAAACAATTATATCTCAAGTAGATCATGCTTTATAAATTAAATCACATAACCATGTAATTCAATAATTCTCAATAATAAAGCATGCTCGCATGGTATTTAAACAAATCAATTTAAATAACTCAATCACATGCGAGAATTCAATTCATACGGACTCGATCTACCCCGCTCACTTCTAAATTCAGTCCAAGAATCTTATCTCTCTGATACCACTTAATGTGAGACCTCGTTTCTAATCAACTAATATCAGAAAACAAGCGATATGTAAGCAAGAACCCAAAATATTTTTTTTTTTAAAAAGGATTCTCGCGCGCCCGCGCCTCGCCAAAACCAGCGTGCCCGCACTCTCAGAACGCGCGCCCGCACCCTTACCTCGCCAAAAGGCCGCGCTCCCACGCCGTCCTCTCTCCCAGAAATTCAAGGCACCGAAAATAAATCCAACCAAACCTAAACACTTGCATTTAAAGTATCTGAAAAGCCAATAACAATACAAGAAAAGTTTAGGGAAGAAAAACATCCGATTCGGTAGTACCTACATCGATACTTGCTTACAATACAAAACGAGAAGTTCGAATGAAAAAACTTGTTCGCAAAACATAAACTAGATTGACATGCTGATTCGATTTCTAAACGAGTCTCACTTCTATCTCTTGCTCTTGACGTTAACCAGGTCTACTCTGACTCGGTCCTGCCCCACCTGTTGCCAAGTACACATACAAACAAAGACAACAGCTAGATAATCTGGTGAGAATACAATCCCCAGTAAAAGAGACAAACATGCATATCAAATAATATATCAAAACATGATACATATAAACAAGACAAGTAAATTCCAAAAATCATCTCAAAACTTAATTCAAATGCATAATGCAATGCATGTATTTAAATGTGGAATTATCAAGTCCGGATAATCAAGAAATTGCTGCTTTTGCTCTTGGGGATCCCGAGGATGAGATCATGTAAACAACTCACCGACTCTCCCGATCGAGGTGGTGCTACGTATCTTCATCCTCTAGACTTTGGTGCGACTATAAGGAGTATGCTAGCACTAGGTGAAACGGCTACACCCAGGCCACTCGCAATATAGCCCCCAAAACGTCTAACATAAAAGGGCCGTCCTGCCCGATAAAATCAAGGATTCTTAGCTCAAGTTGAATGCAATGCAAACATAACTCAATCAACTAAATTCGAGTAAAAGCAAATAACATGCAAGTATGTGATTCCTCGGAATACTCGAATCAAGTCGGATTCGAGTCACACGTTCCATTCCAGTCTAAGTCATCTTATACCTCTTTCATACGTCGATGCTCCAACCTGGAAACAACAACAATTCCTCAATCAAGATTCAATCAAACTTCCTCAATCGATAATAAGAAATCGATACTATACCAGCTACAATCTTCAAAGCGATACAACTCTTGCAATCTAGCAACTCAACGGCCTTCAAACGAATCTGTCAAAAGAAGAAATAAAGGCTCGAGATCAAAATACAACTCAATCAAAGACTAGGCTCAAACACTACAAACCGATTGACAAATCCAAAACTCAAACCGGCGGCATAACGGCTGTATTCTGATCAAATCGGAAACGCAGACAGTATAATATCAATCCAAACAACTCTTATCATTCAAAATTCAAACATAACAATCCAATCCCAACAAATAATAAAAACTCAACATTTCAAAAATCCCTTCAAAAATCATAATAAATCCGAACGACGCTCTATTTCAAAACCGACAGATAATAAACGATCAGAACTCTGCCAAGAACAACATACTAGCAACTCAATCAATTCTAACGACATCCCAAAAACGAAACGTATCTGATCGAAGAAATACTTACGATAGAACGAAGCTCTCTTAGCCGGGATCGCTAATCTGCCTTCAGAAATAAATTCCAATGGACGGATCGAGCTCGGGAAGAAATCTGAAAGCTTGAAGGACACGTTGGGCGCCTTCAATGGAGGGAGAAATGTTGGAGGAGAAGAATGAATGAAGGAGAAAGAGTCAACCAAGCCTAAATATCTAATTAAGTCCAAAATTGCATTTTAGTCCCTGAAAATTCCGAAATTTGCAAAAAGGACCCTGATCAAAATCAAGTCGGCTCTTGAACTTTGGAATCTCCGATTATCTCAAATAAAGTCAATTAAGATAAAATCGGGGCGTTACAAGTACCATTCCCTGATCCGATTCCTCCAATTTTTCAAACTAAGATCTTATAGGACACATGTGAAAGGAGCATCCTGAATCCAGTATCCACTCGTGGTTCTGATCACCTTTAGAAACCACCAATACTTCTGCTGAGTCATATCTATCTGTAGCTATGGCTAGAGTACCATCTTCTTTCAGTTTTTCCTGCTGCTTCCCTTTCCTTTCCGGGCAATCTCTTCGCAGATGTCCAACCTTCTGACAAGCATAGCACTTCATATTACCCAAGTTTCTGTTCTGGTATCTTCCTTGACTCTTCGATCTGGACTTTGTCTTGTATTTCCCACTGGATTTCCTCTTATCACTTATGCCCCTCGCCCTAAGACCTTCTCCATGTGATTCAGTGTTTATGTTTGATTTTCTTTGAATTTTCTTGGATTGAATAGCAGACATAACTTCTTCCAAGGTTATTGTCTGTTCTCTTCCATATAGCAAAGCATCTCTGAAATTTTCATATGCTTTTGGAAGAGCATTCAGAAGTATCAAAGCCCAATCTTCATCCTCAAGCTTTACATCAATATTCTCCAAGTCATCCAATATCTTGGTGAATTTTTCGATCTGGTCTTCAAGGTTCTTCTCATCCTTGATCACAAAGGAATACAATCTATGTTTCATGTACAGATGGTTAGCCAGGGATTTCGTCATGTATAGATTCTAAAGTTTAAGCCATACAGCCGCTGCAAATTCTTCTTTGGCCACCTCCCGAAGAGGTCTATCACCTAGACAGAGAATAATTGCACTGTGTGCTTTCTCGAGCAATTCATCCTTGTTCTTTATCTCATCGGACATCTCTTCCTTCTTCTTAAGAGCTTCCACCAATCCTTGTTGTATCAAGATTGCACGCATCTTAATTCTCCAGAGCGAGAAATCGTTCTTGCCCGTAAAATTCTCAATATCAAACTTCATTGATCCCACCATCTTTGCTTAGTTTACCACAGACGGCGCCACTTGTTAGGAATCAATCCGAACTTTGGTTATCGAGAATTCACCAAGCAAACGAAACACACAGATAAGAACAATAATCTAAAAAAGCAGATAAAACCAACGCACACAGATCAATCAACCAACTCACGCGAAAGCGATTAAACGACGCAAGTATTTACGTAGTTCGGCAATGAATTTGCCTACGTCCACGAGAGAGCAACACAACACTTTTATTAATCACCAACAGAACAACCCAAGCTCAAGAACAGATCTTATTACAGAGATGGACTCAGACAAACTATCAAGATAGATACAGACATGATTCAAGCTATTGATACTTGAATCTTCCCGTTACAATCTACCCTTAGTTTTCTCCTCCGAAATCTCTTCTTCTTCTCTCTCAATATATTCTGAAGAATTTAGATTTTTTGTTATTCTCGTTGCGGCCAGCTTCCATCTGCTTATATAGAGAATTAGACCGACTTTCATCTTGGGCTTTAGGTCAGCAGTAACTTACGACCCAAATATAAAGTCAACCTGCTCCAGCCCGATAAGCCTTCATTCATCAGTCTGATCTGCCCTCGTATTTCGATCTGCATCGTTCTGCCTGCAAGCTTACAGCTTTACGAAAACTTCATCTGACTTCTAACCAAGTCACAATACTCGAGCAATATATCTGCATGAACTCATCCGAAGACTCATCTGACCATCACATCGATCTGATCCCAGTATACGATCTGGGCCATGAACTCATCTGAACACCGAGCTCATCTGATCTGGACTATTCGATCCGATCTCTTATCTATTCCCATTCAATATGATTGAAGCATACTTCAACAATAATCTTGCAAGAGACAGAACCAGAAGGGAGATCAGAGCTCCTAAGAGGTTTGGTGAAGCTAATTTGGCTTGGTATGCACTTACAGTAGCTGAGGAGATGGAGTACTCAGAGCCGAATACATATGATGAAGCTATGGCAAGTAAATACAAGGACAAGTGGACAAAAGCTATGAATGAAGATATGAAATCACTTGAGAAGAATCAAACCTGGACGTTAGTAGACAGATCGAAGCATCAGAAGACATTGGGATGCAAGTGGATCTATTAACAGAAGGAAGGAATTTCTGTTACAGATCAGATCAAGTATAAAGCGAGATTGGTTGCAAATGGTTTTGGTCAGGTAGAAGGGATAGATTTTAATGAGGTCTATTCTCCAATGATCAAACATTGTTCCATCTAGATTATTTTAGCACTGGTGAACCAGCTCAATTTGGAGCTTGAGCAGATGGATGTGAAAATTGCTTTCCTACACAGTGACCTGGAAGAAACTATCTATATGGAACAACATAAGGGCTTCATACATCAGAAAACACATAATAAGGTCTGCTTACGGAGGAAATCATTGTATGGGCTTAAGAAGAGTCCGAGAAAGTGGAACAGGAGGTTTAATGAGTTCATGATTGTTATTGGTTTTCTGAGAAGCCATGACAGATGTGTCTATCTGAAGAAGGATGAAAGGCAGTTTATCTTGTACCTACTGATTTACGTTGATGATATTTTGATTGCAAGTAAAATTAGGGCAGATATATCATCCTTGAAGCAACAGCTCAACTCAGAGTTTGAGATGAAATACTTATTAGAAGCAAAAAGAATTTTGGGGATGGATATAATGAGAAACAGAAAAAGGCAGGAGATTCATCTGAGTAAGAAGAATTATTTGAGGAAGGTAGTTCTGAAGTATAACATGAATCAAGAAAAATCTGTGTTGACCTCTCCGGGACAGCATTTGAAGCTATCTGCGAGTCAGTCACCTAAAAGTGAGGAAGACAAGATGAAGATGGTTGGTATTCCATATGCTAGTGGAGTTGGGAGTCTCATATATGACATGGTGTGTAGTAGGCCTGATCTGGCATATGCAATCAGTTTTGTGTCAAGATTTATGGCTAATCCAGGTACATATCATTGGAAAACTCTGAAATGGATTCTCAGATATCTCATAAACACAACTGGGCAGGGGTTGAAGTTTGAGAAACAACAAGATGAAACTGATCCGGTGGTTGGATATGTGGATTCAAATTTTGCTGGGAACTTAGACAAGAGAAAGTCATTGATTGGATTTGTGTTAATCTTTTATGGCACAACGATCACTTGGAAGTCTAATCTACATTCAGTGGTTGCCCTTTCTACCACTGAGGCAGAATTCATAGTTGTCACTGAGGCCATAAAAGAAGGATTGTGGTTAAAAGGATGATAGCAGAGCTTGATATGAAACAAGATCAAGTTGTAGTACACTGTGACAATCAAATTGAAATACACTTGACGAAACACCAAGTATATCATGAGAGATCTAAACTCATAGATGTGAAGATGCATTTCGTCAGAGATATAATTGAAAAAGGAGATGTGATCCTTGTGAATATAGCATCAGAATAAAACCCTACCGATGTTATGACGAAGTCACTACCATATGCTAAGTTCAAGAAATGTTTGGACTTAGTTAATGCGATGATTGGAGATTAGCCTATGGAGGCTAGATTGGAGAGGAACATTCAATCTGAAAGAATCAAGGTGGAGATTGTTAAGTTGGGCTTCTATCAGCTTGAATGGGAAAGAAGATAAGATCAGATCCAAGAGTACAGATCAGTTGAGTTAAGTGATCACATGAGTTCATGGTCAGATCAAGTACTGGGATCAGATAGAAGTCTTTGGGCAGATGAGTGCTTCGGATGAGTTAAGGCAGATCGATTGCTCGAGTACTGGGACTTGGTTAGGAGTGAGTTGAATTGTCTGTGAAGCTGTAAGCTTGAAGGCAGATCAAAGTACAAGAGCAGATCAGACTAATGTGAGATGACTTATCGGGTTGAACCATGTTGACTTTAAGATTGGGCCGAAGGAAGTTGTTGATCTAAAGCCCAAGAAGAAAAGTCGGTGTATTTTTTCTGTATAAGCATATGGAAGCTGACCGTAACCAAAATAACAAAAAATTAAATTCTTCAATATTCAGAAAAGAGAAGACATAATTCAGAGGAGAGAACTGGGGCGCAGATGGTTACGGAAAAAATTCAAGGATTTAAATCATGAATTGAGTTTGTATCTAGCGTTAGAGTTTTTCTAGTCTGGATTGTAATAAGCTTTGGTTTGAGCTTAGATTTTTTATCTTGTTCGTGATTAATAAAGTGGTTGTGTTTCTCTCCCGTGGACGTAGGTAAATTCCTTGACGAACCACGTAAATACTTGTGTCGTTTATTTGTTTTCGCGTGAGTTGGTGTTTGATCTGCGTGTCTTGGGTTTTATTTGTTTCTAGGATTGTGTTCTTATTGTTGCTGTGTATGTGTTTGTCTGGTAAATATTCTAGGAATATTAAGTTTGTTCTGTTTGATTCCTAACAATAACATTATCTAGTTAAATTTAATAACAATATTGGACTTAAAAGAAATTGAAGCAAAGTGAAAAATTGACTTTTGAGTTTGATTATATACAAATAAATTTCTTTTCAATAGTTCATGTACCAATTTGATATTTTATAATAGTTCATATACCAAAATAATATTTACTTTTGGAATTATTCACGAAAATCAAACGGATTTTCTAGATCAATATAAACAAAAGTTCTGATAATTCAACATGAGCGTTGCTCTGATACCACTCGTTAGAGATTTAATATAAATCATGTGATTGAATAAATATCACAACAACTAAGAATTATATCAAATTAAAAGAAAATAAATAACTGTAAACACATGCATGAATCCATATTGCCTGATCTAGTGTGAGAGTTATGAATCTTCCAAGACAACAGAGAATCGACCACCTTATTATTTCCTGAGATGAGAACCAGGATAGAGATCTAAAATATGTGTGTCGTATATATTTTATATTGTTCTCCGCGTCTCAGGAACTATAACCATATATATAACCTAAGCAGTCTTCCACCTATCATAGAAGACCTAATTGAACTGAGTTCTACATATAAGGTGGACCATACCAATTTATTTAATACATTAAAAATCCATAATTAATTAGATCATCTTATTGGGTTCTTTATTATATAGCAGCCTATGTACAATTAATTAATTTATGTGAGCTCACAAAAATACTTCCAACATTGAGAACACATATTTATGAAAACATGCATACACATGCGCTGAATGTTTAATTATATGAAGATGCATATGTTCAAAATTTGAAAACATATATTTTTAATAGATAATTTTTTTCACGACGGGTTTTTTATAATATCATGATTTCACATAATTTATGGATTCAATTTTTTAAAAAAGTGTAC
Source organism: Henckelia pumila (assembly GCF_033568475.1). NCBI lineage: Eukaryota > Viridiplantae > Streptophyta > Magnoliopsida > Lamiales > Gesneriaceae > Henckelia > Henckelia pumila. The sequence goes on along the minus strand of NC_133120.1, from coordinate 36,432,713 downwards.
CAAAATGGATGGACGGTAAAAATCCCACGTATCAACATTTACTTGCACATGTTTTTCTTTTCTTTGGGTTTCGTGTGCATGTTCAGATTTATTTACACATGGATGGTAGCTAATTTATTTTTTTACATAGTTTTTTTTTTTAAAATTAATACATCATTCTCACATAGAAATACATCACAATTCATTTATTATCATTTGTACCGTCATTAAGATTAATTGCTCACCCCATTAGTCGTAAGAACATGCGAGTGGGGACAAAAATCTAACGTATTCGATTTCCACCACCAACATAATTTCGGTCTCATAATGCTTATCTAGTGTTGTTCATCCGAGCAACGTGATTTGCACGCCATTGTATTAAGTCTAAAGATTAACAAAGTGTGCAAGTGAAAGATAACAACAACAAATTATTCTCATAAAATAAAGTGTAGATTAACTAATTTTTCACAAAAAAATCTTATGAAATTATTGTAGGGTTCAATTTTATAAAATAAACCTCCGACATAACTCAAAGTCATGGAAAAAAAAAATTCACTTTTCAAGTCCAAGTATTACTTTTCTTAACAATATTATCTAAGCCTTCCCGAAAAAAAAGAAAAACAATATTATCGAGTTTGCCTACTAAAATAATGCACAAATTAAAACACCACACCGCATGATCTCCAAGAAGCTGCTACAACTAGCTAGCTCCTCGTTAAAAAATGGCCGGCAATCCCACCGGAGACCAACCGGATTACGACCGATCCCAAGAACTGAAAGCTTTCGACGAGAGAAAACCGGCGTCAAAGGTTTAGCCGACGGAGGCATCACCAAAATCCCAAGAATCTTCATCCAACGTCCTCCGGATCAATATTCTCCAAACCCGGCGACTCAAAACCCCATTTTCCCACTAATAAATCTGGAATCCATCCGCGAAGATCCCGTCAAACGCAAGAAGGTGATCGAAGAAGTCCGAGTGGCATCGGAGACGTGGGGTTTCTTTCAGGTGATCAACCATGGGATCTGCCATGGAATTTCGCATGAAATGCTCGATGGAGTGCGCAGATTTTACGAGCAAGATGATGAAGTGAAGAAGGAGTGGTATACGAGGGATTTGAGCAAAAAGGTAATTTACAACAGTAATTTTGATCTCTTCAGCGCTCCTTCAGCTAATTGGAGGGACACTGTTTACTGTCAAATGGCTCCCAATGCTCCTAAACATGAGGAATTGCCCCAGGTTTGCAGGTAATTTTTTAAAATGCTTTCATTTTAAAAATAAAATAAAATAATCGACAATGAATAAAGGTTGAAAAATATATATATTTTTTAAAATTTTAAATAGAAACACGTTAAAATAACCAAATTTCTAATATCTATAAGAACAATTGAATGAGTGTTTTCTTAAAAATTGTATCAGTAACCAACTCTATATATATATCTTTAGAGAAACATTTTTCTTCGATTGAATAATTCAACTAAGGCAAACACTTGTATGAGACTGTTCTACGGGTCATGTTTGTGCAACGGATCCGGGTCGGATTAACCCATGTTTTAAACCCGTGAGATTCAAGTCTTATTATTTACTCTATTTTCTCCCAATTTTTCGTGTCGGCTTTCATGATTTTGAGATTCCGCATTTGCCTACTTTCAATCGTCAAGATCGCTGCTATTTTCCCATCTCAGCTTCTCAATCGCATGTTTTTGATACGATGTCACTGCAATCTCTACTCTGAATTCGCAGTCGCACCGAGGAAATTTTGATCGATCACTTGGCAGCCGAAAGGAGATCGAATCTATTTTGCTTTCGTGTTGGGGATTTTGATCCGACCATCCTTCATCAAGCCATGAGTTAGTTGTCGTCTGTCGAGCGGTGATAGTTTCTGCTACTTTTTTCGTGCAATCATATGAATTTTTACTAATTTGCCTTTAAATTGTTTCCCACTGGGATGATCTTGAAGACTTGAACTGCATTATGATTTTCATATGAATAGTCAAGTTTAACAATTAACATTACTGTAGCCAATCGTATGCCCTTTCTCTTGACAACTAATGAGTTTTTTTTGGGTTTTCTTTTGCTTTGTTAGTCTTTGATTGTTTGATTCATTCAAAGAAGTGTGCGAGAATGGGCTATGCATTTGTTCTTCTTGATGAAACATCTAAGAAAATATTGGTTTGCTAACCTTTAGCTTATGACCTGTTTTGATACTCCTTAGAGATTCTTCTCCTATTCTGTTTGTGGCCTTCACTTCTATATGCTACATTTCTCTCAATGAGTCCAACTATCTACTAACAGGTTCGCAAATTTACCCTCATCATGCCAACATAAAATGCAGCCACCGTTGATTATTGCAGGTTAAAAATCATTCAAACATGAGATTGAAACTCATTAATCATAAATTCTCAGAAACTATAAATGGAATGAACATCATAGATAACTTAATCTAAAAGAGAGAATATCTGAACAGAAATAAGCTACATATGCCCGTGAAGATAGTAGCAGAGGCAAATGGAATGAACATCATAGATAACTATAAGTGGCTGGATTTTACTTATTGTTTTAAAATATGTCATGAGACTGCACATGTTTTTATTTTCCTTTTGTTTCTGTTGTATGCTTCTATTATTTGTATTTCTCGGATTGTGTTTGTGTGGTTATGTAGATTCTCATTTGTTTTTGTGCCACATCACAGCGTGTGTTTTTCTATTTTACTTTTTTGCACCAGATCCTCCTATTTTGATTGAAAATCCAAGCAGTTAACTGCAGGTACCACCAGTCCTTGCTTTTCAGAAATTCTGCCGTTTATGTTCAAAATGAAAGTGATTTTTATCCTTCTTGTTTCCTTTCCTGGTTGATTTGGTTGGAAATGATCTTTTTTCAGATTGATTGCACAAAGAAAATTTTGGTTGATTTGTTTCTATGTCATTAGAAAGGGCTAGATCATCTCAGCGGCTGTCATACTTTTTCTAGTTTTCTTGTTGGATAATTAAATTCGGATATGGAGAATGAAGCTGAAACTCATAATCAAGAAGGTAATTTTTTTTCATTTTAACAAACTATTTAACTTTTTTAAATACAAATGTTTTTGTTTATATTGAAAATTTGTTACTTTCATTTGTTGTAAAGAATTGAATTATGTTTCCAGAGCATCATTTTATTTTAGTTTACACAAACATTGCACAAAAAACATTACCTTTTAAATTATATTTTAATGCTATTTTTTTAATTATTTTGTCATTGTAGGTCAAAATTTAAATTCTATTGTCGTTGTTTCTAGCGATGAAAATGAGACAGACATAAATAAAGGTAAGGTTGACATAACTTATGTGAGACCTCGATTCTAATCGGCTAATAACGAATAATTAAACGTCATTAATCAAGAGCCAAAAGAAAAAGAAGGAAGAATTTTATTTTTTAAACGGATGAATAGGCTTTATTTGAGATAATCAGAGATTTCCGAAAATTGTAAAATAGTCCCTGATAAAAAACGAATCGGCCCTCAACTTCTAAAATCTCTTATTATCTCAAATAAAGTCCATTAAGAAAATTTTGGGGCGTTACAACTTACGAAGTGTATTATGTTTATCAAAAAAAATAAAATAGATTTTCATTTTAGTTGTTTCTTGTAATAATATTTGACACTTGTTTGAATTTAATGTAAATGAAGATGTTGATCCGGCAGCTAGTAGTGAACAAAATATGATTCCAGCCAGTGAAGGTAACATTTCTCAAATTAATGAGAAATATTTGGTTTTGGTTAAAACGTATTAGTTTTTATTAATGCTAGATATATGTTTTGAAATTATTACAGATGACAATACATATTCTGTTGATATAACTGGTTCTCTGATTGGTTTGACGAAAAAAACAATTGATGAAATGTATCAATTGTATTCTAACCATGCAAGGGCCATTGGTTTTAGTGTTCGTAAATCAACCACGAGGTACTGTAACAATCAAAAAGTTGTAATAGAGAAATATTTTCTCTGCTCTTGTTCTGGAACGAAGAAAATAGAAGATTCAAATCCAGATAACTTAAGTGGTGGATCAGTGGGAAAGATAGGAAAAAGATCTTGTCTGACACGAACATGATGTAAAGCTTTATTGAGAGTTAAATTGAATGACGAATGCCTTTATGAAGTTGTGTCCCATGTGATGATACATAATCATGCATTCACTAGGATAGAATGGAGTCATCATCATCGATCAGAAAGGAGAATTTCAAATGTGAAGGGTAAAGCTATTGAAGATATGATATCTTCTGGGATGAGAGCTACTGATTCTTATCGTTATATGGTACATGAAGCTGGTGGAGAGGAAAACGTTGGTCATACTTTGATGGATCACATGAATTTTGTGAACCGTTGGAAAATGAATGCAATAGAAGGAGGAGATGCACAGAAAGTAATTGAAATGTTACAACAAGAAGATGCTAAAGATAATGACTTTTTTTCAGAGTCAAATTAGATGATGATGGGAGATTGTGTAATGTATTTTGGAGGGACTCGATGATGAAAGAGGATTATGACATATTTGGTGATGTAATGGTTTTTGACACAACTTATCGCACTAATAAGTACAATTTGATTTGTGCTCCTTTCGTGGGTATCAATCATCATTGGAAAAATGTGATGTTTGGTTGTGCATTTTTATCTGACGAGAAGGTCGAATAATTTCAATGGCTCTTTGAAGTTTTTAAGAAATCGATGGGAGGGAAATGTCCTGTCAGTTTGTTCACCGACCAAGATCAAGCAATTTCAAATGCAATAGAAAAGGTCAATAAATTTTGAAATATATTTGTTGAATTTTTATTTTGATGTAGGTTTTTTATGTGAATTACACATGTGAATATAACAAGTATTTCTTATTTTGATGTAGGTTTTTCCGGAAACAAGACATAGGCTATGTCTTTGGCACCTTCATCAAAATGCTGTAAGTAGGTTTGCAAAGTTGAGAAGTCAAAATTCTTTTAAAGATGCATTTAAGAAATGCTTGTCAGGTTGTGTTGATGAAAATGAATTTGAAAGCTGTTGGAGTTCTATGATTTCAGACTACAAACTAGAGAATCATCCTTGGTTTAATCGTTTGTATGGATTAAAGGAAAAATGGTGCACTGCATTGAGCAAGGATTTATTCTCTGCTGGAATTCTGTCTTCCCAAAGAAGTGAAAGCACTAACCATGCCATTGGATTCAGTGCAAAGAAAAACACAAGCTTGACTGACTTTTTTGGAATTTTCAAGGAAATGTTAAAGAATTGGAGGAACAAAAAACAAAAAGATGAATTCCAATGTTCAAGATCAATACCTGAATCTGCCTTACCATTGACTGGGATGTTGAAGCATGCTTCTGAGGTATACACATTGACACTTTTTAGAGATTTTGAGGCTGAATTTTTAAAATCAATCTCTAGTTCTTCTACTCTTATTCTAGTTGAAGACAGAATGATGGTTTATAATGTTTCATCACATGATAATGACGGGCTATCTCATCGTGTCATATTTGATTGTTTGAGTAATCTAATCACGTGCTCTTGCAAGAAATTTGAAGAGTGTGGCTTCTTGTGCTATCATTGCTTAAGGGTCCTTCATATAAATTCGATAGTTTCCATACCAGAGTCTTATATTAAGAAAAGATGGACAAAGTTTGCTAAATCAGAAATTTGGGACAAGTTCAATAGTACAGTTGGGAGGTCAGAGAAGTTTAGGGATTGCATCCCTTGGCGTCATGAAATGGCACGCAAGTATTATAATTTGGTGTTGCAATGTCAAGAAAATAAGGAGGCTCGGATGATTGTTGAAGAAGGATACAACAGAGATTCTGTAGCTATTAATGCTCTGATGAGTTCATTGACTATTACAGAGCAGTCAGATACTTCCATTCATTCAAATTCTTCTCATATTGTTCAAGATCCTACTCATTCTGTTACAAAAGGAAGAAGTCAAAGGATAAAAGGACACTTTCAGAAAAGCAAGAAGAAGAAAATTGATGCATCAAATTCAATTCAAGCGAAGGAATTTGGTTCCAAGACTCCAAATATTCATTTATTATAGTGAGATTTTTTTTGGTCACATACTTTCATAGATACTATTAAAGTTTACATGAATGAAGTTTACGAAGTTTAATTTTTACTAACATTTTTTTTTTGTCACATACTTTAGAAAAACAATTGTGTCTTGCTAAAAAGGGTTTTATTTATAAATGTTGATCTAAAAAAAATTATTTATAAATATTTCCTGAACCATATTGATTTATTTTTTGAAAAGTGAATTGTTTTTAGGTAGTGTTTGCAAACCTCTAAAAATTAGTGATTATGAATTTTTTTTTTAAAATTATTTATAAATATTTCCTGAACCATATTGATTTATTTTTTGAAAAGTGAATTTTTTTTATTAACAATTTGTCAAAAAAAAGTCCATAATTTTGAATAAAGTCTATACAATAGTGTGTATTGATTTTACCTTAATAAATCATAATTAAGAGCACTTAACAATTTAAGAACCGGGACCAAATTATAATGCAACATATAATATTTAATAAAATCAATACATGAATGTGTAAAATCCCCCTTTGTGGATGGGAAGATGCACCATATAATTTTAAATAAAAGCAATACAATAATGTGAAAAATCCCCACTTTGTGGATGGGAAGATGTCACTGCAAAAGCAAGAGACATTGCTACAAATTAACATAATATATTTAACACCACACCATTTATTATCTAACTAAGCCATGAAAGAAAAACAATTGATGAAACTTTATTTGAATTAAAATAAAAGTAATTGAGTACTAAAATTCTTCAAACCCAAACAACTAAGCTAACTAACTTGCGAATGGATATTAAATTCGACATAAATCTAAACTGCTGCAAATGAAATCTGTTCCACAATGAAGGAGCTTAATCAAAATAGTCATAAAAACAAACTAGTTCATTTCTTTTGTTTTTTTCTCCTCATATTTTCTGCTCCATCTCTCTTCAAATCTGAAACCTTGGCTTGAAGTTCAGGCTTTTTTAGTAGAAATCAAACAACAAATTTCCAAGCCACCATTTTTTGCCGATTCTTTTCTTGTCTTTAACTGAATAAACAACAAGAAGTAACATTAGTTCCTGTCAGCTCACATGCAGTGTATCTGCTATGATTAAAAGCAACATAGCATAGTTTTTAAAATTAAAAACAAAAGGTTTTCCACCATAATCAATATTCACTAAAGCAAGAAATCTACTCATCACACAAAATTATAACTACATCAAACAAATACTTGGTCGTGTCGTGTATCCCAAATCGGTTTCACAACAAAAACTAGAGTGACTAATAAGCTTAAAAAACTCTCCCAACTAAAAAGGCAGGATTTTTTGTACTTGAATCAGAAGAGAACACCATCGCTCCATGAGTCATATGTCTCATGTTGACATTACATGCTGAACAGAGTGCATATGCTGAACACTGAGCTGAGTAAAAAACCATCTAGAACGGCTAATGGGCGTGAGGATTCAACCAAAAGTCTACTCTGTGGGCTTAATACAGACTCTAGTCCTTATAGTTCTATTCCACTTCCCTACATATACGGTGGCATAAAAAGATTTCATTAAAACATTACACCAAACAGTTTATCGTCCCCACATACATTCTCCAAGTTCGGCTTCTAAACCATGCAAGAAATTGTAAAAAAAAAAAAAAAAACCCATGTCAAATGGGCACGCAGGAGCGAATCCTTGTACATTAATCTACCGACACTTGGCAGAACAAGTGCGTACTTTTAAAATAATAACTAATATTTATCACATAAAATCTAATACCTATTACATAAAAACTAATACTTATCACATAAACTCTAATCCTTTTCACATAAAAACACATTCCACAAATAATTTTTTCAAAAAAAGATTTTATTTATTACAAATTAGCAAACAAAGGAACTAATACTTTTAATATGATAACTAATACGTATCACATAAAAACTAATACTTATCATATAAAAACTAATACGGTTAACAGAAAAACCATTCCACAAATAACTTTTTTCAAAAAAATATTTTACTTAACAGAAAGATTTTTTAACAGAAAAAACTAATACTTTTTATCGAAAGAGTAACACTTTTTACAGAAAAAGTAATACAAACACTTTTTAACAGTTTGATCAAATCCAACTGGTATGTCCCGATAGGTGTGATATTCAATCAATTCTAGTCTTTGAACTACACACACATAAGAAATTTGTAGAACCACGAGAGAAGGTTAAAAAAAATATAAAAATTTATAGGGGTTCACAAACTTTTCTCCACAACCCACAAAGTAGTATGCCACCAACATATTTGGGCACTAGCAATAGCAAATTATCTTAATCTTAAACAATAAATTCATGGTGAATAATAGATAGGCAGGAGAAACAAAAATATAACAACAAAGCCATCAGGATTTGTCAATCACTAGAAAAAGTACAGTTGCATCCAAGAAGCACTAAAAATTATGGGGAAAGGAGAAAGAACATAGGGCTTACGATCATGGACACCGCGAACTAGTTCATTTATTTTGTTTCTTCATCCTCCTATTTTCTGCTCCATCTCTCTTCAAATCTGAAATCTTGGCTTGTAGTTCAGGCTTTTTTTTTGTAGAAATCAAACACTTTGCTCAGCACCTCCAGCCTCAAATTATTGACCTTACTAAGCACAATGGTTGCACAGATTTCATCTCTAATTACTCGTCTTACAACAGCCTAGAGTCAATAAAACAAAAAAAAAATAATTATAACTCAGGATTTATAAAGAGAAATTTATTTTACAATCTCATTCAAAATTTCATACCTTTGACAAATCTGGAGATGAGTATACTATACCCTCAAAATACTTCATATGATGCATCAAGTACACACCCCCATCAACATCTCTCTTTCTTGTTTGCCAACTTAAAGCAACATTTTCAAACTCATACATCAAAACCTCATCTGCTTTCACATGCTTTTTTTCTTTCAAAAACTTGGACATTTGATTATGCTACAAATTGAAAACATACAAGACAATGAAAACGTAAAAGAGATATTTTAGATTTATTAAAATTATATTAGATACTTTACCACTATTTGGGCAGCATGAAAGAAAGAATTTTCACCATCCTTATACTTCCTGTTATTCAAATATTGAATTTTTCCTTGGTCCAAGTTTATAACAACAGAAGCAAAGTGATCATCTAAATGGAGTGGCACAAAAATCTATGTTTCCAAAAAATAAGATAACTTCCAATTAGTGAAACATTATTATTTAATTATATTAAATTTCAAATAAAATTTAATTCTTTTTACCATGTCCACAAAGCTCAAATCACCACCATGTTCACTCAACCATGAACTCCAAATATTTCTCATAGCAGCTTCATTGGTTTGCAAATCAGAATCATCATGAAGCAGCTTATGTAAATAAGTCTATTGGAAAGCAAAAAATATACTATAAGATTAACAATAACATATTAAAATCAAGAATCAAATTAAAAATATTAAAAACTTACAGAATGTGCGAGGTTGAAACAAAAACACATATGCTGTGTGTTTTTTGTTTTTTCTTCTTGATTGATTAAGAGACACCATGCATCAATGATAGAAACATATATGTTTGAAAAACTCAATGAAATGATGTCCTTCCTTTGAATAGGACACATAAGATGATGGTGAAACAAAATCTCCCTAATTGTAGCAGAAAGAAGAAAATCAAATCATCAAAAGAGAGACAAACTAAATTCAGATATAAAAATATAATATGAATTATGGTTCATAAACACTTACTCTTGATTCAAAGCTTCATAAACAAAGAAACAGTAATCTATGATCTCTTTGTGTTTTTGATCCATATCAAAGACAATGTCCTTGTTTGCCTTCATGAAGTCCGACACATATCCCATTTCTTCATCAAGCCGCCAATATTCATTTGATAAAATAGCTTTACTTACTTCTTGGTCAGACAAGACATCATTAGACCTCTCTTCATTATTTTCTGCAAGGACATTTCTTTGTTCCGGTGTCAAAAGATCAAAAGAAGGAAACTCTTCAGCCAACTTTTTCATAGCCAAAAAATTATCAACCACATCATCTATATACTTCTGAATTTTTGGCTCACAAAAGAATTTCTGACTCTCCGATAAATCAGGAGAAGCTGCAGCACGTTTCTCTTCCATTTTTTTCTTCATTTTCAACAACCTCTTCATGTGATGATTGGACACTACAGAGATATCCCTCTTAAACAACAAGAGTGTTTCATGTACATCCTAAAAATTATGAGATAAATTAAAGAAATATAATGATTAGTGACTTTACACATCGTAAAAATAAATACTATTGAAGAATATGGACAAAGTAACTTACATCTTCTGTCATCTTCTATATATCTGAATCAGTAGGTTCGCTATCAGGCAACTTATATCTGATATACCTTGAAGTTTCATGCACTGCATCAAAACTTAATTCATTCTTCTCTACACTTTGATTTTCTTCTTCTTCATATTTTTCTCCCACCATTGTCCTATCATTCAAACCAGTTGGATAGATCCCGACAACCCATTCCCCTTGTCCATAATCCCCAGCTTCTCTCTCTTCTCTAATTCTTGTTCGGATCCTCTCACTTGTCCAATGTTGAATCAAAGGTGGCATACATGGTTCAACAATATCATGCCACTTCAGCCTATGGAAGTATATAATTTGCAACAACAAGACACACCCACTAACATTCTTCAACTTTAAATTGGAATTATATTTTTTCACAGCTTTACAAAGCTTGTTTAGGACATAACTACACCAATCATACTTTGATATCTTATCAACTTCAACTAACGATTTTAAGGTAATAAGATCAATCAAACGATTTGAAGTTGGAGTTAAAAATGATGACAAACTATAAATAACAAATAGTATTTTGAAATCATTTTCTCCATCTATCAACTTTGTGAGAAAAAGGTCCTTCAAAGAACTCAATGTTGAATTGTAGTCAATATCATAATCATTTTTCAGTTTTTCCAGCAAACAAAGAGTAGTTTCATCACATACCAACTTTAACTCATTCCCATCATTTCTTGGAAGTGGAAACACATCCCTAACATCGTCTGAAGTTATGACAAAGCTTTTGTTGTTGTTAACTATAAACATTTGACTTGCTCCATTGAAGTTTTTCACCAACCATCTCAACATCGTATTTGGTAAAGATGTAACACGCAGATGGAGCAAGCCACCAAAACCAATGCTTCTAACTGCCTGCTTTTGTTGTTCATTCAATTGTTCCACAAGTCTACACAGACCTTGTGGTCTACATTGGGTAACGAACCCTCTAACTTCACTACAAAAAATAAAATATATATTTATATATGAAATAACCCAAAATTTAAATTTAATTGCATGTTACATTAACATCAAAAAACAATTAAGACATTGACAAGATAATACAAAATATAATACCATTGACAAGAAAAGCAATACTTTTTTTTGTCAAATTAGCACACTTTAGAAAAAAAAAATTTTAACAGAAAAAACTAATACAAAAGATCACAAAAGTAACACTTTTCACAGAAAAAATAATACGAAATTATATAAAAAAAGACTAAGAACGTAATACATTTTGTCACATTAGCATACATTAGAACTAATACTTTCCCCTACACAACTAATACTTTTTATTGAAAATGTAATACTTTTCATGGGAAAAGTAATACCTTTTAAAACAATAACAAAGAAACTAATACTTTTAAAATAACAAAAGAACTGATACTTTTAAAATAATAACTAATACTTATCATATAAACTCTAATCCTTTTCACATAAAAACACATTCCACAAATACTTTTTCAAAAAAAGATTTTATTTATTACAAATTAGCAAACAAAGGAACTAATACTTTTAATATGATAACTAATACGTATCACATAAAATCTAATAGTTATCACATAAAAACTAATATTGTTAACAGAAAAACCCATTCCACTAATAGCAAATAAAGGAACAAATACTTTTAAAATGATAACTAATACTTATCACAAAAAAATTAATACTTATCACATAAAAACTAATATCTTTTTACATAAAAACTCATTCCACAAATAACTTTTTTCAAAAAAATATTTTACTTAACAGAAAGACTTTTTAACAGTAAAAACTAATACTTTTTATCGAAAGAGTAACACTTTTTACAGAAAAAGTAATACAAACATATATAAAAAAATAAATGCACATATTATCATCAGCATAATTCTATTCATTGAATCAAAGTTCAACAAACTAACCATATTCCTTGTTAGTTTGTTTTTCTGCTTCAACATTTTTAATAATATTAGCAAGCTGTTTTCCTTTATCTTTATCTTTCTCCTTTTCCTTCATCTTTATTTTTCCTCCCTTATTTTTCTTTTCAGGAGGCTTCCCGGAAGTTCCCTCATTCTCCTCCAGGGAAATAGTCCTCTTTTTTCGAACCGGCTCTTTCTCCTTCATACTTGTATCCGCCTATAAATTTTCAATCATTTTTAACACTAAACAACCATATATTTCATTTTTAACAGTAAAACAACCATGTTATTAAAATCTGTAATTAAGATGGAAACTTGTAGAATTGGCCCACATTATTATCTAAACCATATTAGTTTGCAGTTAATGATTCTCACATTCTTGAAAGGGTTAAAACTTAAATGAGATAGATGCTAAAGTAGATTTTTGAAACAATAAGAACAGATAGATTTTTTTAACCAAAATCTATAGGACCCCATGAAATTGACAAAACAGAAGCTTCGTGTTTCTAAGCTTTATTTACAAACTGTGTCCCCAAATACGTAAGAATAAACAAATTCAGAAGATAAACTTGTTCACCTGTCAAATGATAAAAACCAGAACACAAAAGTTTATAAATGTATTCCAGATTCCAGAAAGCAAATTACTCAATGAAAGATTAAAGAACAGAAAACCAACGAAACTAAGAACATGGTGGATTGGTATTTCGTTCATGAATTCCTTCGAAATTAATCAATTTTTTTACGATTCGAATACAAAAAACACAAACCAGCGAAACCGAAATCAAGAGAACTCTGAACTTTCACCTTATTTTGCATGAAAAATTTGTGGAAACGTAGTAACAGCTACGATATATAACTCAAAACTCTGAAATCGAATTTGAAACTAACCGGAGAAGAAGCTACCAATATCAGTCGCGACAACACTTCGATCGAACGGAAATGCCTCAAATCAGTAGATCTTTGGCTCAAAACGAAGACTCTTTTGTGTGGAACAAAACCTATAAACAGATTTGTTGGATTCGTCGGATAATGAAATATCGAAGAACCCTAGTAAACCGAACTTTGTTGAGTTTAAGCCCAATTAAAGAATCCGCCCAATAACAAGGATCCGATTGCTAGCTTGGGTATTTGAATTTAAAAATTGGGTTGACCCGTCTCCTGTGAGACAGTCTCACAGGAGAGTTACTTTTCAACTAAACGCACCCGATGAAATAAAATTGTTTTACATGTTCAGTCTTCTAAAAAATAAAATAAAATTATAAGACAATTAATATTTTAATGTGTGGATGCAAATTAAAGTTTTAATGTTTAGATATTAGAATGGAGGGATATGGAAATCTGATCCAAACAAGGTGAGTGGTATGGTACCTATTCACTAGCTAGATTCGTGTTGGCTTGTTGACCTTAGGGATGTAAATATGTAGATTCCATTTGAGACATTAAAAACTGGTTGGTACAATATTGAATTTAAGATTTTATTTAAGAATAATAGGAATAAATATTGCAATCAGAAAATTTGAACCTGGTCTAATACCTAATTAAAGTCAGATCAAAGGGATCGTCTTTATAAGACATATGGGGTTCATGTATTTTTATAGCAGACCCATGTATATTTTGCATATGATGACGTCATATTCACACATACATATATACATATACATATACATATACATATATATATATACATATACATATACATATACATATATATATATATATATATATAATCTCAGTTGTCTGTTACATTTTAAATGTCTGTTATCGTTTTCATGAGATGTCAACCCAAACATCTTGTGAGAAATACAAATTTTTGTGACATGTTTGCACGAACGAACATCTCATCAACCTCATGACATATTAAGGGTCATGAGCAAATTTAGCTGTGGAATAAAAACCAAGTGGTGAAATTTAAATTACAACTTTACAAAGCATTCACAATTCATATTATATTTGTATATTTTAAAAACATCTAAACATTTCTAGAAAAAGTTTACTTATTTATTTATTTTATCCTGAGAAAATTGAATTTTGAAAGAGTACTTATTGAAGGCTTGATATATGAACGGCTTTATGCTTCTCTTGCATTACTACGAAAAAACATGCATCCTATTATGAGAATGTTCAGTGCATGGGAATAATAATCATCTCTGTTCTGAGGGCGATCAAACAAACATGGTGCATAAGATATGAGTTATATGCATCAAATTTTTTTTTCTGAAATATAAAAAATGTATATTTGACGAAAATTAAATAGGTGTCTTAATCTTTGACTTTTTATAAAAATGACACGATTTACCCTTGTTAATTCAATTTTTGAATATGTGTCTATGTTACGGCTAAAAATAAAAAATTTGAATATCAGGTTGAATGCAATGTTCTAGAAAGCGGTGGGTGGTAGGCAGACGGTCACCCACCGCCTAGCGCCTAGACTCTTAGGCGGCCGACTCGACGAGATTAGACACTTTTTTCTTTTTTATCCTGAATATCTAATTATTCTTGTCCAATCTATTAATATTTCTCCAATAATTCTGTTTTATCTAATTTATCTGCCTAAGTGGTGTTTTTTAAGGTCTAAATATCTAATTATTCTTGTTCATCTTAATATTTCTCCAATAATTATCGTTATCGAATTCAACTTGAAATACATGACATATTTCTCGTTTGTCCGATACAAATTGATGGAAAAATATGTCAAATAATTTTTTTTTAAAAAAATTAAAATTAAGAAAATATAAAATATTATATGTTAATCTAGGCGGATTTTGAGGCGTCTAGGCGATGATTAGGCGAATTAGATGGTCAATTAATGTAATAACTCCCAAAAACTTCAATTGTCTAAAAATCAATGCGATGGGCAATCGCCTTGCGTCTAAGCGCCACCTAGGCTGTCCTAGGCATTGCCTTTTCAAATACTGGTTGAATGTGATCAGGGTTGGTTAACATAATAGTACTAAACGACAAGTGAATTGTGTGTATCAGATATTGATGTGTTGTATGCGATGTTGTAACATCTACGACAACATGAAGCGGAATAAATAATTTAACACACAAAATACTTTACGTAAATAAACTAGGACACGAATGATCATGCACTAGCATGTAACATTTGTGTGATGTCTTAGAGCAAAATATTTTTTAGAAAATATATTAAGTTTACGCAAAAATGAATACTAGTGGAAGACTAAAAACTAACTTCCTTAACAAGTTAAGAAAGTATATTGCATTCTAAAATTAAAGCAGCAAAAATAACCAAATAGAAACTACACATGCAAATTATGAGTAAAACCAAAATTAAGATCCACGAGCAACTCTTCAAACAAAACTTTATAAAAGTGTTGTCTTTGAGCGTCTTCAGCACTTCACGAAAATGGAACAAAAACATTGATACTCGACCACTCGAGTTCTTTAGAATAATCTTCACGCTTCTGATCCCTCTTTCTCCGTTTATGCAGCATCTACTCTTTAATATATATAGCCTTGTTTTGACCTAGAATGTATTCCTTGAATAGATACCTACAAAACAAAGGAAAGAAGAGTTTCATAGAAAATAAATTCTTTTAAATATAAGAGATCAAATATTGAGTTAATAATATTAAAATTATAGAAAGGCAAAAATCTTATGCAAAATCTTATCAAAAAAGAAAAGAATTTAAGAGATAAATGATGTCTTGCATGCCAAGATACGTTTTCTTTTAATCTCCCCCTTTTGCCTTTCTATACAAAATAAGCACAAACATGTCCATGCATCCCCCCTAGTTAAAGGCACATCTCTCCTCGATTTTGACCATGTTAGATACGATGTTGCTAGCATTGTCATCAAAACAAGTAGAAAAACATTCATCATTTAATAACTAACAAAACATGAAACATTCTGTTCAAAAAAAAAAAAAAAAAAACAAAACATGAAACATTACCAGCAACATCATACTAGTAAATTAGACAAACTAAAAAAAACTAAGGAGTATCACCAATCACTGTCAGTGTGAGCATCTTTTTCCTCAGTATCTTGAGCATCTTCTTCCTCGGTATATCCTTAGGACAACCACATTCAGAAGTAGTCTATACTCAAACACTTGGGCTTTATAGTGAGTAATTAAGTCCTTGGCTTGCAAAATCTGTTTAAGCACGAAATCAATTTGCACTTGCAGAGCTGGAGGGTTGATCTGAATAAATTTAGAAGAGGAGGACATGTTTCCATTTGTGATATAGGATGAAAAATATTTGTGAGATATTTTTAACACCACTAAACCATTAGAGATAATAATTATTAGAACTTTGGCAAATAGGTTTCTCCATGTGTTATTGATGACAAACTTATAGCACCCTAAGCAAGAGAGATTCACAATATGATTTACATGAAAACCATAATGATGCGTAAAACATAATATAACATTTAGAGAATGAGAACAAAACGAATAACATGTGATCATATTGTGAGGTGTTTGTCATTGATGTTGGAAACATCTTCCAGCAACACTTCCATTACTGAAATATATTTTGAGAGATTTTCTCTTGCACACTAATAAACCACTTAAATTGCATTATTACTTAGAAGTGACAGCTCACACACTAGAAGAATGGTCTTCAACGAACTTTTCTAGGTAGATTTTTTCATTTCTTTTGATTTATTTTTGGATTGAAATTATTGACAGATTGGCCAATTAAGCTTCTCATATCATACTTTGCTTAGATTTTTCTAAGTCACTTTCAGATAGGTTAAGACCATGAAATATACGAACATCCTTCAACTACTTTGTGACTTAATTAGAGCATATACAGTGGCCAAGTGCATTGATTGAAATTTAATGAAAAACTAAAAGTACACTAGGTGATAGCCAACACAGAACAAACATCACACTAGACAAAATAGATGAATAAATGCAAGATGTCTTATCTCCTACAAATGCATATGCATGATGGGTGTTGTGCTTTCAACATCTAAGACAACATGCGTTAGTGATCAGAATGCACACATGCTAACAGACTTCGTAAGAATGGAGAATCTCTCTAAATTTAATGTCTTTGTGAAAATATCCATCAATTGCTTATTAGTCCCAACAAATTCCTTTTGGATTAGCCTTTTTTTCTACCAAGTCTCGTATAAAATGATGTCTAATTTCATTGTGTTTTATGCAAAAGTGTTGTACTGGGTTTTTTGAGATGTCAATTCTCTAATTATCACGGTATACGATGAGTCTCAGTCTGAAAGCCATAATCCCATACCATTTGGTTCATCCACAAAAGTTGTGAGAAACAACTCCTAGCTGCCACATATTCAGATTCAGCAGTTGAGACTGATACACAATTTTTCTTCCTGCTATACCATGATACAAAGTTATTTCCAAGATAGAAACATCATCCTGTAGTACTTTTTCTATCATCTAAATCTCAAGCCCAATAAGCATATCTAACCCCACCAAATTGGTATTAGTTTCCTTAGTGTATCATAATCCTAGATCTAGAATTCCTACTATGTATCGTAAGATACATTTCACAACCTTCAAGTGAGTGATCTTAGGATTAGCTTGATACCTCGCACACAAACATACACTAAATATAATGTCAAGATGACTTGAAATCAAATACAAAAGACTACCAATTATTATGCGATATAGGGTGCTGTCAACACCTTAAGCAACATCATCCTTGCACATTTTTTCACTAGACCCTAATGAAGTTTTCATGTGCTTAGTTCATTGCAGAGTTTTTTAACTAAATTTTTTTCATATTTA
Organism: Henckelia pumila; assembly: GCF_033568475.1. Taxonomy (NCBI): domain Eukaryota; kingdom Viridiplantae; phylum Streptophyta; class Magnoliopsida; order Lamiales; family Gesneriaceae; genus Henckelia; species Henckelia pumila. Next base: position 36,414,754 of record NC_133120.1, on the reverse strand, counting down.
CTTTGAAATAGGAAGATACAATCATGCAGTTGCTTAATATTCTATCCAAGAAATAAAGTCAACTCACCTACCATACTTATTTCAAATGTGGAAAACATGCATTAAACAAAATTATCAAAATGTTTTTGCGAAGAAGCATCCAAAAATAATATCATCCACATAAATTTGGCATATGAGTATACCATTTTTCAACCTTTGAATAAAAATGGTTTTGTTAACCTCATTTCGTTTGAATCCAATTTTGAACAGATAGTCAGTTAACCTACAATACTATGCACGTGGGGTTTGCTTCAATCCGTAAAGTGCCTTATTAAATTTTTAGACATTGTCCAAGTGACGTGGATCTTCAAATCTTTTTGCTTGTTTCACATACATTTTCTCACTTAAAATGATAATTAAAAAAATACTTTTCACATCCATTTGATAATTTTAATCCTCATATATGCAATGGCTAGCAGAAGCCACACTGACTCAATGCAGGCTACAAGAGAAAATCTTTTATCGAAATCAACCTTCTCAACTAGTGTATGCCCTTGAGAAACCAACCATGATTTATTCCTAACAATATTTCCCGACTCATCAGTTTTGTTCTTAAAAATCCATTTGGTTCCAATCACATTAACATGTTCAGGTGTTGGAACTAGATACTACACTTCATTCCACACAAATTGTTCAAGTTCATCATGCATATCATTGATCGAGAATTATTCTTTCAAGGCTTCATTAATGTTTTTCGGCTCAATGTTGGAAACAAAACATGAGTGTCTTACCCAAGAGTATACATAACTCATGCATACTAACCCAACCATCTTTCTATTGATCAAATTTTCCTTCCATCGCATTTGCACGTCTCCGTGTGCATCTCCTATGATTTGAGATGAGGGGTGGTCCTTTTGGATTTTGTTGAGAATTCATTCCATTATTGTTCACACTATCATCATTTAATGTATGATCACTTCTTTGATCATCCTCATATATGTCAATCTCAGTGGAAATTTTGTGCTAGGTGTGACAAAATCTGGTACAACACTTGAATTTTCAAATGGTATGGAAACTTCCAACAGATCATCTACGTCATATTCGATCGTTTTTCTTCCAATATCTGCAAGGTCATCAAACACAACACTAATAGATTCCATGATTGTCCTAGTCCTTATATTAAACATTCTATAAACATGTATGTTAGTTGAGCATCCAATGAATATGAACTTATCACTCTTAGTCTCAAACTTGGCTAGGTAATATCGGCTATTCAACACAGAACATTCATCCAAAAACAAGAAAATATTTTAGGTTTGGACTCTTTCCCATGATAATCTCATTGGACGTCATAGTTGAACCACTCCTTAAATATATACTATTTGAAATATAACAAGCTATGTTTATGGACTCATCCCAAATGCGTTTTGAGATATTTTTGAACTTAACATCACCCGAGCCATCCCCTGCAAAGTTCGGTTCTTCCTTTCGGAAATACCTTTTGTTGAGGGGTTTTTGAGGCAGAGAAGTCATGAGTTATATCTTTTTTACGACACAAAGATAAAAAGTGAGAGTTCTTAAACTCGTTACCGTGGTCAGTTTTTATTTTCAACCCTAAAATTGTGCATATTGGTAATATTGACAAGTAATTTCTTAAATGCATCAAAATTATCTGACTTTTCTATAACAAAACTAACACATTCAAATCGTGAAAAGTCATCAGCACATACAAATGAGTATTTTTTACCTCCAATTTTTTTCACTTTCATTGGACCCATAAGATCCATATGTAATAGTTCAAGGCAACATGTTTCTCCAAAGTGCTGTAACACTTTATGTGACAGACAAGTTTTCTTACCTTTGTGACATGCTACACAAACATATGGTGTTCCTGAGGTTAGATTAGGCATACCTCGCATAGTATCATATTTTACCAGATTTTTTAGTGCCTTGGAGTAGGCATGTCCCAAATTTTGATGCCATAAATCCAGTTCACTCACTTTTTTATGTGTGCAGGCATGATCCTCTCCTAGTTGATAGCGGTTGTTGGTAGATCTTGTACTTACCATAACACGTGCATTATTTTTATCAAAAACTTCACAATATTTTTATTTATCAAACTTAACATGCAAGTCATCATCACATAATTGACTAATTTTTACTAAGTTTGAGTTGAGTGCCTCGATATGTAGCATTTTGTGTATCATATGGTGTCATTCCACATATCTTGATGTTGAAGCGTTCTGGGGTGATCTTAAAACTTTGCTAGCCAATTTCTCATTTGAGATCGATAACCAAGACTTTATGCTTCATTAGCAATTTCACGTAGATGGTTATCATAAGGAAGTAATGGTCTTTGTCTCTTCCATTCTCAAATTTTCAAATTCGGTGGTTAGCATCCTTACCTTGGTTTTTCGTACACTCATAGATCATTCACAATGTTTTTGAATGATTTAACATGCATATTTTGCAGAGACACATGTTAAGATCGAATAGTGTGTAGAGGTTGGGGGTGAATATACCACTATAAATTTTCTTCGACTTTACAGATAAGTTCAGTCGTGATCACAATTTAACTACTTGCTTCTTTCTTGGTTTTCGATGTTAATTAACCAACAGATAATATGTGCGTAATGAGGAAAATTGACATATTGAATACTAATGCAGAAACTGGACTGAAATAAGAATGACTGTTGCGTGTTTTTCACTCGCAAGCGTACAATGTCAAGTTTTAATGCAGAAAATGAGTCCAAGTCGATCCCACAGAAAATGAAAAAAATGATATTATATTAAATACTTGCAACTAATAAAATCCTAATCCTATGTAGAGCTACGAATATGGTTTGGGTTTAATAAAACTAAAATGTTGCAAGAAATAAAATTTAAATAACAACGAATTTTCAAGATGAAAATTCAATAAGAGATGAATGCTAGAGGTTCGACTTCATTTGACTGTCCACCATAATTTATTTATAATGATTGTTTAATTATAAATTTTTCTAGTTTATTAGTCAATAATCCCTATTATTTTCTACTACCTCTGTGACGCCCGGGGCTGAGGAGGCGGGGAGTGATCGCCGGTGCCAAGAGGTTGCATGGACAATGAGCGGCTCCTGAAAGGCTTCTAGACGGAGGGAGACATGAATGAACCGATTCTGCCGGAATGAGAGGGATTCTGAGACTGTGTAGGTATGGGACTGCATAGTTGAGGAGAGCTTAAAAGATTTCATATGTGCTACTCATATCAAGAAGGTGCATCTTCTTTTCGGAAGCTCATCACATTAGAACTCCAAAGTTAAGCATGCTTGACTTGGGAAAATTATAGGATGGGTGACCCCCTAGAAAATTTCTCAGGGTGCGTGTGAGTGAGGACAAAAGCACGCTGAAAAGACCCGTCTTGATACAGTGGGTCGTTTCAAATGGTATCAAAGCCGATCTCTCTTAGTACGGTATGGTTCGGGGACGAACCAAGCGGAAGCTGGTGGGCATGTGACGCCCGGGGCTGAGGAGGCGAGGAGTGATCGCGATGCCAAGAGGTTGCGCGGACAATGAGCGGCTCCTGAAAGGCTTCTAGGCGGAGGGAGACATGAATGAACCGATTCTGTCGGAATGAGAGGGATTCTGAGACTGTGTAGGTATGGAACTGCATAGTTGAGGAGAGCTTAAAAGATTTCATATGTGCTACTCATATCAAGAAGGTGCATCTTCTTTTCGGAAGCTCATCACATAAGAACTCCAAAGTTAAGCGTGCTTGACTTGGGGAAATTATAGGATGGGTGACCCCCTAGGAAGTTTCTCAGGGTGCGTGTGAGTGAGGACAAAAGCACGCTGAAAAGACCCGTCTTGATATAGTGGGTCGTTTCAACCTCTCTCAAGTGTCAAGCAGAAATTCGTATTCAATAGCAAACTCAATATCTCTATCTAAGCTCAACAATTAAATCTGCTAAATCACACAATGATTCTTCTAACGAATTTTATGGAGTTATATGCCTCTCGAACAATATAAACACCAAAGATATATTTTTCTATGTCGTATTCAAAATCCCCTCTCTCGAGTGATCGATTCCAAATAAAATATCATTCAATCTATGGCCAGTAAATTGAAAGAATTAAAATAAGGAAAACACAAATAAACTGTGCGAAGAATTCAGATATATAAATCAAAATATCCAAATCATGTTTTTCAGTCAAGATCCGTCTACCTCTAGACTAAGAAATTAGTCCATGATAAACTTAAAGATCAAATAAAACATGTTTTTCAAGCATTCCATCAAACTAGAAAAATAGAGTTTCAAAGAGAAACTAGAACGAAGTAGAATTAAGCTTCTCCCTCGCCGGATGCCGCCGTCTTCTTTCTTCGTACCGAGTTCTTGAGCTCTTGTGCACTCCAAAACTCTCAACAGCCGTTCTTTTCTTTAGAGAAAGTCTCTAAACCCTCGTAACACCTCAATCAAGTCAAGAAATCTCCTTAAAAATCCTTCTAAAAAACTTTCCAATTTTAACACACAAGACAGCGCGGGTGCGCTGTGGACACGGCGCAGGAGCGCCTATCGATGCATAAATTCTTCGGAAATGTACTACAGGGCGTGGGTGCGTCTGGATTAAATTCATCTTTTCTTGTTTCAATTCCTTATTCCTTCATTTTTGCTTCATTTTCTGAAGAAATTGATTGTTACCTAGATTCCTGAAACTACACAAACAACAAGAAAATATGCATAATATCGCTCGATACATAACAAAAGCCAAGTCAAATCTTATAAAATATAAGTGCAAAATTTGCACTTATTAAATCCCCTCAAACTTAATATTTTGCTAGTCCCGAACAAAACAAAACAATTAAACAAATAAAGAACTAAACAACACACAAGAAAGGAATAAGACTTTAATAAATCAACCGGCCTCAGATGTTCAACAATTAATCTATGTGTAGCTAATTTTCTCAAGAGTTCTCGTGTGTGTATGATTAGCCAATCTTATCTATCTACCTAACTTTCGATCAAATTGTGCAACCAGTAAGCCTTAAAGAGTCATTAACCCCGCCTTCTAGTTTCAAAATACTCTCCACCATGTTCGACTTCTACTTACTAAGATCAAAATGACTTTTTTTACTTATCACAGCTTTTTCATAAAACCACCGGATTTTTCATCCGATTTTTATTTAGCCCCATAAATTACCTGCAGACTTAGCTATAACTAAAGATAGGATTCGGATTTCAATCCCCTCGTCTATATCCTGAATGGAGCATCAACCCAATTTATCCGCATACTTAGCCAAGGATTGGTGATTAGGATTTCAATCCATTTTCCAGGCCCGGATGAAGTAGTAAAAAAAAATTCTTTTTCTTTTGAAACTTTTTAGTTACTCATTTTTTTTCAATAAAATTTCCTAAATCATTTCTATGCTTGTATTAGTCTACCTTGGTCTTGAGTATATATTACTAAAGTCAAGAGTCAAATTATCCAATCCACTTACAAAATCCTCATAAATTTTTCTACTTGTCAGGAGTATCGACAGTCAAGGCTATAGTGCATAAAATGTGAGAACTCAAGGTACAATGTCGCCAACACTAGATTATATTCGCTTCTCTTTTTCCAACTTGTAATGCCCCGATTTTATTATAATTGAGTTTAATCGAGATAATCAGGGTTTTCAGTGATTGAGGATTGTTTTGTTATTTAGCAGGGGGTTACTTTGTAAGATTGGAGAAATAAAGGACTGAAATGCAAAAGTGGGATTTTTATATATTATCCTTGCAAGTTGCCTTTTCCCCCCATCACTTCACTCTCCATCCCTCTCCCTCCTCCTCCCATTTTGTACGTACTGAAGAAGCCATGGGAAACGCCATTTCAAGCTTTCTCTCCGCTCGATTCGCTCGATCCGACCGTTAGATTTCATTTCCGAGTTGAGATTCGCGATCACCGCGACGAGGGCTCCGTTTAGACGTAAGTTTTGCTTCGATCTCTCGAACTTCGATTTTGTTGAGTTGTTAGATTTTGATAATACTCGAGTATGTTGAGATTGGAAGTCGGTATATCGTGTATTCGAAGTCGGTTCGGAGTTTGGAAGTCGTTTGAATTTTATATGATTTTTGGAGTTAAATTCGAAAATGGGGTTGTGAGATTTTGTTGGATTTTGATGGTTTTTGTTTTGTTTTGTTGATTGAGGAGTTGTTTTGGATGATTTGGGATTGTTGGTTGTTATCAGAGATTTTTGGTTTGACCGATTATAGCCGTTATGCCGTCGGAATCGAGTTTGGATTATTGGTCGTTTTGTTTCGGTTTGACTTTCGGGTTTGATTGAATTGTTAGATTGTTACCGAATCCGTATATTCTTCATTTTCAGATTGGATTGGAGTCTTGGAATTGGATTGAACTTGGAAGTTGAGTCGTGTCGAGAATTGAAGACGGTATATTGATTGAATTTCCTTGTTATGAAGTTTTGTGATTCGATTGATTATTTATTTGAGTTCGTTATTATTTTCAGATTTGAATCTTCGACGGACTCGAAAGGTAAAAGATGACTTTGAATTGAATGGGGTTGAATACTCGAGTTCGATTGATTCTCGAGCCCCGAAAATCACATACTACATGTTTATTTGCTTGTGTGAACTTGTTTGAGTATCTTGTTACACTTGTATTCATATTGAGCCGATTATTCAATTCGTTTGAATTTAGACGATTTAGAGAGCTATATTGAAGTGGGCTTAGATTTCGAGTTTTTCTAAGTACCAGAATACTTCTTATAGTTGCTCTGAAGTCTAGGGGTTGAGTTGAGCGACATTCACCCCGAATGGGTGTGTCGGTGAGTTGTTGTGAATACTTAGCCCCGGGATCCCAACCGAGTATCGATTGACATTTCGATTATCTGATTTGATAGTCCCAAGTTTTAAAGTCATGCATACATCCCTTTTCTTTGAAGTTGTTGATGTTTGTGGATTTTGATACGAGGTGTTTATTTGATATTGCATGCCTGTCTCTTTTACTTAGAAATTATATTTCTAACCGGATTATTCCGGCTGTTGTCTTTGTTTTGTATGTGTAACTTGGCAACAGGAGGATCAGGAGCTGGACCGAGTCGTCTTGGTTAGCTTGAGGTGAGATGGATAGAAGTGAGACTCCGCGTCGTAGGGTCGAGTCTTTTGAAATTGTATTAGTTTTGTTGAGTCGTTGGAACTCTGATTTTAGAACTCGACTTGTTTTGTATTGCGGGAAGGATTTAAAACTTGTGGTACGTTCTGATTTCATGTTGTATTGTATGTTAAAGCTTGTATTTGATTTGATTCGTGTTTGGCTTGATTTTCTCCAGGTTCCCCTGTTTTCTGTCCGTTTGGCCTGCGCGCGGGCGAGGCTTGTCCTCGCGCGCGCGCGAGCTTCCTGGAGTGGTTCGGGTATTTTTGCCCGCGCGCGCGCGAGCCCCTTCCTCGCGCGGGCGCAAGCTTCCCTCGAGGCCACTGGCCCTTTTGCCTGCGCACGCGCGAGGCGATAGCTCGCGCGGGCGCGAGGCTTGTATTTTAAAAAAAAAAAAAAAAAATTCTGATTTGTTCCCGCGACTTACCGTGTTCGATTATGTTTAATTATTTCGAGTTTAGAATCGGGGTCTCACATTAAGTGGTATCAGAGCGATAAGATTCTTGGAGTCGAACTAGAGTGAGCGGGGTAGATCGAGTCCGCATGAATTGAATTCTCGCATGTGTTTGATTTATATAAATGATTATTTTAAATACGTGCGAGCATGCTTTATCGATTCTTGAATTAATTAAAATTACATGAGTTGTGATTAAGTTATAAAGCATGAATTTCATGAGAAATATTTGTCCTTGTGCTATTATCCGTTTTCGAATATTGTTGAGATTCTTGGGTACTCAGAGCAGAGTTTTGGACACCGAGGTTATGTGTTTGAGATTGTGTTTGAGATTTTGTGTCCTAACCCTTTGGTATCAGATGGCACCTCGACGATCTTTGAGAAGGAACCAACCACCTTTGACTCCTCCTTCGACTGAGAATCCGCCGCCAGTGATAACTCCTCCGAATGATCAGGACAGTACAGGAATGGATGAGTTTGATGCTACTGCAACCCCGATGGAGACTCTTTTGAAAAGATTCCGATCGTTTCGACCGCCTACCTTGACTGGTACCGAGAACTCCATCGACTGTGAGAGTTGGCTAGATGACATGGATGAACTCTTCGATTCTCTTGACTACAACGATGACCGCAGAATCAGGTTAGTAAGTCATCAGTTGCAGGGTGTTGCCAAGAAATGGTGGACTACGAACAAGAGGGCGAACGAGAACCGAGGCACCGTGATTACTTGGGGTGTATTCAAGACTGAGTTCTACAAGCGGTTCTTTCCTGTCTCGTATCGTAAGGAGAAAGGTGCCGAATTTTCGAATCTGAAGCAAGGAAATTTGAGCATCGAGGACTATGTGAGCAAGTTTGACAGCCTTTTGAGGTTCGCACCTCATGTCGCCAATAACGAGGAAGCCAAAGCCGACCATTTCATTAATGGCTTGAACCCGGAGATCTTTACCTTAGTCAATACCGGGAGACCCAACAACTTTGCAGATGCCATGGATCAGGCGAAGGGAGCCGAAGTTGGGATTTTGATGCAACGAGGAAATCAGGCAACTCCTCAGCAGCAGCAGAGATCTTTTCAGAATCCGCCTGTTCAGTTTCAGCCTCAACAGTCTCAGTATCAGTACCAACCTCCTCCGCAACCGAATCAGTCTCAGAGGGTTGATGGGGGTAGCAGTGGCAGAAACCGGCGAGATCAGTATCGACCGAAGGGGAAGACTTTTAAGAAGTCTGGGAACAGTTCCTCGAGTTCCAGTGGTTCTAGACAGTTCAGTTCTGGGCAGAGTTCAGGGTTCTCTGGAGTATCATGCAGCAAGTATGGAGGGCGCCATCCATCGGATCAGTGTCGTGGTGTGTTTGGTAGTTGCAACATCTGCCAGCAACCGGGTCATTTTTCTAGAGTCTGTCCTCAGCGGGGATCCGATAGAGCTCAGAACGGTGGTTCTTCCCGACCGTCTGCTCAGCCCGAGAGGTCATCTTCTGCAGTTCATTCCTTTCAGCCCCAGCAGCAGACTCGTCAGGGAGGTAATCAAAATCAGAACCAACCTCCTCGACAACAGGCTAGAGTGTTTGCATTGACAGAGGATCAAGCCAATGCAGCCCCGAATGACGTGATAACAGGTAACTGTTCGATTTTTGGTTATCCTGCGTTTGTGTTGATTGATACGGGAGCTTCTCACTGTTTCATTTCTGAAAGGTTTTTCTTGATGCATGATTTATTTGTTGAGCCTTTATATGATGTTGTTTCTATTACTTCACCTTTGGGTGGAGGAATTGTTTCGGTGAGATTAGTCCGTAACTGCATCTTAGAATCCGAGGGGAATTCGATTGAGATTGACTTCATTGTACTTGGGTTATCTGATTTTGACTGTATCATTGGGATTGAAGCACTGACCAAGTACAGGGCAACGGTAGATTGCTTTCAGAAAGTAGTCCGATTCAGACCTGTTATGGCAGACGAGTGGAAGTTTTTCGGTAAGGGTTCTCGATCCCGAATCCCTTTGATTTCTGCTTTGTCCATGACTCGTTTGTTACAGAAAGGAGCAGAGGGATATTTGATCTATGCAGTGGATGTTATGAGGTCTAGCCCTGAGTTGACAGAGATACCAGTGGTTAGCGAGTTTCCTGATGTCTTTCCAGAACAGATTCACGGATTGCCGCCGATTCGAGAGATCGAATTCAGCATTGAGCTTGCATCAGGTACTCAGCCTATTTCCAAGGAACCTTACCGAATGGCTCCTTTAGAATTGAAAGAGTTGAAGGAACAGTTGGAGGATCTGATTTCCAAGGGATACATCCGACCTAGCGTATCGCCTTGGGGTGCCCCAGTCCTTTTTGTGAGAAAGAAAGACGGTTCTATGCGACTTTGTATCGATTATCGCCAGTTGAATCAGGCTACCGTTAAGAACAGATATCCTCTCCCTCGAATTGATGATCTTTTTGACCAGTTACAGGGTTCTGAAGTGTACTCGAAGATAGATCTGAGATCAGGGTATCATCAGCTGAGAGTTCGCGACGAGGATGTGCCTAAGACAGCTTTCAGAACAAGATATGGACATTTTGAATTCTTAGTCATGCCTTTCGGTTTGACGAACGCTCCAGCGGTTTTTATGGATTTGATGAACCGTGTCTTCCAGCGGTATCTAGATGAGTTCGTCATTGTCTTTATCGACGATATTATGGTCTATTCGAAGAACCGTTCAGATCATGCCGAGCATTTGAGGACTGTGTTGCAGATTTTGAGATTCGAGCAGTTGTTTGCGAAGTTATCAAAGTGCGAGTTTTGGTTGGACGAGTCGTCTTTCTAGGCCACATTGTATCAGGAGATGGAATATCTGTTGACCCCAGCAAGATCGAGGAAGTTATGAATTGGCCGAGACCGACATCAGTGCCAGAGATTCGCAGTTTCATGGGTTTAGCAGGGTATTACCGTCGATTTATCGAGGGCTTCTCTTCCATTGCAAAGCCGATTACCCAGTTGACCCAGAAGAATGCACCGTTTGTTTGGTCCGAGCAGTGTGAGGCCAGTTTCATTGAGCTGAAGAAGAGATTGACCAGCGCTCCGATCTTGTCTATTCCATCAGGTACTGGAGGTTTCTCCGTGTATTGCGATGCTTCTCACCGTGGTCTTGGATGCATTCTGATGCAGAGGAAGCACGTCATAGCTTATGCGTCAAGGCAGCTGAAGCCTCACGAGACTCGTTATCCAATCCACGATCTTGAGCTAGCTGCAATCGTGTTTGCTTTGAAGACTTGGCGCCATTATCTGTATGGCGAGTCGTTTGAGATATTTTCTGACCATAAGAGCCTCAAGTACTTGTTTTCCCAGTCCGAGCTGAACATGAGACAGAGGAGATGGATGGATCTGCTGAAGGATTTTGACTGTGAGATCAAGTATTATCTTGGAAAATCGAATGCAGCTGCAGACGCTCTTAGTAGGAAGCTTTGTTCTTTATCTCTTTCTACGATTGATGTCTCTCGTTTGATTGAAGATTGTTGTACTTCTGAGTTGGAGTTTGAGACCGATAGGAGATCCATCAGAGTTTTTGCGATTCAGGCCGAGCCGGAGTTGTTTAAGTTGATCAGAGAGGCACAGAGGTCAGATCCGAGTATTCAGAGTTCGATAGAGAGAGTTCGATCAGGCCACCAGTCCGAGTTTCAGGTCAGGGATGATGTTCTGTTTGTGAATAGCCGTATTGTTGTGCCCGATGTTTCTGAGTTGAGACAACGTATTCTTCGAGAGGCGCATTGCAGTCGGTTCAGTGTTCATCCTGGAGGCCGAAAGATGTATAACGACTTGAAGACTCAGTTTTGGTGGAAGCAGTTGAAGGAAGCCGTCACGAGGTTTGTGTCCCGTTGTCTGAATTGTCAACAGGTGAAAGCCGAGAGGAAGAAGCCCGGAGGTTTATTGCACAGTTTGCCTGTTCCGGAATGGAAGTGGGATCACATCACTATGGACTTCATCACGAAGCTACCACGTTCATTCAGAGGTTGTGATGCAGTTTGGGTAGTGGTTGACCGGTTGACGAAGTCTGCTTGTTTCATTCCGCACCGCATGACGTACCGCCACGACCAGACGGCCGAGTTGTATGTTAGATAGGTGGTGAGATTGCACGGTGTGCCGAAGTCGATCGTATCAGACAGAGATCCGAGGTTCACTTTTCACTTTTGGCACAGTCTTCAGGCGGCGTTGGGTACTCGTTTGCACTTGAGCACAGCGTATCACCCTCAAACCGACGGTCAGTCCGAGCGTACGATCCAGACTTTGGAGGATATGCTTCGAGCCGTGGTACTTGATTTTGGCTCAGGATGGCAGGATTGTTTGCCTTTAGTAGAGTTTTCGTACAATAACAGTTTTCAGACGAGTATTGGGATGGCACCGTTTGAAGCTTTGTACTGGAAGAAGTGCAGATCTCCGTTGTTCTGGGATGAGATTTCAGAGTCACCTGAGTTAGGTCCCGATATGATTCGTGACATGGCCGATCAGGTGAAGATTATTTAGATGAGGATGAAGACATCCTAGGATCGGCAGGCCAAGTATGCGAATGTTCGACGTCGACCTCTGAGTTTTGAAATAGGAGACCGAGTTTTCTTGAAGATCTCTCCTTTTCGAGGTACTGTCAGATTCGGGAAGCGAGGGAAGTTGTCGCCTCGTTTTATTGGTCCTTATGAGATTCTGGAGAAGTTAGGCGATCTTGCCTAAAGATTGGCTCTTCCCCCTTCTTTGTCCGGAATCCACGACGTGTTTCATGTTTCCATGCTTCGTAAATATCATCCGGATCCGTCCCACGTTCTTCAGCCAGATGAGGCCGAGTTGGATGAGACTCTGAGTTACTTCGAGAGACCGATTCAGATCCTTGACAGAAAAGAAAAGCAGCTCAGAAACAAGTCAATTCCGTTGGTGAAGATTCATTGGAGTCGTCACGGAGTTGAAGAAGCAACCTGGGAGACCGAATCCGATATGAGGCAACGTTTTCCCGAGTTGTTCGATTGAGGTGAGTTCGTCTTCAGTTTGTTCTTACTTGTTTCAGTTTTGATCTGTCAGATTTCGAGGACGAAATCGAATCTTAGAGGAGGAGAATTGTAATGCCCCGATTTTATTATAATTGAGTTTAATCGAGATAATCAGGGTTTTCAGTGATTGAGGATTGTTTTGTTATTTAGCAGGGGGTTACTTTGTAAGATTGGAGAAATAAAGGACTGAAATGCAAAAGTGGGATTTTTATATATTATCCTTGCAAGTTGCCTTTTCCCCCCATCACTTCACTCTCCATCCCTCTCCCTCCTCCTCCCATTTTGTACGTACTGAAGAAGCCATGGGAGACGCCATTTCAAGCTTTCTCTCCGCTCGATTCGCTCGATCCGACCGTTAGATTTCATTTCCGAGTTGAGATTCGCGATCACCGCGACGAGGGCTCCGTTTAGACGTAAGTTTTGCTTCGATCTCTCGAACTTCGATTTTGTTGAGTTGTTAGATTTTGATAATACTCGAGTATGTTGAGATTGGAAGTCGGTATATCGTGTATTCGAAGTCGGTTCGGAGTTTGGAAGTCGTTTGAATTTTATATGATTTTTGGAGTTAAATTCGAAAATGGGGTTGTGAGATTTTGTTGGATTTTGATGGTTTTTGTTTTGTTTTGTTGATTGAGGAGTTGTTTTGGATGATTTGGGATTGTTGGTTGTTATCGGAGATTTTTGGTTTGACCGATTATAGCCGTTATGCCGTCGGAATCGAGTTTGGATTATTGGTCGTTTTGTTTCGGTTTGACTTTCGGGTTTGATTGAATTGGTAGATTGTTACCGAATCCATATATTCTTCATTTTCAGATTGGATTGGAGTCTTGAAATTTGATTGAACTTGGAAGTTGAGTCGTGTCGAGAATTGAAGGCGGTATATTGATTGAATTTCCTTGTTATGAAGTTTTGTGATTCGATTGATTATTTATTTGAGTTCGTTATTATTTTCAGATTTGAATCTTCGACGGACTCGAAAGGTAAAAGATGACTTTGAATTGAATGGGGTTGAATACTCGAGTTCGATTGATTCTCGAGCCCCGAAAATCACATACTACATGTTTATTTGCTTGTGTGAACTTGTTTGAGTATCTTGTTACACTTGCATTCATATTGAGCCGATTATTCAATTCGTTTGAATTTAGACGATTTAGAGAGCTATATTGAAGTGGGCTTAGATTTCGAGTTTTTCTAAGTACCAGAATACTTCTTATAGTTGCTCTGAAGTCTAGGGGTTGAGTTGAGCGACATTCACCCCGAATGGGTGTGTCGGTGAGTTGTTGTGAATACTTAGCCCCGGGATCCCAACCGAGTATCGATTGACATTTCGATTATCTGATTTGATAGTCCCGAGTTTTAAAGTCATGCATACATCCCTTTTCTTTGAAGTTGTTGATGTTTGTGGATTTTGATACGAGGTGTTTATTTGATATTGCATGCCTGTCTCTTTTACTTAGAAATTATATTTCTAACCGGATTATTCCGGCTGTTGTCTTTGTTTTGTATGTGTAACTTGGCAACAGGAGGATCAGGAGCTGGACCGAGTCGTCTTGGTTAGCTTGGGGTGAGATGGATAGAAGTGAGACTCCGCGTCGTAGGGTCGAGTCTTTTGAAATTATATTAGTTTTGTTGAGTCGTTGGAACTCTGATTTTAGAACTCGACTTGTTTTGTATTGCGGGAAGGATTTAGAACTTGTGGTATGTTCTGATTTCGTGTTGTATTGTATGTTGGAGCTTGGATTTGATTTGATTCGTGTTTGGCTTGATTTTCTCCAGGTTCCCCTGTTTTCTGTCCGTTTGTCCTACGCGCGGGCGAGGCTTGTCCTCGCGCGCGCGCGAGCTGCCTGGAGTGGTTCGGGTATTTTTGCCCGCGCGCGCGCGAGCTTCCTTCGAGGCCACTGGCCCTTGTGCCTGCGCACGCGCGAGGCGATAGCTCGCGCGGGCGCGAGGCTTGTCTTTTAAAAAAAAAAAAAAAATAAATTTCTGATTTGTTCCCGCGACTTACCATGTTCGATTATATTTTAATTATTTCGAGTTTAGAATCGGGGTCTCACACAACTCATCATCATAGCCCTTTTTCTTTTTCTTTTCTCTTTTTTTTATAAAGAGACAAACACACAAATGAACAATAAGACTGACACAAAAACGCAACATGAAATAAACACAATACGAACTCGAAAAAATAAAAACATGACATAGCTGCAGGATCCGGAAAACAATTCCATTAAAAAGCAACATCACATACTGACCAAACAAAATAAAATTAACACACAAAATCCCCCCAAACATAGATTCGTTCATTGTCCATAATGTACACTGAATCGATAAAAGAACAAGGGAATACATGTACCTATGGCGACGACCTTCAGTCTTCATCGCCCGCATCATCATCATAGGGCTCGGCTGGTGGTGGGTACTGTGGAGGCCAAGCAGGCTGTTGAGGAAATGGTGCGGCATCAGGTGATGTGGTTGGAAAGTGCTGCTCCAAAAATGATGTGAAACCCATCATACAGTCCATGAATACATCAGTCCGATAGCGAAACTGCTCCATATCTTGCTCCAGTCGAGTGAGTCGGGCAGGAATAGTTTGAGGAGACGTTGCAGGTGCGGCTCGTGGCTGTCGTACCAAAACAGGCTACTCTGGTGCTGGGTCATGGGTAACAGAAATGGCTTCTTGAGGCTTCAGTAACTCCTCGGTATCATCCCAGGTGACACCAGCAAGGCAAAATATGTAGTGACCCTTACCCAGATCACCTACTAACAGAACTTAGGCATGCAATTAACTTAATTAATCAGATATCAGAATAAAACTGCGAAAACCAAAAACATTATACAATCCCAAGTAAAGGAATCTGTAATTTATCCAAATAATATACAACCAAATCGAATAGCTGTATCAACCTCAAAACATTAGAAATAAAACCTAAACGAAGCTCCAGCTGGTCAACCACTGACTAGCCCCTCTTGGATCCACCCGCCTCGTCCAATCGCAAACCTGCCCCATGGAATAGGGTGTCCAGAAACACAGAGTACGAGACGTGAACATAAAACTCTCAGTACGAGAGTATGAGTATACATGCATGCAAAGTGAACTCCCTATAAACTCGAGGTCAAGGATAAGATAACAGAGACAGACCGGGCCCTGGTATGTAGAACGCTGTGCCGTCTCTTCAGGAGGTGGCTCCCATACCATAATACAAGTGGATATGCCAGACCCAAATCGATGGAAGTCCAACCACTAACAGGATAGGGAAAAACCCTACTAACAGACATCTCGAAGGAGATAGCTCAGTATGCAAATGAATGCAGCATAAATCAATGACATATAAACCATGCAGTCACATAATACATGCATACTCAGTCAGGATATCTCGAACAGTACTTTCGTACCTCAAAATAGTGCAAGCTCTACCAACTCTAGGTCCACGCCTATAGTCTGCTCTACACTGCCAAATGATACTACTATCATTAAAGTGCTCTAAAAGCCTTAAATAAGCTATTGCATACTCCTAAATATTTATAGGAAGCAAAAGTTATACCTTCGTCCGTTGTTAGCCCTTTGATGTCGATGCCTCCAGAACTTGGGAACAACTCCTCTACGACTATCGAACGCCTCGACAACTCCCGGGTCAAGCCTTAGAAGGCTAGAACAACTCGAATACGACTAGAGTAGAGAGGAAATCCGGAATTGGCTATTGAAACTGAATTCTCGGCCTTCTATTTATAGACAACGATCAAAGCTTCCGATCCTCGATCGGAACGTCCGAACCTCGATCGGAACGTCTGATCCTGCCATCGGAGCTTCCGAAGATCCTGATCTGCCACGTGTCAAAATATCACTTGTTGACTTCGGATAGGGGTGATCGGAGCTTCCGATCCTGATCGAAGCTTCCGATCTTGCCACACGTCATGCCTGACTTAATACCATCGGAGCTTCCGATCCTGTTCGGAACTTTCAAACTTACCTTCGGAGCTTCCGAACTCTATCCAAGTAATTATGATTAATTCCTTAATTACTGATTTTGGTTACGGGCTACTACATTCTCCCCCACTTAAGATATTTCGTCCTCGAAATCAGATCTTAAGTACTGAATGTAATACAGAAATCCGAAACATTCTTTATTCAAATCATACGTTTACAGAGTTTGCAACTGAATACAACTTAAGAATGAAATCAAAACAACTCAGGATGGTCTTCACGCATCCTGTCCTCAAGCTCCCAAGTAGCTTCTCAGTGCCTCGGCGCTGCCACTGAACTAAAACCAAAGGAATGACTTTGTTCCGTAAAACCTTATCCTTATAATCCAAGATACGAATAGGTTTCTCAACATAGGTCAAATCCTTGTTCACCTGAACCTCAGACCATTGCAGAATATTAGTTTCATCCGCCACATACCGTCGCAACAGAGATACGTGCAACACCTCGTGAATACTGGATAGATGCGGTGGTAAAGCTAGTCGATAAGCCAAATCGCCAATGCTCTCCAAGATCTCAAACGGACCGATAAACCTGGGAGATAACTTGCCCTTAAGGCCAAATCTGAGAATCTTGCGGAAAGGTGACACTCTCAGAAACACTTTCTCCCCGACATCGAACTGCAAAGGCCTACGCTTGATATTAGCATAGCTGGCCTGACGATCCTGTGCAGTCTTAATCTGTTTCTTGATCTGATCAACAATGTCTATCGCCTGCTAGATAAACTCCGGTCCCTCAGCCTGTCTCTCCCCCACTTCTTCCCAGAAGAGTGGAGTACGACAACGTCGCCCGTACAACTCCTCAAAGGGTGCCAATTCAATACTAGTATGATAGCTGTTGTTGTACGCGAACTCGATCAATGGCAAATGATCCTGCTAGGCTGAACCAAAATCCATGACGCACGCTCTAAGCATATCCTCCAAAGTACGGATAGTGCGCTCTGACTGACCGTCAGTATCCGGATGATAGGCAGTACTCAAACTGATAGTAGTACCCATCGCACGCTGAACACTCCCCCAGAACCTAGAAGTGAACCTGGGGTCCCGATCGCTGACAATGCTCACAGGCACTCCATGAAGTCGAACGATCTCCTGAATGTACAACCGTGCCATACGATCCATATTGTACTCCCGGCTATAGGCAATGAAATGCGCTGACTTGGTGAGTCAGTCCACCACAACCCAGATAGCATCACAGTTCATCGGGGATACCGGCAAATGGGTCACAAAGTCCATTGTGATAAACTCCCATTTCCATTCAGGAATAGGCAGACTGTGAAGCAATCCTCCAGGTCGTCGGTGCTCTGCCTTGACCTGTTGACACACCAAACATCTCGAAACAAACTGATAAACACTGCGTTTCATTCCCTTCCACCAGAAACGAGTACGTAGATCCTTGTACATCTTGTTGCTCCCAGGATGAATACTCAACTTAGTGCGATGTGCCTGAGACAAAATCTCCTCTCGCAACTCTTAATCCTGCGGAATCACAAGCCTACCAGACAAACATAGAAAGCCATCTGACTGATAATGAAATCCAGACGAGCTACCCTCGTTAGCTAGACGAGCTAAACGCTGGGTCTTCGAATCAGACATCTGAGCATCTCGGATCCACGAATACAAAGCTGGCTTAGATAATATCGCAAACATCTGGATACTCTGCATACCTTTCTTATGCTTGAAGGTATAACCTAAAGTACAATAGTCACTGATCGCACTAGACATCGAAAAAGTCTGAAGTGCGGATAGTCGCACCTTGCGACTCAAGGCATCAGCGGTGCGATTAGCAGCTCCCGGATTGTACTTTATCTCGCAATCATAGTCCTTAAGAAAGTCCATCCAACGTCTCTGCCTCATGTTCAACTCCGCCTGAGTGAACAAATACTTGAGACTCTTTTGGTCGGTAAAGATCTCAAATTTCTCGCCATACAGATAATGACGCCAGATCTTAAAAGCAAACACAATGGCTGCCAATTCCAAATCATGGACTGGGTAGTTGTCCTCGTGAAGCTTCAGCTGTCTAGAAGCGTATGCGATCACATGCCCATTCTGAGTCAGAACACAATCTAACCCCTGAAGAAAAGCATCAGTGTATACCACATATCCTCCAGATCCTGACGGTAATGCCAACACCGGCGCAAAAGTCAACCGCCGTCGAAGCTCACAGAAATTCTCCTCACACTCGGAGGACCACTCGAAATCCACAACCTTGCGGGTAAGCTGCATCAACGGTCGAGCTAACTGAGAGAAGTTCAGAATGAAGCGACGATAATACCCTGCTAGACCCAAAAAACTACGGATCTCAGCAACTGTCGTCGGACGCGACCAATTAAGCACCACTTCAATCTTGCTTGGATCAACAGAAATCCCCTCCCTGGATATGATATGGCCAAGAAAGACCACTCTATCCATCCAAAACTCACACTTGCTCAGCTTGGCGTACAACTGCTCATTTCGAAGAGTCTGCAGTACCAACCGCAAGTGAGAAACATGCTCTTTCGTATTACGCGAATACACCAAGATGTCGTCAATGAAGACCACGACAAACTTGTCCAAATCCCTCTGAAGACACGGTTCATAAAATCCATGAATATAGCCGGCGCATTAGTCAAACCAAATGGCATCACTAGGAACTCGTAATGCCCATAGCGAGTACGGAATGCAGTCTTGGCTACGTCCTGATCACGGAATCTCAACTGATGATACCCAGATCTCAAGTCAATCTTGGAGTAAACTGACGTTCCCTGCAGCTGATCAAACAAGTCATCAATACGAGGCAACGGATACTTGTTCTTTAAAGTGACTCGATTCAGCTGCCGATAGTCAATGCACAACCGCATCGACCCATCCTTCTTCTTTACAAAGAGAACAGGAGCTCCCCAAGGAGATACACTAGGACGAATGTACCCCTTGTCCAAAAGATCCTGTAGCTGATTCTTCATTTCACGCATCTCTGATGGAGCCAGAAGATACGGTGCTCGAGAAATAGGTGAAGTACCCGACATCAACTCTATGCCAAACTCGACTTCCCTAACAGGAGGAAAACCCGGAATCTCATCAGGAAATACATCTGGAAATTCATCCACAACAGGAATGCTCTCTATCCCAATACTTTCAGCAGACAAATCAATTGCATAGATAAGGTAGCCTTCCCCGCCAGACTCTATAGCTCGACAGGCCCTCAAAGTTGATACCAAAGGCATCGGGGGTCGCGCTCCCTCACCATAGAAAAACCAGCTCTCACTCCCCTCCGAATGAAAGCGTACTAATCTCTGATAGCAGTCCACTGAAGCTCGATAGGTAGTCAACATATCTATTCCCAGAATGCAATCAAATTCGTCCATCTCCAGGACCATGAGATTCGCTAACAAAATGTTACCCTCAAACTCTAAAGGGCAACCCATCACTAGACCCTTAGCCAAAGCAGATTGGCCCGTCGGAGTAGAAACAGACATCACTACGTCTAGTGCAATGCATGGTAACTTATGCCTCTTAAAAAAACGTGCAGAAATGAAGGAATGAGATGCACCAGTGTCAATAAGTACAAGAGCAGGTATACCAAAAAGCAAAAATGTACCTGCGATGACTTTCTCATTCTCCTCCACTGCCTGATCATGCCTCAAGGCAAACACCTGGCCAGAAGCTCGTGACCTCAAATGAGAACTCCCAGCAGGCTGTCCCTGTGACCTCTGCTGAATGGTGGCCTGAGAACCAGATCCTAAACCAGAACCAGAACCACCTTCCCCAGATAGTGGACAATCCCTCGAGATATGACCAGTCTCTCCACAACGGAAACAAGCTCCAGAAGCTCTATGGCCCTTGTCGGATGGATGGTTCTTCCCACAGTGATCACATATGTCCTTCTTACCGAAACGGACAACACCAGCAGAGCCAGAGGAAGAAGAAGTAGATCCAGACTTCTTGAAAGATTGGGCACGGGGACCCAAAGAACTAGCAGGCCTTGACTGAGGGAAAGACCTGTTCCGCCGAATGCTGTCCTCTGCCTGGTGACAACGGCTCACCAAATCCTCGTAGGACATGTCGTCGCCAACCACCACACGGTCATGGATCTCAGGGTTAAGGCCCTGAAGGAACAGATTATACTTCATCCCAGAGCTGTCAGCAATCTCGGGGCAATAGGATAGCAGATCAAAGAACTTCTGCTGATACTCATCGATAGACATGGCTCCCTGTCACAGACTCAGTAGCTCGCCTGCCTTCGACTGACGGAGTGCAGGAGGAAAATACAACTTTTGAAAAGCTGTGCAGAACTCGGCCCAGGTGGCCACTCCTCTCGCCGCAACAAAAGGTGCAGAAGTAAACCTCCACCACCTGCGCGCACGTCCATCCAGAAGATAACCCAGGGTCTCTATCTTCTGCTCCTCGGTGCATTGGAAAGTCTGAAAAGTCATCTCCATGCGGTCTAACCAGTTCTCCGCATCTTTCGGAGACTCACCTCCAACTAAGGGCTTAGGACCCATAGCTAAGAATCGACGCACAGTGAAACTCTCGTCGTCATGATGACGATGACGCCGTTCTCGATGATGCTCTCGGTCGGCATCACCCCAACGTCCACCAATACTGCCATGCGAACTCTGGTCATCACGATCTGCCATCTACAAAAATACCTCACGATAAGACTAAATCCCAAGAATACTTTTGCATGCTCTGATACCATAAATGTAGTGACCCTTACCCGGATCACCTACTAACAGAACTTAGACATGCAATTAACTTAATTAATAAGATATCAGAATAAAACTGCGAAAACCAAAAACATTATACAATCCCAAGTAAAGGAATCTGTAATTTATCCAAATAATATACAACCAAATCGAATAGCTGTATCAACCTCAAAACAACAGAAATAAAACCTAGACGAAGCTCCAGCTGGTCAATCACTGACTAGCCCCTCTTGGATCCACCCGCCTCGTCCAATCGCAAACCTGCCCCATGAAATAGGGTGTCCAGAAACACAGAGTACGAGACGTGAGCATAAAACGCTCAGTACGAGAGTATGAGTATACATGCATGCAAAGTGAACTCCCTATAAACTCGAGGTCAAGGATTAGATAACAGAGACAGACCGGGCCCTGGTATGTAGCACGTTGTGCCGTCGCTTCAGGAGGTGGCTCCCATACCATAATACAAGTGGATATGCTGGACCCAAATCGATAGAAGTCCAACCACTAACAGGATAGGGAAAAACCCTACTAACAGACATCTCGAAGGAGATAGCTCAGTATGCAAATGAATACAGCATAAATCAATGACATATAAACCATGCAGTCACATAATACATGCATACTCAGTCAGGATATCTCGAACAGTACTTTCGTACCTCAAAACAGTGCAAGTTCTACCAACTTTAGGTCCACGCATATAGTCTGCTCTACACTGCCAAATGATACTACTATCATTAAAGTGCTCTAAAAGCCTTAACTAAGCTATTGCATACTCCTAAATATTTATAGGAAGCAAAAGCTATACCTTCGTCCGTCGTTAGCCCTTTGATGTCGATGCCTCCAGAACTTGGGCACAACTTCGCTACGACTATCGAACGCCTCGACGACTCCCGGGTCAAGCCTAGGAAGGCTAGAACAACTCGAATACGACTAGAGTAGAGAGGAAATCCGGAATTGGCAATTGAAACTGAATTCTTGGCCTTTTATTTATAAACAACGATCAGAGCTTCCGATCCTCGATCGAAACGTCCGAACCTCGATAGAAATGTCCGATCCTGCCATCGGAGCTTCCGAAGATCCTGATCTGCCACGTGTCAAAATATCACTTGTTGACTTCGGATAGGGGTGATCGGAGCTTCCGATCTTGCCACACGTCATGCCTGACGTAATACCATCGGAGCTTCCGATCCTGCATCGGAGCTTTCGATCCTGTTCGAAACTTCTGAACTTACCTTCGGAGCTTCCGAACTCTATCCAAGTAATTATGATTAATTCCTTAATTACTGATTTTGGTTACGGGATACTACAAAAGAAATCGATGATAATCAATGGGTGCATGAGTTCTCCTGTAGTAGAGCCGATAGTGCAGTGAATAATGAATTCCTGGATTATGTGTCTGATACCCATGTACTTGTCTGTAAAAATCGAATATACCAATGTAGCCCTCTCCTGTATGACAGTGGTGGTATGATCGGACGGTAGAAGCCTAGCTTCCACAAAAGAATAACACATTTTCTCGATACCCAGCAAATCAGCCTTGGCGAAGTACATTTTTACCTTCGAATTCACCTTCCATTTTGCATCATCACGACATAGACGCTCATATATGTCTTCAAACTCCTGCTGGTCACTAGTATACTTCGCATACTCGTCGTGCAAAAACATGGGCAAGGTATACAAATTATTGATTGTGTGCGCATTAAACGCCACCAACTTAGCTTTTACCAACACACGCAAATGTCCATTCATAAATTTCAAATTTGTGTAGAATTCTCTAACCACTGGGACAACCGCATCCCTCGGTTGTTTCATGAAATTAAGCCATTGTCGTGCCTCCCCCATCTCTCTCACAGCATGAACACTCCTACTTAGATCAAAATCTTGTTCCTTCACCAATGATTTTGCCAACAACATGGTATAATGAGCGGCAGTCGCCTCATCCCAGAATCTATTATCCGCAACATCCACCGATGAAGATGAGGCAACTTGCTTTTGTTTTCTCTTAGGCCCAATATCAAACCCCCTATAAGAAAATGCTCAAAACACAATTTTTCAATTCAAACTTGTAAATTTCACACCCCCTGCAGCAGTCACAAAACGACAATCCTTCCCAAAGCACAATCACACAAAAAATTACACCAATTCCAGAAAATAAACGCAAGCACTGCCCGACTAGAAAGCGGAATCCGACATTTGCAAATTTTCAAATTATGAGAGATCAAGCTAAGTACCTCACGTGGTGTTGGAGTAGGATCCTTGAAATCGACTGGAACGCCCCCTGGAAGATCAAGCCCAAAATTTGACCCAAATGTTTTTTATTGTTTAGAACCCTAGACTCGAATTGTTCCTCAAATTAGATATCAAAGAGGTGGAAAACTCGAAAATGGTAGAGGTGATGATGTGAGATGATCAATTTCGGTCTTAGAAGATGAGGAATGGGAATTTGGGAAGCTGCAACCCACGATGGAGAAGAGAAGACAAAAAAATATCTGTCAAAAAAATGACAGAAGGGCATGTTTAAATAAAAGAGAGCGTGGGCGATTGAATTCAAAAGAGCCAACTTTTTTCCGAGTCTAGCGCGGGTGCGCTGTATCTTAGCGCAAGTGCGCCGCGTCTAAATCACAAAGAGCGCGGGTGCGCTACCCCTATAGCACGGGTGCACTACGTAAAATCAAATGAAGTCAATTTTCTGCCAATTCCAGTGCCGGTGCGCTGTATCCTAGCGTGGGTGCTCCATCCCGAATAAAAAGTCACCAAAGTTTCTGCCACTTTGAGCACGGGTGCGCCCTCTTGAAGTGCGGGGGCGCCCTGGAAAATTAAAAAAATTGAGAAAATAATTAATCAATTAAGAAATTATGATATCGATAAAAACTAAAACTAAAACGACATAAAAGTAAAAATAAAAGTAACGCGATAATAATAAAATTTTTTGTTGCCTCCCAAAAAACGCCTTTGTTTAACGTCGTTAGCTTGACTTTCCCGGTGCTTTTACACAGGCTCGATCAATGAAACTTTCTCAATGTTCCGCACTTTATTTCCAAAATAATGTTTCAACCTCTGCCCATTGACATGAAAGGTCTGTCCATCATGACAACTCAGTTCAATGGCTCCATAGGGATGCACTTTCACCACGGTGAATGGACCAGACCATCTCGATTTCAACTTATCTGGAAATAATATGAGATGATAATTAAATAATAATTCATGTTGGCCAGGCTCGAATACTCTCCTTAGTAATATTTTGTCATGCAACGTTTTGGTAATTTATTTGTAAATCTTGGAATTTCGTAAGAATGATTACGAAACTCATCTATCTCATTCAACTGCAATAGTCGCTCTTCGCCAACAGCTTTCATATCCAAATTCAACTTTTTCACAACCCAATACGCTCGATGCTCTAAATACACTAGAAGATGATATGCCTTCCCAAACACCAACATATATGGAGACAATCCAATCGACATTTTGAATGCAGTTCGGTAAGCCCATAGTGCATCATACAACTTAATTGTCCAATCCTTCCGGTTAGTTTTGACATTTTTTTCCATAATTTGCTTGATTTCCCGGTTGAATATTTAATATTGTCCATTTCTTTGTGGATGGTATGCACATTCCACATTATGCCTAATACCATACTTTGTCAGTAATGAATTAAAAATATTGTTGCAAAAATGCGTACCTTCATCACTGATAATGGCCCTTGGAGTTTCAAACCTCGTGAAGATATTTTTTGAAAGAGTGGGTGCCCAGTGAGCCAACTTGTGGCTAAGGGCTTTGATGACTCTTTGTATAAACAATCTTTTGTTTAATATAATTTACACTTTTATTAATGGCAATGACTTTTTCTTTCTT
Source organism: Henckelia pumila (assembly GCF_033568475.1). NCBI lineage: Eukaryota > Viridiplantae > Streptophyta > Magnoliopsida > Lamiales > Gesneriaceae > Henckelia > Henckelia pumila. The sequence continues at coordinate 36,389,677 of NC_133120.1, read as the reverse complement.
CATATTGTGATATTGTGATATACTATTGTTGTTTTGATAAAGACCTTGAATATACTATAGTGTATGTAAGATGTGGTAGAACATGGAGATGTCTATCATGAAACACATCTTATAGTCACTGTATATTCTAAACTGTTCCTAGTCGATTGAGCCGTCCGATAATAAGGATAAGGATCGCTCGAGTTTGTGACTAGCATTTGCGATGCAGAGTACCACGTTTCATTGGTAAGGAACATAGAGATGTTCGAAGCATGCAAATGGATATTCATATGATGAATGATCGAACTACCCTATCCGGACTTTCCAAGTGGTTATCACTTATCGAGTGGATATAGTCCGCGGTTTTGGTTGTACACCATTAGTCCTTACTACTTGAGACATCATTGAGACTCTATATGCTAGTACTGTGCTTTGACTCGTTTACCGACTCTATTGGGGTCATCTGGTGTCGGGATTGGGTACAGTTACAACACATATAGGAGTCGATGCTTTGTTGTCAAGGATTCACCACATACTTGCGAGTGTGGATATCCTATGCGATCTGAGGAGATATTAGTGTGACGAATCTCTGGCCAGAGTACATGATGTGATTTAAGAAATGGTTTCTTAGTAGCACATGCGATGTCACTATTTGATCTTTAAGATGCATTGCATAGTTATCGAATCTCGAGCGACTCTCGATATACCAATGGTTGTTGATTCGATCGGGATATATGGATGAAGGGACCGTACTGTACGCTAACCAAAATCTACTGGTTCTTGTAGGCACTATCAGTGATACCTAGGGAATCATGGGGCGATGTTGCTAGGCGCTCATACCATGATTCGATGGGCAAGTCGAAAATTGTTGTTCCGAGTCACAAGGAGTTGTGAGCCCACGGCTAGTTGTATCCCTGAACCATTGAGGGTCACACAGTGTAATGGATTTTTAATCCCCGTTGAGATAGTTAAATTTAAAGAGTTAAATTTAATGAACGAAGAAGTTGGACTTCTTATTTAAGAGTAGAGGAGTAAGATTTCCTAAAATGACATAAGGATGGCCATTTTTGGAAATCACTGAATTCGGATTCAGAAAAATTTATCTTGCCTTTAAAAGGTACAGAAATGGTTTCTGTGCACATTGGTGAAATCGGTTTATCAATCGGAGTCACGATGAATTTTATATTAATTTCTGAACATGCGGGCTTTGCTTGTCGGGCTTGAACTTATGACTAATGGGCCCTAAGCTGTTAGTGGCCTGCATTATAAATAAGTTATTGCAGTACAGAAATTACACACAACAGGTCACAAGGATTTTTCAAAAACCCTAGTCTATTTTTTAAAGGTGGCCGTCCCCCCTCTCTCCCTCTACTCGAGAAAAATCCAGCCTGTGATTTTGAATTACAGTCTGGTTTAACGGATCAAATTCGTTAATCTCTTCGTAGAAAACTTCTGATAGATTTTCTAGTGCAATCTGTCAGAGGGATTAAATCTCTGTTCGTGGACCTGATTGAAGAACAGTTCGTCCATCAGTTCCAGGGATATACAACAAGAGCAGAGAAATCTGTTGGTGTCCAAAATCTCGATTCGAGATTAAAGGTAAAAATTTTATAATTGTTATTTGATTTTTACACACACAATTTAATCGTAAGGTTGATACCCATTATGGAATCGTTCCATACAAAAATTTTAAACTTCCGCTGCACCGGGTATCAATCATAATTGATCTGAACGCCGCGTTTACCAACAGTGGTATCAGAGTCAGGTTGCTCAGATCAAGCGATTAAATTAATCGATTGTACAAAAATTTTTAGGCCTCGGTTTTTGAAACAAAATAAATATTTTAAAAATAAAAATTTTTTTCGGGCAAAAACCTGGGCAGCGATTGGATCGCTGCCCGGGAGGGGCAGCGATGGTCACTGCCCCGGGCAGAGCACGGCGCTGGGCGCTGCGCAGGGCAGCGCACGGCGCTGCCCTATGGGCAGCCGGGCTGCCCGGCCCGGGAACGTCCCGGGCGGCCCGCGGGAAAAATTATTTTAATTTTTTAAATTAAATTTTAATATGTTAAAATTCTATTTTTGGTCCGATCGAAAATTGTTTTGATTGGTCCACGAGGCGTCGGAACGAATTGTTCGAGTCCGAAAATTTTAAAATTGATTTTTGGATAAATTTGAATTTTTGGAAAATTTTAATATTTTATCCTTTAATTGAATTTTGAAATTAATTAATTTTTGGTACAATTGATGATAAGATATGATCTTATGGATATATTGAGTAAAATATGATTTTATGTATAAAATTGGATTTTATAGATAAAATATGATTTTATTTGATAAAAAGATAAAATATGATTTTATATGTAAAATAAGATTTTATGTATGAGATATGATTTTATTTTTTTTAAATTTAAATTGCCATTGCATGTTATCCAATAAATTAATTTTGAATTAAATGTTATTGGATAAGGATGATCAATTGCCATGACCAATTTTGTAGGTGTATGTTAGGAATTTACATTTGTTTTATTGTTGTTGGTTTTATTAATGGGCCTGGTTTATGGCCCAATATGAATGTCATATGTAATAAAAGTGGGCTTGATTTATGGCCCGTTCCCACCCCTTAAAAATGTATCCCCTACTTGTCATTGTTATTTATTGTAAATACATTAGATTTAGTGGGAGATCAAGATATGAAGATGGAGGTGGGCCCAGCAGACAATAAAGACAGAAGAAATGTAAATTGGAAGCAAATGTAATAGGATTGCATTGAATACTGCATATTACCTAGGATTGGACTAAGACTCGTGATTGGCAACCACGGGTCGATTAGAAATGGAATCGATCATCCTATATAATATGTGATATTATAGTTGTATGCATGTTTTAGACATAATTGTGTGAATCCGACAAGCATACAAAATTTTAAAAATGATGAGACAAATTTGTATAATTAAAAATTCCTCATTTTAAATATGATTTAAAATTGATATCAAGATAAATAAAGGAAATTTAAATTTGTTTAAATGTTCCTACCTTCCATCAACGATCAATGTATGAGATGCTACCCGCGGATACGGTCCAGCTCATATTATTGGGGGGGCCCATTCGTCGGAAAGCTGTACATTGGATCGACACATGTTGTAAGTTGGGTGGAACTCCCATGGGATCGGCTCATATTATTGGGGGATCCACATGGCGACCGTCCATCACAACTTAATATTGATGGGTCATCTTGACATGTCACAATAAACGGCGTCATATTATTGGGCCCTTATTGGACATGAGGTAAAAACATGGAGGTTGCTTTGGAAGCAATTGGGCTCTACCATTTGAAAATTATGGTTGGCTGATATTATTCGGGACCATAAGTTTGTCAATTGGACTCCATGTTCTCACTAAGGAAAACAGTTTCCCGTTTTCACTAGAGGGTAGTGAAATCGTTAAAATAGTGGGAGTGAGATTCATAGAATAAATTTCGCCTATTTTATGTCTTAGTAAATTGCTTAAACAATCACTGATATTTGTCTGTTTCTTTTCAGTATTTCATACGATGAATTCGCGTAATCCACTTTTCTCGATCCTCGAACAAAATAAGTTGACTGGCGCAAACTATACGGAATGGTTCCGTAAGTTGAAGATTGTCTTGACTTCGGAGAAGATGCTCTACGTGTTAGAGAAATCTCCTCCGAAGGAAGCACCAGCTGACGTAAGTCTGGAGGAGTTAGCCAAGCTTGATACATGGTGGGACCATGATATCAAGACCAAATGCTATATGCAAGCCTCGATGTCTGATGAACTCCAGAGGCGATTTGAGGACACCGTGAATGCTGCTGACATTCACGTTCAACTCAAGGAACTTTTTGGGGCTCAATCGAGGGCTGAAAGGTTCGCTACTGTAAAGGAGCTAATGACGTGTCGCATGCGTCAAGGGACTTCGGTCCGTGATCATGGGGTACGAGTGATTTGGCTCATACAGAAGTTGGTAACCCTTGATTTGGTGTTGGAGCATGAACTCAACGTGGACTTACTACTTCTGTCTCTTCCTTCTTCGTTTGACGGATTTGTGGTAAATTTCAATATGAACAAGATAGAGGCCTCCCTTGAAGAGATGGTCAATATGCTTGTGACATATGAATCCACATTAAAGAAGGATAAACCGGCTTTCTTGGTGGGCTCCTCTTCTGCTACTAAGAAGGGGCCAAGTACGAAGGGTAAGAAACGTTCTGCCCCACCAAAGAAAATCGAACCCGAGAAGAAGTACAAGACAAAGGCTTCAAACATGGAAAAATCCAAGGATGTTTGCCATTACTGCAAGAAGCCCTGTCATTAGAAGCGTAACTGCAAGGAATATCTAGAGCAGTTGCGAACTGCAAAGGGTATGTTCTATATTGAAATAAATGTTTCACTTAATACTACTTCTTGGGTATTGGATACCGGATGTGGATCTCACATTTGCAATGATTTGCAGGTGATGACAAGAAGTCGCAGGCTTAGGATGGGTGAGACCCAGCTGAGGCTCGGAAATGGTTCCAGAGTTGAAGCAAAAGCCGTGGGAGATGTTTATTTAATTTTGCAGAACGGTTTTAAGTTACTTTTAAGAGATGCTTTATTTGTTCCGGATTTGATTAAAAACATTATTTCTGTTTCTATGCTTGATAGAGATGGTTATTCTTGCAATTTTGTGAATGGGATTTGCAATATTTACAAGAATGAATGTTTGATTGGAAATGGACAACTTGAAAACGATCTATACAACTTAAAACTAAAAGACGTTCCAATAAATTATGTTGATAAACCGGCAACAACAAACAAAAGGAAAATCGATAGCCAAAACCCGGCAAACCTTTGGGACGCTAGGCTAGGTCATATTTCCTCAAGGAGGATGAACAAGCTAGTGGGAGAGGGCATGTTTGATATGTCTGATATTAACTCTCTACCTACTTGTGAATCCTGCCTAAAAAGAAAAATGACTAAATCTCCTTTTAAGGGGAAACCTGAGCGTAGTCAAAATCTGTTGGATTTGATCCATACAGATGTTTGTGGTCCATTTAGAGTTGGGACTCAATATGGCCACACCTACTTCATTACCTTTACTGATGATTATTCAAGGTATGGGTATTTATATTTAATGAAATATAAGTCTGAAGCATTTGAAAAGTTCAAAGAATTCAAGGCTGAAGTAGAAAACAAGCTAGGTAAAAGTATTAAAGCACTTCGATCGGATCGAGGTGGAGAATACTTGAGTACCGAGTTTTTGGACTATCTAAAAGAGAATGGGATTCTCTCTCAGTGGACTCCTCCTATGACACCACATCTTAATGGTGTATCGGAGCGTCGTAATCGAACTTTGTTGGACATGGTTCGATCCATGATGAGCTTCACTAAGCTTCCACCTTCGTTTTGGGGCTATGCGCTTGAAACGGCGGTATTGTTGTTGAAAAACGTCCACACTAAAAAAGTGGACAAAACACCGTACGAGTTATGGAATGGCAAAGCTCCTAAGTATTCGTACTTGAGGATTTGGGGATGTCCTGCTTACGTGAAGCGGACAGTGGGAGATAAGTTGGATAGTCGATCCAGCTTATGTTATTTTGTAGGGTATCCGAAGAATTCAATCGGATATTATTTCTATTATCCTGCTGAAACAAAGGTGTTTGTTTCAAGGAATGCCACCTTCTTGGAGAAGGAGTTCTTATTGGATAAGAAAGGCGAGATGATGGAACTCGAAGAAATTCGAGAAGAACCCAAAATACAAAATAACGATCCTACACCTCTGGAACCATTGCTGGACACGCCTGTACCTAGAAGATCCGAGAGGACTTCTAGACCTCCTATTCGATATGGTCTTCTTCTTGAAGGGGATCAAGATGAACCCGATGTTGGATGTGATCCAAGAAACTTCAAGGAAGCAATTTCTGATGCGGATTCAAATTTATGGCTTGAAGCTATGCAGTTGGAAATAGATTCGATGCATACAAACCAAGTTTGGTCTTTAGTAGATCCTCCTGATGGAATTGTTTCAATAGGGTGTAAATGGATCTACAAGAGAAAGCTTGGGCCTGATGGTAAGGTATTAACCTACAAGGCGCGATTGGTGGCGAAAGGTTATACTCAAAGACAAGGAGTTGACTATGATGAAACCTTTTCACCAGTTGCAATGTTCAAGTCCATAAGAATCCTTATTGCCATAGCTGCATGGTATGACTATGAGATATGGCAAATGGATGTGAAGACTGCTTTTCTTAATGGAGACATTAAGGAAGAGATCTATATGAAGCAGCCTGAGGGGTTCACATCCATGGGAAGCGAGCATAAGGTATGCAAGCTTCAGAGATCAATTTATGGTCTAAAACAAGCATCAAGAAGTTGGAACCAAAAATTTGATGAAACAATAAAAGATTTTGGTTTCATCAAGAATCCGGAGGAACCATGCGTGTACAAGAAAGTAGTTAAGGATGTTGTGACATTCTTAGTACTTTATGTTGATGACATCCTACTCATTGGGAATGATGTAGGGATGTTGCAGTCAACAAAGATATGGTTATCAGGTAGATTCTCGATGAAGGATTTGGGTGAGGCATCCTATATTCTTGGGATACAGATCTATAGAGATAGATCTAAGAGAATGATAGGACTCACTCAATCAACCTACATCGACACCATATTGAAACGGTTTTCAATGGATGGGTCCAAGAGAGGACATCTACCCATGTGTCATGGAGTTTTTCTATCCAAGTCTATGTGTCCCAAGACGGATAAAGAGATAGAGAAAATGACACATGTACCATATGCGTCAGCCATAGGTAGTATCATGTATGGGATGATATCTACCAGACCGGATGTAGCATTTGCTCTGAGTGTCACGAGCAGATATCAAGCTAATCCCGGTCAAATGCATTGGAAAGCCGTGAAGGACATTCTTAAGTACTTACGAAGGACTAAGAATATGTTCATGGTATATGGAGGAAGAGAACTAAAATTGGAAGGCTATACCGACTCTAGCTTCCAAAGTGACGTGGATGACTCGAAGTCAACCTCTGGATTTGTGTTCATGCTCAATGGCGGTGCTGTCTCTTGGAAGAGTTCCAAGCAGGACACCACAGCGGATTCCACCACTGAAGCTGAATACATTGCAGCATCAGCTGCTGCTAAAGAGGCCGTTTGGATGAGGAATTTCGTCCAAGAGTTGGGCGTCATTCCTGAAGTTGTTGGTCCAGTCCCGGTGTACTGTGACAACACGGGTGCCATTGCTCAGGCAAAGGAACCAAGGTCTCATCAAAGATCCAAACACGTACTGAGGAAATACCACATCATCCGGGAGATTGTGAAAAGAGGAGACATCACTGTCGAAAGAGTGGCCTCTGCAGACAATATCGCTGATCCACTTACTAAGCCCTTGCCAGGACCATTATTTGACAAACATCGCGAAGCAATGGGTCTACGTAGTATGACTAGTTGGCTTTAGGGCAAGTGGGAGATTGAAAGAGTGGGTGCCCAGTGAGCCAACTTGTGGCTAAGGGCTTTGATGACTCTTTGTATAAACAATCTTTTGTTTAATATAATTTACACTTTTATTAATGGCAATGACTTTGTCTTTCTTCATATTGTGATATTGTGATATACTATTGTTGTTTTGATAAAGACCTTGAATATACTATAGTGTATGTAAGATGTGGTAGAACATGGAGATGTCTATCATGAAACACATCTTATAGTCACTGTATATTCTAAACTGTTTCTAGTCGATTGAGCCGTCCGATAATAAGGATAAGGATCGCTCGAGTTTGAGACTAGCATTTGCGATGCAGAGTACCACGTTTCATTGGTAAGGAACATAGAGATGTTCGAAGCATGCAAATGGATATTCATATGATGAATGATCGAACTACCCTATCCGGACATTCCAAGTGGTTATCACTTATCGAGTGGATATAGTCCGCGGTTTTGGTTGTACACCATTAGTCCTTACTACTTGAGACATCATTGAGACTCTATATGCTAGTACTGTACTTTGACTCGTTTACCGACTCTATTGGGGTCATCAGGTGTCGGGATTGGGTACAGTTACAACACATATAGGAGTCGATGCTTTGTTGTCAAGGATTCACCACATACTTGCGAGTGTGGATATCCTATGCGATCTGAGGAGATATTAGTGTGACGAATCTCTGGCCAGAGTACATGATGTGATTTAAGAAATGGTTTCTTAGTAGCACATGCGATGTCACTATTTGATCTTCAAGATGCATTGCATAGTTATCGAATCTCGAGCGACTCTCGATATACCAATGGTTGTTGATTCGATCGGGATATATGGATGAAGGGACCGTACTGTACGCTAACCAAAATATACTGGTTCTTGTAGGCACTATCAGTGATACCTAGGGAATCATGGGGCGATGTTGCTAGGCGCTCATACCATGATTCGATGGGAAAGTCGGAAATTGTTGTCACAAGGAGTTGTGAGCCCACGACTAGCTGTATCCCTGAACCATTGAGGGTCACACAGTGTAATGGATTTTTAATCCCCGTTGAGATAGTTAAATTTAAAGAGTTAAATTTAATGAACGAAGAAGTTGGACTTCTTATTTAAGAGTAGAGGAGTAAGATTTCCTAAAATTACATAGGGATGGCCATTTTTGGAAATCACTGAATTCGGATTTAGAAAAATTTATTTTGACTTTAAAAGGTACAGAAATGGTTACTGTGCACATTGGTGAAATCGGTTTATCAATCGGAGTCACGATGAATTTTATATTAATTTCTGAACATGCGGGCTTTGCTTGTCGGGCTTGAACTTATGACTAATGGGCCCTAAGCTGTTAGTGGCCTGCATTATAAATAAGTTATTGCAGTACAGAAATTACACACAACAGGTCACAAGGATTTTTCGAAAACCCTAGTCTATTTTTTAAAGGTGGCCGTCCCCCCTCTCTCCCTCTACTCGAGAAAAATCCAGCCTGTGATTTTGAATTACAGTCTGGTTTAACGGATCAAATTCGTTAATCTCTTCGTAGAAAACTTCTGATAGATTTTCTAGTGCAATCTGTCAGAGGGATTAAATCTCTGTTCGTGGACCTGATTGAAGAACAGTTCGTCCATCAGTTCCAAGGATATACAACAAGAGCAGAGAAATCTGTTGGTGTCCAAAATCTTGATTCGAGATTAAAGGTAAAAATTTTATAATTGTTATTTGATTTTTACACACACAATTTAATCATAAGGTTGATACCCATTATGGAATCGTTCCATACAAAAATTTTAAACTTCCGCTGCACCGGGTATCAATCATAATTGATCTGAACGCCGCGTTTACCAACATTTTTCTGCACAAACTTCACCACTACACGAGTATCATTAGTGGGGGTGGCGATTGCTTCCACCCATTTCGAAACATAATCAACAACCAATAAAATATAATATTGACCAAAAAGATGGGAAACAGTCCCATAAAATCAATACCCCAAACATCAAAAAATTCATCTTCTAAAATATTTGTAAGGGGTAATTCATGACGCTTAGATATATTTCCCATCCTTTGACATCTATCACATGATTTTACCAAGGTATAATTGTCTTTAAATAGAGTTGGCCAATAAAAACTAGATTGAAGTACCTTGGAGGCTGTCGTGAGACTCCAAAGTGACCGCCATACAGTGTAGAATGACATTTTTCCAAAATTCTCTCGCTTTGGCCTCATCCACACATCTCCTTATCACTTGATCCGAACACTTCTTGTAAACAAAAGGATCATCCCACAGATAAAACTTGGCATCATGGAAAAATTTCTTCCTTTGGTGATGATTAAGATCTGGATGCAAAAAACCACAAGAAAGAAAATTAGAAAAATCAGCGAACCAAGGTAGTTTAGAATTTACCTCAAAAAGGTGCTCATCAGAAAATTGTTCCTTGATGAGTTCATATTCAATTTTTCTTTCCATTCCAAACGAGACTGATGATCCGCCACTAAATTCTCGCTTCCTTTCTTGTCTCTAATTTCAAAGTCAAAATCTTATAATAAGAGTATCCACCGAATCAATTTTGACTTGGAAAAGAGATAGCGAATTACTACATGGTCAGTATAAACAATTAATTTTGAGCCAATGAAATATGACTTGAATTTATCGAATGAGAACACCACAGCCAACATCTCTTTTTCAGTAGTAGTGTAATTCTGTTGTGCTCCATCAAGAGTGCGGCTGACATAGTAAATTGCTCGAAACATCTTATCTCTTCTTTGCCCCAAAACTACTACCACATCATAATCGCTGGCATCACACACCACTTCAAATGGCGCTTTCCAGTCTGGCACAATCATAATAGGCGCATAATTAATGTCTCCTTGATCTTGGTAAACACTGCAAACACGCATCATCAAAAATAAAATATGTATCTTTTTCTAATAAATTACACAATGGTTTAGTAATTTTAGAAAAAATCTCTAATAAAGCGACGATAGACGTGTCCCAAGAATCTTCTAATGGATTTCACATTATTTGGCGTTGGAAGATTTTCAATCGCAACCTGATATGAATCTAGATGAGTATGATTAGCAAACACGATTAAAATTTGAATCACACCCTCTAATCAATAAACAAAAGATCCAAAGTGTTGCCCAATCCTTGAATCAAGTAAAATTGATAGGATTTTGGATTTTCACCTTTAATCGACGGTACGATTAACAAAAGAAATCACGACAATTGAAACCAAAGAAAACCTTCTGATAACTTGTATCTGACAATCTTCAGTGAGAAACAATCGACAAACGCTTCCAAGTAATTAAACCGGAAAAATTTTGATTTGAAAAGCCAAAAAAAAGCTTTGAATATAATTCTAGAGAGAATTTCAATAATTTGTGTATAAACTGAATCTGGATTATTATTAATGAAATAAACAAAAGTATTTATAGTTTACAATCAAAAATAAAAAATAATGCAAAACATAGCCTAAAGATATCAAAGATATCACCTAGAAAGTTTCCTAGTATAATTAAAACTCTCAAAAATAGGAAAATAACATCAAAATATCAAAATCCCGAACACACACACAACACGCCGAAGTATGTGTAAATTTCCGGAAAAACTCGCTCGCTCGAGCGGATGTGCATGTTCGCTCGAGCGAGGAAGACTCTGCCTCGCACTTGCCCCTGCGCTCGCTCGAGCGGACGTGGGTGCTCGCTCGAGCGAGAAACAATCTGCCTGAAACTTTCAATGCGCTCGCTCGAGGGAGATTTGGTTGCGCTCGAGAGAGACCTCTTCTGCCTCACTTTGATTTTCTTCACTATTTTTGACTCCCAACACTTCAAGAACACATAGGAAACTTCCAAATTGATCTTCAAGTGCTCCTATAGTAGCGCAGTTCCAATCTACAAGATTAAATGGTTAATTATGTTTAGATCTATCAAATATTTTATTAACAAGAACACAAGTCAAGATCAAGAACAAATGGAATGAGAATGAGCAAGGTTTGATGGATTTGACCATGGACTCGGGTCAGTCATGAGTAGCTTTGGTCGGTCATGAGTAGCTCGGGTCGATCATGATGGAAACCAAGGTAGTGTTCGGTCATGGGAAGAGCACATGGTGTTCAGGTCGGGAAGGAACACGTGGCTGGAGCTAAGGCACGATTAGTTTCCTGCCAGGTGTCATGCACTCGATTGAAACCTGTCCCGGTTCATCCTCTATAAATAGGAGTCGAGGGTTTGGTCATTTTTACACCATTTTCATCTCACTTCATAGTTCTACTCGGACCGAGGAGTAGCTCGGGAGTTCGGGAAGGAGTAGCTCGGGGCATGACCAGGAGCAGTTCAGGTTGGGCTTGACAAGGTGCAGCTCAGGTCGGACTTGACCAGGAGCAGTTTAGGTCGGGATTGACAAGGTGCAGCTCAGGTCGAACTTGACCAGGAGCAGTTCAGGTCGGGCTTGACAAGGTGCAGCACAGGTCGGACTTGACCAGGTGCAGTTCAGGTCGGGCTTCAAGGGAGAGACCAGGTCGGGTCAGTCTTGAGACCAAGTCGGGTCAGGGCTTGGACATAAGACAACTAGGGGTTGTCTTCTTGCAGCTTAGTTCAGACTTCGGTGTGAGGTACGAAAGTACTGTTCGAGATATCTTGACTGAGTATGCATGTATTATGTGACTGCATGATTTATATGACTTGATATTATGCTGCATACATTTGCATCTTGAGTTGTCTCTTTTGAGTTGTCTGTTAGTAGGGTTTTTCCCTATCCTGTTAGTGGATGGACTTCCATCGATTTGGGTCCGGCGTATCCACTAGTATTTCGGTATGTGAGCCACTTCCTGAAGCGACGGCACATCGTGCTACATACCAGGGCCCGGTCTATCTCTGTTATCTATTCTTGACCTCTAGTCAGTAGGCGGTTCACTTGAATGCATGTATACTCATGCTCTCGTGCTGAGCGTTTTATGCTCACGTCTCGTACTCTGTGTTTTTGGACACCCTATTCCATGGAGCAGGTTTGCGATTGAACGAGGAGGGTGGATCCAAGAGGGGCTAGTCAGTGATTGGCCAACTGGAGCTTCGTCTAGGTTTTATTCTATTGTTATTGGGTTTAAACAGCTTTCGATTTGGTTGTATAATATTTGGGTATTTACAGATTCCTTTCCTTGGAATTGTATTTTTGATTATGGTATCCGCATCTTATTTTCTGATTACTGTTTAATTAAGTTAAATGCATGCCTATGTTCTATTTAGTAGGTGATCTCAGTAACGGTCACTACATTTATGGTATCAGAGCATGCATAGTATTCTTGGGATTTAGATTCTGCATAAGATAACCGGGAGGTAATTTTTGTAGATGGCGGATCGCGATGATCAGAGTAGTCACAGCAGTATTGGTGGACGTTGGGGCGATGCCGACCGGGAGCGTCGTCGGGAACGCCATCATCGTCGTCGTGATGAGGATCGTTTCAGTATGCGTCGATTCTTACAGATGGGTCCTAAACCCTTGGTTGGAGGTGAGTCTCCAGAGGATCCGGAGAACTGGTTAGACCGCATGGAGATTACTTTTCAGACTTTCCACTGTACTGAGGAGCAGAAGATGGAGACACTTGGATATCTTCTGGATGGGCGAGCCCGAAAGTGGTGGAGATTCAGTTCTGCACCTTTTGTTGCGGCTAGAGGAGTGGCCACCTGGGCCGAGTTCCGTACAGCTTTTCAGAAGCTGTATTTTCCTCCTGCACTCCGTCAGTCGAAAGCGGGTGAGCTACTGAGTCTGCGACAGGGACCTATGTCTATTGACGAGTATCAGCAGAAGTTCTTCGATCTATTATCCTATTGCCCCGAGATTGCTGACAGCTCTGAGATGAAGTATAATCTGTTCCTTTAGGGCCTTAACCCTGAGATACATGACCGTGTGGCGGTTGGTGATGACATGACCTATGAGGGTTTGGTGAGCCGTTTTCACCAGGCGGAGTATAGCATCCGACGGAACAGGTCTTTCGCTCAGTCGAGGCCTGCAAGTTCTTTGGGTCCCCGTGCACAGTCTTTCAAGAAGTCTGGATCTACTTCTTCTTCCTCTGGTTCCGCTGGTGTTGTCCATTTTGGGAAGAAGGACAAGTGTGATCATTGTGGGAAGAACTATCCGACCGACCGATGCCGCAAATATTCTGGAGCTTGTTTCCATTGTGGAGAGGTGGTTCATCTCCGGAGGGATTTCCCACTATCTGGGGGAGGCGGTTCTGGTTCAGGATCGGGTTCTCAAACCACCGTTCAGCAGAGGTTGCTGGAACAGCCTGCTGGGAGTTCTCATTTGAGGCCGCGTGCTTCTGGTCAGGTGTTTGCCTTGAGACATGATCAGGCTGTGGAGGAGAATGAGAAGGTCATCGCAGGTACTTTTCTACTTTGTGGTATACATGCTCTTGTACTTATTGACACTGGTGCATCTCATTCTTTCATTTCTGCATGTTTTGTTAAGAGGCATAAGTTACCATGCATTGCACTAGACGTAGTAGTTTCTGTTTATACTCCGACAGGTCAGTCTTCTTTGGCCAAGCGTCTAGTGATGGGTTGCCCTTTAGAGTTCTAAGGTAACATCCTGTTAGCGAATCTCATGGTTATTGCGATGGACGATTTTGATTGTATTCTGGGGATAGACATACTGACTACCTACCGAGCTTCAGTGGACTGCTATCAGAGATTAGTTCGCTTTCATCCGGATGGGAGTGAAATCTGGTTTTTCTATGGTGAGGGAGCGCGACCCCCGATGCCTTTGGTATGCGCTTTGAGAGCCTGTCGAGCTCTAGAGTCTGGCGGGAAAGGCTACCTTATCTATGCAGTTGATTTGTCCGCTGAGAGCATTGGGATAAAGAGTATTCCTGTTGTGGATGAATTCCCTGATGTATTTCCTGATGAGATTCCGGGTTTTCCTCCTGCTAGGGAAGTCGAGTTTGGCATAAAATTGATGCAGGGTACTTCGCCTATTTCTCGAGCACTGTATCGTCTGACTCCGTCAGAGATACGAGAGTTGAAGAATCAGTTACAGGATCTTTTGGACAAGGGGTACATTCATCCTAGTGTATCTCCTTGGGGAGCTCTTGTTCTCTTTGTGAAGAAGAAGGACGGGTCTATGCGATTGTGCATTGACTATGCTGAATCGAGTTACTATGAAGAACAAGTATCCTTTGCCTCATATTGATGACTTGTTTGATCACCTGTAGGGCAATTCAGTTTACTCCAAGATTGATTTGAGATCTGGGTATCAGCATATGAGAGTCCGAGATCAGGACATAGCCAAGACTGCATTTTCTACTCGCTATGGGCATTACGAGTTTCTAGTGATGCCATTTGGATTGACCAATGCGCCGGCTATATTTATGGATCTGATGAACTGCGTTTTCATGGAGTATTTGGACAAGTTTGTCGTGGTCTTCATTGACGACATACTGGTGTATTCGCGTAATGCGGAGGAACATGTTACTCATTTACGGTTGGTACTGCAGACTTTTTGGGATGAGCAGTTGTACGCCAAACTGAGTAAGTGTGAGTTTTGGATGGATCGAGTGGTCTTTCTTTGCCATATCATATCCAGGGAGGGGATTTCTGTTGATCCGAGCTAGATTGAGGTTGTGCTTAATTGATCGCGTCCGAAGACAGGTGCTGAGATCCTTAGTTTTCTGGGTCTAGCAGGATATTATCGTCGTTTCATTTTGAACTTCTCTCAGCTAGCTCGACCGTTGACGTAGCTTACCCGCAAGGGTGTGGATTTCGAATGGTCCTCCGAGGGCGAGGAGAATTTTTGATGGCGGTTGACTTCTGCGCCGGTGTTGGCTTTACCGTCAGGATCTAGAGGGTATGTGGTGTATACCGATGCTTATCTTCAAGGGTTAGGTTGTGTCCTGACTCAAAATGGGCATGTGATCGCATACGCTTCTAAACAACTGAAGCTTCTTGAGGACAATTATCTAGTTCATGATTTGGAGTTGGCAGCTATTGTGTTCGCTTTAAAGATCTGACGTCATATCTGTATGGCGAGAAATTCAAGATCTTTACCAACCATAAAAGTCTCAAGTATTTGTTCACTCAAGCGGAGTTGAACATGAGGCAGAGACGTTGGATTGACTTACTTAAGGATTATGATTGCGAGATTAAGTACCATACGGGAGCTGCTAATCTCACTACTGATGCTTTGAGTCGCAAGGTGCGACTTTCCGCACTTCAGACTTGTTCTATGTCTAGTGCGATCGATGATTGTTGTTCTTCAGGGTACACCTTCAAGCACAAGAAAGGTATGCAGAGTATCCAGATGTTTGTGATATTATCTGAGCCAACTTTGTATTCGCGAATTCGAGATGCTCAGATGTCTGATTCAAAGACCCAGCGTTTGGCTCGTCTAGCCAACGAGGGTAGTACGTTTGGATTTCACTATCAGTCAGATGATTTTCTGTGTTTGTCTGGTAGGCTTGTGATTCCGCAAGATAAAGAGTTGCGAGAGGAGTTCTTGTCTCAGGCACATCGCACTAAGTTGAGTATTCATCCGGGAAGCAACAAAATGTACAAGGATCTACATACTCGGTTTTGGTGGAAGGGGATGAAACACAGCGTGCATCAGTATGTTTATAGATGTTTGGTGTGTCAACAGGTCAAGGCAAAGCACCGACGACCTGGAGGTTTTCTTCACAGTCTGCCTATTCCTGAGTGGAAATGGGAGTTTATCACGATAAATTTTGTGACCCATTTGCCGGTATCCTCGACGAATTGTGATGCTATCTGGGTTGTGGTGGACCGACTCACCAAGTCAGCGCATTTCATTGCTTATAGCCGAGAGTACATTGTAGATCGTATGGCTTGTTTGTATATTCAGGAGATCGTTCGATTTCATGGAGTGCTTGTGAGCATTGTCAGCGGTCAAGACCCCAGGTTTACCTCTAGATTCTGGGGGAGTGTTCAGCGTGCGATGGGCACTACTCTTAGTTTGAGTATTGCCTATCATCCGGAGACAGATGGTCAGTCAGAGAGCTGTTGGAGAACGATAATCAGATCAATCAGAATTGATACCCGGTGCAGCGGAAGTTTTAAAAATTTTATATGGAACAATTCCATATCATGGGTATCAAAACTTTACGATTAAATTGTGCGTGTAAAAATTAAATCACAATTAAATTTTTACCTCTAATCTCGAAACGAGATTATGGACACCAACAGATTACTCTGCTCTTGTTGTATATCCCAGGAACTGATGGACGAACAATTCTTCAATCAGGTCCACGAACAGAAATTTAATCCCTCTGATAGATTGCACTAGAAAATCTATCAGAAGTTTCTACGGAGAGAATTAACGAATTTGATCCGTTAAACCAGACTGCAAATTCAAAATTCACAGGCTCGAATTTTTCGAGCAGAGAGGGGAGAAGGGGGGGGGGGGCGGCCACCTTTAAAAAACACAGCTAGGGTTTTCGAAAATTGTGACCTCTGTTGTGTAATTTCTGTACTGCAATAACTTATTTATAATGTGGGCTGCTAAAAGCTTAGGGCCAATTAGTCGTAAGTTCAAGCCTGACAAACAAAGCCCGCATGTTCAGAAATTAATATAAAATTCATCGTGACTCAGATTGATAAACCAATTTTACCAATGTGCACAGAAACCATTTCTGCACCTTTTAAAGTCAAGATAAATTTTCTGAAACCGAATTCAGTGATTTCCAAAAATGCCCATCCCTATGTCATTTTAGGAAATCTTACTCCCTCTACTCTTAAATAAGAAGTCCCACTTCTTTGTTCATTAAATTTAACTCTTTAAATTTAACTATCTCAACGGGGATTAAAAATCCATTACTTGTGTGACCCTCAATGGTTCAGGGATACAGCTAGCCGTGGGCTCACAACTCCTTGTGACTCGGAACAACAATTTCCGACTTGCCCATCGAATCATGGTAAGAGCGCCTAGCAACATCGGCCCATGATTCCCTAGGTATCACTGATAGTGCCTGCAAGAACCAATAGATTTTGGTTAGCGTACAGTACGGTCCCTTCATCCATATATCCCGATCGAATCAACAACCATTGGTAAATCGAGAGTCGTTCGAGATTCGATAACTATGCAATGCATCTTGAAGTTCAAATAGTGACATCGCATGTGCTACTAAGAAACCATTTCTTAAAACACATCATGTACTCTGGCCAGAGATTTGTCACACTAATATCTCCTCAGATTGCATAGGATATCCACACTCGCAAGTATGTGGTGAATCCTTGACAACAAAGCATCGACTCCTATATGTGTCGTAACTGTACCCAATCCCGACACCTGATGACCCCAATAGAGTCGGTAAACGAGTCAAAGCACAGTACTAGCATATAGAGTCTCAATGATGTTTCAAGTAGTAAGGACTAATGGTGTACAACCAAAAACGCGGACTTTATCCACTCGATAAGTGATAACCACTTGGAAAGTCCGAATAGGGTAGTTCGATCATTCATCGTATGAATATCCATTTGCATGCTTTGAACATCTCTATGTTCCATACCAATGAAACGTGGTACTCGGCATCGCAAATGCTAGTCTCAATCTCGAGCGATCCTTATCCTTATTAACGGATGGCTCAATCGACTATGAACTATTTAGAATATACAGTGACTATAAGATGTGTTTCATGATAGTCATCCCCATGTACTACCACATCTTACATATACTATAGTATATTCAAGGTCCTTATCAAAACAACAATAGTATATCACAATATAACAATATGAAGAAAGATAAAGTCATTGCCATTAATAAAAGTGTAAATTATATTAAACAAAAGATTGTTTATACATAGAGTCATCAAAGCCCTTAGCCACAAGTTGGCTCATCGGGCACCCACTCTTTCAATCTACCACTTGCCCTAAAGCCAACTAGTCATACTACGCAGTCCCATTGCTTCGCGATGTTTGTCAAATAATGGTCCTGACAAGGTCTTAGTAAGTGGATCAGTGATATTGTCTGCAGAGGCCACTCTCTCGACAGTAATGTCTCCTCTTTTCACGATCTCCCGGATGATGTGGAATTTCCTCAGTACGTGTTTGGATCTTTGATGAGACCTTGGTTCCTTTGCCTGAGCAACGACACCCGTGTTGTCACAGTACACCGGGACTGGACCAACAACTTCAGGAATGACGCCCAACTCTTGGAAAAAATTCCTCATCCAAACGGCCTCTTTAGCAGCAGCTGATGCCGCAATGTATTCTGCCTCAATGGTGGAATCCGTTGTGGTGTCCTGCTTGGAACTCTTCCAAGAGACAGCACCGCCATTGAGCATGAACACAAATCCAGAGGTTGACTTCGAGTCATCCACGTCACTTTGGAAGCTAGAGTCGGTATAGCCTTCCAATTTCAGTTCTCTTCCTCCATATACCATGAACATATTCTTAGTCCTTCGTAAGTACTTAAGAATGTCCTTCACGGCTTTCCAATGCATTTGACCGGGATTAGCTTGATATCTGCTCGTGACACTCAGAGCAAATGCTACATCCGGTCTGGTAGATATCACCCCATACATGATACTACCTATGGCTGACGCATATGGTACATGTGTCATTTTCTCTATCACTTCATCAGTCTTGGGACACATAGACTTGGATAGAGAAACTCAATGACACATAGGTAGATGTCCTCTCTTGGACCCTTCCATTGAAAACCTTTTCAATATGGTTTCGATGTAAGTAGATTGAGTAAGTCCTATCATTCTCTTAGATCTATCTCTATAGATCTGTATCCCTAGAATATAGGATGCCTCACCCAAATCCTTCATCGAGAATCTACCTGATAACCATATCTTTGTTGATTGCAACATCCCTACATCATTCCCAATGAGTAGGATGTCATCAACATAAAGTACTAAGAATGTCACAGCATCCTTAACTACTTTCTTGTACACGCACGGTTCCTCCGGGTTCTTGATGAAACCAAAATCCTTTATTGTTTCATCAAATTTCTGGTTCCAACTTCTTGATGTTTGTTTGTGACCATAGATTGATCTCTGAAGCTTGCATACCTTATGCTCGCTTCCCATGGATGTGTATCCCTCAGGCTGCGTCATATAGATCTCTTCCTTAATGTTTCCATTAAGAAATGCAGTCTTCACATCCATTTGTCATATCTCATAGTCATACCAAGCAGCTATGGCTATAAGGATTCTTATGGACTTGAACATTGCAACTGGTGAAAAGGTTTCATCATAGTCAACTCCTTGTCTTTGAGTATAACCTTTCGCCACCAATCGTGCCTTGTAGGTCAATACCTTACCATCAGGCCCAAGATTTCTCTTGTAGATCCATTTACACCCTATTGGAACAATTCCATCGGGAGGATCTACTAAAGACCAAACTTGGTTTGTATGCATCGAATCTATTTCCGACTGCATAGCTTCAAGCCATAAATTTGAATCCGCATCAGAAATTGCTTCCTTGAAGTTTTTTGGATCACATCCAACGTCGGGTTCATCTTGATCCCCTTAAAGAAGAAGACCATATCGAATAGGAGGTCTAGAAGTCCTCTCGGATCTTCTAAGTATAGGCGTGTCCTCTGAAGACTCTTGAGGTATGGGATCATTATTTTGTATTTCGGGTTCTTCTCGAATTTCTTCGAGTTCCATCATCTCGCCTTTCTTATCCAATAAGAACTCCTTCTCCAAGAAGGTGGTATTCCTTGAAACAAACACTTTTGTTTTAGTAGGATGATAGAAATAATATCCGATTGAATTCTTCGGATACCCTACAAAATAACATAAGGTGGATCGACTATCCAACTTATCTCCCACTGTCCGCTTCACGTAAGCAGGACATCCCCAAATCCTCAAGTACGAATACTTAGGAGCTTTGCCATTCCATAACTCGTATGGTGTTTTATCCACTGCTTTGGTGTGGACGTTGTTCAACAACAATACCACCGTTTCAAGCACGTATCCCCAAAACGAAGGTGGAAGCTCAGTGAAGCTCATCATGGATCGAACCATGTCCAACAAAGTTCGATTACGACGCTCCGATACACCATTCAGCTGAGGTGTCATAGGAGGAGTCCACTGAGAGAGAATCCCATTCTCTTTCAGATAGTCCAAAAACTCGGTACTTAAGTATTCTCCACCTCGATCCGATCGAAGTTCTTTAATACTTTTACCTAGCTTGTTTTCTACTTCAGCCTTGAATTCTTTGAACTTTTCATATGCTTCAGACTTATATTTCATTAAATATAAATACCCATACCTAGAATAATCATCAGTAAAGGTAATGAAGTAGGTGTGACCAAATTGAGTACCAATTCTAAATGGACCACAAACATCTGTATGGATCAAATCCAACAGATTTTGACTACGCTCAGGTTTCCCCTTAAAAGGAGATTTAGTCATTTTTCCTTTCAGGCAGGACTCACAAGTAGGTAGAGAGTTAATATCAGACATATCAAACATGCCCTCTCCCACTAGCTTGTTCATCCTCCTTGAGGAAATATGACCTAGCCTAGCATGCCAAAGGTTTGCCGGGTTTTGACTATCGATTTTCCTTTTGTTCGTTGTTACCGGTTTATCAACATAATTTATTGGAACGTCTTTTAATTTCAAGTTATATAGATTGTTTTCAAGTTGTCCATTTCCAATCAAACATTCATTCTTGTAAATATTGCAAATCCCATTCACAAAATTGCAAGAAAAACCATCTCTATCAAGCATAGAAACAGAAATAATGTTTTTAATCAAATCTGGAACAAATAAAACATCTCTCAAAAGTAACTTAAAATTGTTCTGCAAAATTAAATAAACATCTCCCACAGCTTTAGCTTCAACTCTAGAACCATTTCCGAGCCTCAGCTGGGTCTCACCCATTCTAAGCTTGCGACTTCTTGTCATCACCTTCAAATCATTGCAAATGTGAGATCCACATCCGGTATCCAATACCCAAGAAGTAGTATTAAGTGAAACATTTATTTCAATATAGAACATACCCTTCGCAGTTCGCAACTGCTCTAGATATTCCTTGCAGTTACGTTTCCAATGACCGGGTTTCTTGCAGTGATGGCAAACATCCTTGGACTTTTCCATGTTTGAAGCCTTTGTCTTGTTCTTCTTCTCGGGTCCGGTTTTCTTGGGTGGGGCAGAACGTTTCTTACCCTTTGTACTTGGCCCTTTCTTAGCAGAGGAAGAGGAGCCCACCAAGAGAACCGGTTTATCCTTCTTTAAAGTGGCTTCATATGTTACAAGCATATTGACCATCTCTTCAAGGGAGGCCTCTATCTTGTTCATATTGAAATTCACCACAAAACCGTCAAACGAAGAAGGAAGAGAGAGAAGTAATAAGTCCACGTTGAGTTCATGCTTCAACACCAAATCAAGCGTTACCAACTTCTGTATGAGCCAAATCACTCGTACCCCATGATCACGAACCGAAGTCCCTTCACGCATGCGACACGTCATTAGCTCTTTTACAGTAGCGAACCTTTCAGCTCTCGATTGAGCCCCAAAAAGTTCCTTGAGTTGTACGTGAATGTCAGCAGCATTCACGGTATCCTCAAATCGCCTCTTGATTTCATCAGACATCGAGGCTTGCATATAGCATTTGGCCTTGATATCATGGTCCCACCATGTATCAAGTTTGGCCAACTCTTCCGGACTTATGTCAGCTGGTGCTTCCTTCGGAGGAGATTTTTCTAACACGTAGAGCATCTTCTCCGAGGTCAAGACAATCTTCAACTTACGGAACCATTCCGTATAGTTTGCGCCAGTCAGTTTATTTTGTTCGAGAATAGAGAATAGTGGATTGCGCGAATTCATCTTAATGAAATACTGAAAAGAAACAGACAATAATCAGTGAAGGTTTAATTAATTTACTAAGACATAAAATAGGCGAAATTTATTTTATGAATCTCACTCCCACTATTTTATCGATTTCACTACCCTCTAGTGAAAACGGGAAACTGTTTTCCTTAGTGGGAACATGGAGTCAAATTGACAAACTGCAACGACCCACTGTATCAAGACGGGTCTTTTCAGCGTGCTTATGTCCTCACTCACACGCACCCTGAGAAACATCCCAAGGGGTCACCCATCCTATAATTTCCCCAAGTCAAGCACGCTTAACTTTGGAGTTCTTATGTGATGAGCTTCCGAAAAGAAGATGCACCTTCTTGATATGAGCAGTACATATGAAATCTTTTAAGCGCTTCTCAACTATGTAGTCCCATACCTACACAGTCTCAGAATCCCCTCTCATTCTGGCACGGGATCGGTTCATTCATGTCTCCCTCCGCCTAGAAGCCTACCGAAGCCGCTCATTGTCCGTGCAACCTCTTGGCACCGGCGATCACTCCCTGCCTCCTCAGCCCCGGGCGTCACACAAACTATGGTCCCGAATAATATCAGCCAAACATAATTTTCAAAAGGTAGAGCCCAATTTCTTCCAAAGCAACCTCCACGTTTTTACCTCATGTCCAATAAGGGTCCAGTAATATGACGCCATTTATTGTGACATGTCAAGATGACCCATCAATATTAAGTTGTGATGGACGGTCGCCATGTGGATCCCCCAATAATATGAGCCGATCCCATGGGAGTTCCACCCAACTTACAACATGTGTCGATCCAATGTACAGCTTTCCGACGAACGGGCCCCCCCAATAATATGAGCCGAACCGTATCCGCGGGTAGCATCTCATACATTGATCGTTGATGGAAGGTAGGAACATTTAAACAATATTTAAATTTCCTTTATTTATCTTGATATCAATTTTAAATCATATTTAAAATGAGGGATTTTAATTTTGAAAATTTGTCTCATCATTTAAAATTTGTATGCTTGCGGGATTCATACAATTTAGTTTTAAACATGCATACAACGATAATATCATATATTATTTTTTAGGATGATCGATTTCATTACTAATCGACCCGTGGTTGCCAATCACGAGTATAAGTCCAATCCTAGGTAATATGCAGGTATGCAATGCAATCCTATTACATTGAGCTTCCAATTTACATTTCTTCAAGTGTCTGCTGGGCCCACCTCCGTCTTCAAATCTTCATCTCCGACTAAGTCTAATGTATTTACAATAAATAATTATGACAAGTAGGGGATACATTTTAAGGGGTGGGAACGGGCCATAAACCAGGCCCACTTTTATTACATATGACAATTCATATTGGGCCATAAACCAGACCCATTAATAAATCCAACAACAATAAAAACAAATGTAAATTCCCTAACATACACCTACAAAATTGGTCATGGCAATCGATCATCCTTATCCAATAATATTTAATTCAAAATTGATTTATTGGATAACATGCAATGTCAATTAAATTTAAAAGGATAAAATCATATTCCATATATAAAATCTTATTTTACATACAAAATCATATTTTATCTTTTTATCAAATAAAATCATATTTTACATATAAAATCCAATTTTATACATAAAATCATATTTTACTCAATATTTCCATAAGATCATATCTTATCATCAATTGTACCAAAAATAATTAATTTCATAAAATCTGATTTAACGGATAAAATCTATAAATTTTCCAAAAATTCAAATTTATCCAAAAATCAATTTTAAAATTTTCGAACTCGAACAATTCGATCCGACGCCTCGTGGACCAATCAAAAACAATTTTCGATCGGACCAAAAATAGAATTTTAACATATTAAAATTTTAATTTAAAATAAAAAATTAATTTTTCCCGGGCTGCCCGGGACGATCCCCGGCAGCCCGCGCCCCAAAGGGGCTCGGGCCGGGCAGCGACGATCGCTGCCCTGGGCAGCGCCGTGCGCTACCCTGGGCAGCAATCACATCGCTGCCCATGGGCAGTGCCGTGCGCTGCCCCGGGCAGCGATCCAATCGCTGCCTGTATTTTGCCCGAAAAAAAAAATTTTTTTAAAAAAAATTTATTTTGTTTCAAAAATCGAGTCTTAAAAATATTTGTACAATCGATTAATTTAATCGCTTGATCTGAGCAACCTGTCTCTGATACCACTATTGGAGAATGGTGATCAGAACAATCAGAATTGATACCCGGTGCAGCGAAAGTTTTAAAAATTTTATATGGAACAATTCCATATCATGGGTATCAAAACTTTACGATTAAATTGTGCGTGTAAAAATTAAATCACCATTAAATTTTTACCTCTAATCTCGAAACGAGATTATGGACACCAACAGATTACTCTGCTCTTGTTGTATATCCCAAGAACAGATGGACGAACAATTCTTCAATCAGGTCCACGAACAGAAATTTAATCTCTCTGATAGATTGCACTAGAAAATCTATCAGAAGTTTCTATGAAGAGAATTAACGAATTTGATCCGTTAAACCAGACTGCAAATTCAAAATTCACAGGCTGGAATTTTTCGAGCAGAGAGGGGAGAAGGGGGGGGGGGGGGCGGCCACCTTTAAAAAACACAGCTAGGGTTTTCGAAAATTGTGAACTCTGTTGTGTAATTTCTGTACTGCAATAACTTATTTATAATGTGGGCTGCTAACAGCTTAGGGCCCATTAATCATAAGTTCAAGTCTGACAAGCAAAGCCCGCATGTTCAGAAATTAATATAAAATTCATCGTGACTCAGATTGATAAACCAATTTTACCAATGTGCACAGAAACCATTTCTGCACCTTTTAAAGTCAAGATAAATTTTTTGAATTCGAATTCAGTGATTTCCAAAAATGCCCATCCCTATGTTATTTTAGGAAATCTTACTCCCTCTACTCTTAAATAAGAAGTCCCAATTCTTTGTTCATTAAATTTAACTCTTTAAATTTAACTATCTCAACGGGGATTAAAAATCCATTACTTGTGTGACCCTCAATGGTTCAGGGATACAACTAGTCGTGGGCTCACAACTCCTTGTGACTTGGAACAACAATTTCCGACTTGCCCATCGAACCATGGTAAGAGCGCCTAGCAACATCGCCCCATGATTCCCTAGGTATCACTGATAGTTCCTGCAAGAACCAATAGATTTTGGTTAGCGTACAGTACGGTCCCTTCATCCATATATCCCGATCGAATCAACAACCATTGGTAAATCGAGAGTCATTCGAGATTCGATAACTATGCAATGCATCTTGAAGATCAAATAGTGACATCGCATGTGCTACTAAGAAACCATTTCTTAAAACACATCATGTACTCTGGCCAGAGATTCATCACACTAATATCTCCTCAGATTTCATAGGATATCCACACTTGCAAGTATGTGGTGAATCCTTGACAACAAAGCATCGACTCCTATATGTGTCATAACTGTACCCAATCCCGACACCTGATGACCCCAATAGAGTCGGTAAACGAGTCAAAGCACAGTACTAGCATATAGAGTCTCAATGATGTTTCAAGTAGTAAGGACTAATGGTGTACAACCAGAACCACGGACTTTATCCACTCGATAAGTGATAACCACTTGGAAAGTCCGGATAGGGTAGTTCGATCATTCATCGTATGAATATCCATTTGCATGCTTTGAACATCTCTATGTTCCATACCAATGAAACGTGGTACTCGGCATCACAAATGCTAGTCTCAATCTCGAGCGATCCTTATCCTTATTAACTGACGGCTCAATCGACTATGAACTGTTTAGAATATACAGTGACTATAAGATGTGTTTCATGATAGTCATCCCCATGTACTACCACATCTTACATACACTATAGTATATTCAAGGTCTTTATCAAAACAACAATAGTATATTACAATATAACAATATGAAGAAAGATAAAGTCATTGCCATTAATAAAAGTGTAAATTATATTAAACAAAAGATTTTTTATACATAGAGTCATCAAAGCCCTTAGCCACAAGTTGGCTCACCGGGCACCCACTCTTTCAAGAGCACTATCCGTACTTTGGAGGATATGCTTCGAGCTTGCACTATGGACTTTGGTATAGCCTGGCATGATCATTTGCCATTGATTGAGTTCGCGTACAACAACAGCTATCATACTAGCATTGGGATGGCACCTTTTGAGGCATTGTACGGGCGACGTTGTCGTACTCCACTCTTCTGGGAAAAAGTGGGGGAGAGACAGGCTGATGGACCGGAGTTTATCCAGCAGGCAACATATGTTGTTGATCAGATCAAGAAACAAATTAAGACTGCATAGGATCGTCAGGCCAGCTATGCTAATACTAAGCGTAGGCCTTTGCAGTTCGATGTTGGGGAGAAAGTGTTTCTGAGAGTGTCACCTTTCCGCAGAATTCTCAGATTTGGCCTCAAGGGCAAGTTGTCTCCCAAGTTTATCGGTCTGTTTGAGATCTTGAAGAGCATTGGCGATTTGGCTTATTGTCTATCCTTGCCACCTTATCTATCTAGTATACACGACGTGTTCCACGTATCTCTATTGCGAAGGTATGTGGCAGATCCGTCTCATATTCTACAACGGTCTGAAGTTCAGGTGGATAAGGATTTGACTTATGTTGAAAGACCTATTCGTATCCTGGATCATAAGGATAAGGTCTTGCGGAATAAAGTCATTCCTTTGGTTTTAGTTCAGTGACAGTGTCGAGGTACTGAAGAAGCTACTTGGGAGCTCGAAAGCAGGATGCGTTCAGAACATCCTGAATTGTTTTGATTTGTATTCAGTTGTAAACACTGTAAATTTTTTCTTTTGAAAATAAGAATGTCTCTACATGTTGTTTTACATTCAGTACTTAAGATCGGATTTCGAGGACGAAATATCTTAAGTGGGGGAGAATTTAGTAGCCCAGTTCCAATCTACAAGATTAAATGGTTAATTATGTTTAGATCTATCAAATATTTTATTAACAAGAACACAAGTCAAGATCAAGAACACATGACATGAGAATGAGCAAGGTTTGATGGATTTGACCATGGGATCGGGTCATTCATGAGTAGCTCTATTCGGTCATGAGTAGCTCGGGTCGGTCATGATGGAAACTAAGGTAGTGTTCGGTCATGGGAAGAGCACATGGTGTTCAGGTCGGGAAGGAACACGTGGCTGGAGCTAAGGCACGATTAGTGTCCTGTCAGGTGTCATGCACTCGATTGACACCTGTCCCGGCTCATCCTCTATAAATAGGAGTCGAGGGTTTGGTCATTTTTACACCATTTTCTTCTCACTTCATAGTTCTACTCGGACCGAGGAGTAGCTCGGGGCTTGACCAGGAGCAGTTCAGGTCGGGCTTGACAAGGTGCAGCTCAGGTCGGACTTGACCAAGAGCAGTTTAGGTCGAGCTTGACAAGGTGCAGCTCTGGTCGGACTTGACCAGGAGCAGTTCAGGTCGGGCTTGACAAGGTGCAGCTCAGGTCGGACTTGACCAGGTGCAGTTCAGGTTGGGCTTCAAGGGAGAGACCAGGTTGGGTCAGTCTTGAGACCAGGTCGGGTCGGGGCTTGGACCTAAGACAACTAGGGGTTGTCTTCTTCCATATTAGTTCAGACTTCAGTGTGAGGTACGAAAGTACTGTTCAAGATATCCTGACTGATTATGCATGTATTATGTGACTGCATGATTTATATGACATGATATTATGCTGCATACATCTGCATCTTGAGCTGTCTTTTTTGAGCTGTCTGTTATTAGGGTTTTACTCTATCTTGTTAGTGGATGGACTTTCATCGATTTGGGTCTGGCGTATCCACTAGTATTTCGGTATTGAAAGAGTGGGTGCCCGGTGAGCCAACTTGTGGCTAAGGGCTTTTATGACTCTGTGTATAAACAATCTTTTGTTTAATATAATTTACACTTTTATAATGACGTTTACTTTATCTTTTATCATATTATTATGTTGTGACATACTATAAGATGTTTAGATGAAGAACTTGAATATACTATAGTGTATGTAAGATGTGGTGGCACATGGGGATGGCTATCATGAAACACATCTTATAGTCACTGTATATTCTAAACAGTTCCTAGTCGATTGAGCCGTCCGTTAATAAGGCTAAGGATCGCTCGAGATTGAGACTAGCATTTGCGATGCCGAGTACCACGTTTCATTGGTATGGAACATAGAGATGTTCAAAGCATGCAAATGGATATTCATACGATGAATGATCGAACTACCCTATCCGGACTTTCCAAGTGGTTATCACTTATCGAGTGGATAAAGTCCGCGGTTTTGGTTGTACACCATTAGTCCTTACTACTTGAAACATCATTGAGACTCTATATGCTAGTACTGTACTTTGACTCGTTTACCGACTCTATTGGGGTCATCAGGTGTCGGGATTGGGTACAGTTACGACACATATAGGAGTCAATGCTTTTTTGTCAAGGATTCACCACATAATTGCTAGTGTGGATATCCTATGCAATATGAGGAGATATTAGTGTGACGAATCTCTGGCCAGAGTACATGTTGTGTTTTAAGAAATGGTTTCTTAGTAGCACATGCGATGTCACTATTTGATCTTCAAGATGCATTGCATAGTTATCGAATCTTGAACTACTCTCGATTTACCAATGGTTGTTGATTCGATCGGGATATATGGATGAAGGGACCGTACTGTACGCTAACCAAAATCTATTGGTTCTTGCAGGCACTATCAGTGATACCTAGGGAATCATGGGGCGATGTTGCTAGGCGCTCTTACCATGATTCGATGGGCAAGTCGGAAATTGTTGTTCCGAGTCACAAGGAGTTGTGAGCCCACGGCTAGCTGTATCCCTGAACCATTGAGGGTCACACAATTAATGGATTTTTAATCCCCGTTGAGATAGTTAAATTTAAAGAGTTAAATTTAATGAACAAAGAATTAGGACTTCTTATATCAGAGTAGAAGAGTAAGATTTTCTAAAATGACATAGGGATGGACATTTTTGGAAATCACTGAATTCGGATTCAGAAAATTTATCTTGACTTTAAAAGATGCAGAAATGGTTTCTGTGCACATTGGTGAAATTGGTTTATCAATCTGAGTCACGATGAATTTTATATTAATTTCTGAACATGTGGGCTTTGCTTGTCAGGCTTGAACTTATGACTAATGAGCCCTAAGCTGTTAGCAGCCCACATTATAAATAAGTTATTGCAGTACAGAAATAAAACAACAGAGGCATAATTTTCGAAATTCACTAGGGTTTTTGAGACCTAGTGGCCGCCGCCCCCTCTCCCCTCTCTGCTCGAAAAATTCCAGCCTGTGAATTTTGAATTTGCCGTCTGGTTTAATGGATCAAATTCGTTAATTCTCTTCGTAGAAACTTCTGATAGATTTTCTAGTGCAATCTATCAGAGGGATTAAACTTCTGTTCGTGGACCTGATTGAAGAATTGTTCGTCCATCAGTTCCTGGGATATACAACAAGAGCAGAGTTATCTGTTGGTGTCCATAATCTCGTTTCGAGATTCAAGGTAAAAATTTTATTGTTATTTAATATTTACACGCACAATTTAATCGTAAAGTTTTGATACCCATGATATGGAATCGTTCCATATAAATTTTTTTTTAAAACTTCCGCTGCACCGGGTATCAATTCTGATTGATCTGAACACCGTTTTCCAACAGGTATGTGAGCCACCTCCTGAAGCAACGGCACATCGTGCTACATACCAGGGCCCGGTCTATCTCTGTTATCTATTCTTGACCTCTAGTCAGTAGGCGGTTCACTTGCATGCATGTATACTCATACTCTCGTGCTGAGCGTTTAATGCTCACGTCTCGTACTCTGTGTTTCTGGACACCCTATTCCATGGGGCAGGTTTGCGATTGAACGAGGAGGGTGGATCCAAGAGGGGCTAGTCAGTGATTGGCCAACTGGAGCTTCGTCTAGGTTTTATTCGGTTGTTATTGGGTTTAAACAGCTTTCGATTTGGTTGTATAATATTTGGGTATTTACAGATTCCTTTCCTTGTAATTGTATTTTTTATTATGGTTTCCGCAACTTATTTTCTGATTACTGTTTAATTAAGTTAAATGCATGCCTAAGTTCTGTTTAGTAGGTGATCTCGGTAAGGGTCACTACATTTATGGTATCAGAGCATGCATAGTATTCTTGAGATTTAGATTCTGCATAAGATAACCGCGAGGTAATTTTTGTAGATGGAGGATCGCGATGATTAGAGTAGTCACAGCAGTATTGGTGGACGTTGGGGCGATGCCGACCGGGAGCGTCGTCGGGAACTCCATCATCGTCGTCGTGATGAGGATCGTTTCAGTATGCGTCAATTCATACAGATGGGTCCTAAACCCTTGGTTGGAGGTGAGTCTCCGGAGGATGCAGAGAACTGGTTAGACCGCATGGAGACTACTTTTCAGACTTTCCACTGTACTGAGGACCAGAAGATGGAGACACTTGGATATCTTCTGGATGGGCGAGTCCGGAAGTGGTGGAGATTCACTTCTGCACCTTTTGTTGCGGCTAGAGGAGTGGCCACCTGGGCCGAGTTCCGTACAGCTTTTCAGAAGCTGTATTTTCCTCCTGCACTCCGTCAGTCGAAGGCGGGTGAGCTACTGAGTCTGCGACAGGGACCTATGTTTATTGACGAGTATCAGCAGAAGTCCTTCGATCTATTATCCTATTGCCCCGAGATTGCTGACAGCTCTGAGATGAACTATAATCTGTTCCTTCAGGGCCTTAACCCTGAGATACATGACCGTGTGGCGGTTGGTGATGACATGAACTACGAGGGTTTGGTGAGCCGTTTTCACCAGGCAGAGGATAGCATCCGACGGAACAGGTATTTCTCTCAGTTGAGGCCTGCGAGTTCTTTGGGTCCCCGTGCACAGTCTTTCAAGAAGTCTGGATCTACTTTTTCTTCCTCTAGTTCCGTTGGTGTTGTCCGTTTTGGGAAGAAGGACAGGTGTGATCATTGTGGGAAGAACCATCCAACCGACCGATGCCGCAAATCTTCTGGAGCTTGTTTCCGTTGTGGAGAGGTGGGTCATCTCCAGAGGGATTGCCCACTATCTGGGGGAGGCGGTTCTGGTTCAGGATCGGGTTCTCAAGCCACCGTTCAGCAGAGGTTGCAGGGACAGCCTGCTGGGAGTGCTCATTTGAGGCCGCGTGCTTCTGGTCAGGTGTTTGCTTTGAGGCATGATCAGGCTGTGGAGGAGAATGAGAAGGTCATCGCAGGTACTTTTCTACTTTGTGGTTTACCTGCTCTTGTACTTATTGACACTGGTGCATCTCATTCCTTCATTTCTGCACTTTTTGTTAAGAGGCATAAGTTACCATGCATTGCACTAGACGTAGTAGTTTCTGTTTCTACTCCGACGGGTCAGTCTGCTTTGGCCAAGCGTCTAGTGATGGGTTGCCCTTTAGAGTTCGAAGGTAACATCCTGTTAGCGAATCTCATGGTTCTTGCGATGGACGATTTTGATTGTATTCCGGGGATAGACATACTGACTACCTACCGAGCTTTAGTAGACTGCTATCAAAGATTAGTTCTCTTTCATTCGGATGGGAGTGAAAGATGGTTTTTCTATGGTGAGGGAGCGCGACCCCGATGCTTTTGGTATCCGCTTTGAGAGCCTGTCGAGCTCTAGAGTCTGGCGGGGAAGGCTACCTTATCTATGCAGTTGATTTGTCCGCTGAGAGCATTGGGATAGAGAGTATTCCTGTTGTGGATGAATTCCCAAATGTATTTCCTGATGAGATTCCGGGTTTTCCTCCTGCTAGGGAAGTCGAGTTTGGCATAGAATTGATGTCGGGTACTTCGCCTATTTCTCGAGCACCATATCGTCTGGCTCCGTCAGAGATGCGAGAGTTGAAGAATCAGTTACAGGATCTTTTGGACAAAGAGTACATTCGTCCTAGTGTATCTCCTTGGGGAGCTCCTGTTCTCTTTGTGAAGAAGGACGGGTCTATGCGGTTGTGCATTGACTATCGACAGCTAAATAGAGTTACTATGAAGAACAAGTATCCTTTGCCTCGTAACGATGACTTGTTTGATCAGCTGCAGGGTATTTCAGTTTACTCCAAGATTGATTTGAGATCTGGGTATCAGCAGATGAGAGTCCGAGATCAGGACATAGCCAAGATTGCATTCCGTACTCGCTATGGACATTACGAGTTTCTAGTGATGCGATTTGTATTGACCAATGCGCCGGCTATATTTATGGATCTGATGAACCGCATTTTTAGGGAGTATTTGGACAAGTTTGTCATTGTCTTCATTGACGACATATTGGTGTATTCGCGTAATCCAGAGGAATATGTTACTCATTTAAGGTTGGTACTGCAGACTCTTCGGGATGAGCAGTTGTACACCAAACTGAGTAAGTGTGACTCACATACAACGCTTTCACATGCTCAAACCCCAAAAATTTAGAATCTAAAGTAGTTATGAGCACATACCTTCTTGACAATGCATCCGCCACTACATTCTCCTTACCTTGCTTGTACTTGATTACATAAGGAAAAGTTTATACGAACGTTACCCATTTGTCATGTATTTTGTTCAAATTTTGCTGCCCCTTGAGATGCTTCAAGGACTCATGATCCGTATGAATCATGAACTCTTTTGGCCTCAAGTAATGTTGTCATGTCTCGAGTACCCTCACCAACGCATAAAACTCCTTATCGTAGGTAGGATAATTCAAAGATGCTCCACTCAATTTCTCACTGAAGTACGCCACTGGCTTTCCCCCTTGCATCAAAACGCCTCCAATTCCTACACCTGATGCATCACATTCAATTTCAAACGTATTAGTAAAATTAGGTAAAACAAGTAAATGAGCATTAATCAACTTTTGCTTAATGATATTAAAAGACTTCTCTTGCTCTTCGCCCCAATGGAATGGAACGTTTTTCTTGATGACTGCGCCGCCAATGTGCTAAAATCCTTCACGAA
This sequence comes from Henckelia pumila, assembly GCF_033568475.1. Taxonomy (NCBI): domain Eukaryota; kingdom Viridiplantae; phylum Streptophyta; class Magnoliopsida; order Lamiales; family Gesneriaceae; genus Henckelia; species Henckelia pumila. The sequence continues at coordinate 36,356,458 of NC_133120.1, read as the reverse complement.
CCTCATGTAAAAACTTGCAAGCCCATGAAAACTCCGGACTTGACCAATCGATGTAGGTGTCGACCAATCTCGAATGGCACTTACCTACTCTTCATCAACCCTCACACCTTGTGCACTCACAACAAAACCAAGAAACACGAGTTCGTTTGTACAAAACACGCATTTCTTCAGGTTAGCATATAAATTTTCAACACGTAATGCGATTAAAACAACTCTCAAGTGTTCCACATGATCATCTAAGTTTTTGCTATATACCAATATATCATCAAAATAGACAATCACAAACTTCCCAATATATGCACGCAAAACATGATTCATTAAACGCATGAAAGTACTAGGTGCATTAGTCAAACCAAAAGGCATAACCATCCATTCATACAACCCATATTTTATTTTAAATACAGTTTTCCACTCATCTTCCTCTCTTATCCTAATTTGATGATAACCACTTTTAAGATCAATTTTGCTAAACACACAAGCACCATGCAATTCATCTAACATATCATCATGACTAGGAATAAGATGCCTATACTTAATGGTAATGTTATTTATAGATCTACAATCAACACACATACGCCAAGATCCATCCTTTTTAGGTACTAACAACACAGGTACAACACATGGTGATATCGACTCAAGAACAAATCCTTTATCTAAAAGCTCACTTACCTGTCGTAGATTAATACTACTACGTCACTAGTAGAAAAATCGCGTAAGACTTCGGTTAATAACCGAAGTCGTAGGCACTTAATTACCGAAGTAGTGTCACGTGAAGTAATAGGGTACTTTTTTACTTCGCTGAATCACCGAAATCTTATACCTTAAATTACCGAAGTCTTTGGTCATTTTTTGGAGGCAGAATTGGACCGGTGCCAAAGTAAAAACATATATTTTACTTCGCTAATTTCATAAGTTACGAAGTCAAATATATTCTTATACTTCGTTAATTAATGAATTTGCCGAAATAAAAACTATGATTTTACTTCGGGTTTTGGACGAAGTTAAATATTGTCTATTAATTCGTTAATTTCGTATATAACCGAAGTAAAATGTATTCTTTTACTTCGATTTTTAATCAAATTTTCGAAGTTAAATATTGTCTTTTACTTCAGTAATTTCAATAATATACAAAGTGAAATAATGTCTTTTACTTCGTTAATTTTCTATATTACCGTATTAAAATGCATTCTTCGAAGCAATAGAACACATTTTCTAAATTAAGATTTAGATACAATAATGTCATAAATATATTTTTGAAACTTAAAAGTACACTAATAATATTAATTAATCCATCCCAAAACGACACATACATAAATCAACAAGTACTCTATCCACCAAAATATACTAACAATTTGAAATGACATATTCAACCACCAAAACGTGTACACATCCGCACGTATTTCGTAAGAACTGCTACCTAACTAAGAGTAGGAATGTCGTAAACTGGATTCTATCTTGCCATAGGTCCCCTGCAGTTGCTCTCTGTGACCACTGGTGAAGTCCTGCATTACATAAAGATAATGTCCACCTCATTTTTTATCTTTAGATAACAACAAGGCCATTTGTATGTATAGTAACTTCCTTACGTTTACTACTTCAAGGCAATATTTAAACCAAATTGTTATCAAAATCATATCAACTTAGTTTCTCAGCCCCTATTTGGGGATTTGAAATTTAAGGCCAAAGCACCAAAGTTTATGATCATGAATTCATGATCAGACTAGGAAAAAAGCCATTAAAAAACCGAAGAGACTTGAACCTGAATAAGTTGCTGGGCTAGTTGAACTTGTGAAGAGGTGCCTTTTATCTCCACGGTGATTTCATCAGGCAGACCCCTACTCTCTTGCGCAGTTAGAATGGCACCACTAGTGCGTTTAATGCAACCCATGAGATCAACCAAAGACTGTTTGAAAGGATGGGGAGGCTTACTAAGAGCTGCTAAAATCTAAAAATACAACTAATGCTAAAAAACAATTTTGTAATACCTAAGGAAAATAAAAAGTGTTTGCCCTCTTAGAGAACAAAAACTTTACCTGATTCCTAAGCTCCATGATGCGAGGTTCTTTTTCCAGATTCTCTCCATTCATTTCGAATTAATGATGTGAAGTCATATGCTATTGATGCACGGAAGTCCACCAAGTATAAAGTTTCGATCGCTTTTCCTTCGTGAGATATTTTCTTGGTGTTAGATTGAAACATGCAAATTTTGTCTTCTGCTGATGATCAGCCTCATTTCACAAAAAAAGACCAAAAATATTGTGGGTCTAATACCTTCTAATATACGAATTCAATATTTGTCACTTAAGCTCAAAAAATGGCAGATATCCAATTGGTATAACAACAATTGTTTTATCAAGTAATATACAATATTTGAAATATGTTTAGTATTTGAAGTGCTACAGTAATAAAATTGTGATACCGATAATACAAAAATGGAGATGTCATACTGATGAGTTGATTCGAATCATTGGACTTGATTTCATACGGGTAGAGCATACTGCAGCTGCCACTTCATGATAATTGACTCTGAGTTTCTGATAGGTAACAAAATGTGTTTCAGTTAACATTTTATTTGTCTACCTCGAAAAGAGGACTCGGTCACAAGGACCAAACATTAAATTTACCTCTACATCTGCGCAGCAAAACTGGACATGGTTACATAAGTTACATAGGAGATCAGTCGAAAATTCCAAAACCAAGCTCTTTAGGATCTGTTTCGACCATCCATGGAGCCCTGTGAAATGACACTACAGAATTAAACAAGTTAGAAACGTGCGACGGAAGTTCAAGACTGCTAGAAAAAATTCCTACTTATTCATCACGAAATTGATGGTCCCTTGTGCAGCACGATTAAGAAGAGTTTTCGTTGCCTCAACTGCGATCCCTTCAGGCTAGAAACAGAGGAAGAAGCTTTGATCAAGTAAAGTTTACACATAATTTCGAAAAAATGCAAGTTTTTGCCCCATCCCCCTCCTTCCAAATTCAATTTCTACCCCTGGTACTAGAGTGTACCTCTTCTGGAAACCAAACTCCGGGGCGAGTGCTTCCCTCAAGAATGGCTAGGACAAAAGCAGCTGTTGAAAATCCCAATGACCTGAAATCACAAAGATACAATTAAAAATAATAATTATAACCATTTGCATGGTTTGAACAAATAATAAAAAATAATTACACAGATAGTTTCTTGTGGCTGAATATCCCGATTCTGTGGTATCCCTCGGAGCACTCCAAATCAACCTGTTAATATTGAAAGGGGAAATATGTCAAAACGATCATATGGAGCAAAATTGAAACAACATGAGATATACTAAAAAAGTAAGCGTACTCGCATCGACACCTTCTCTCCAGCAAATCCATCTACTGCCCTCACTAAAGGGTCAAATAGTTGAACTAATTGCTGGACTTTACTTTTGTCTCTCAGGAATTCCTGCAGATTATACAAATCTTGAATAAATGCATTCAATTTAGATAATCTTACATCATCAATAACATTACACACAAAAAACTATTTTAAGTTGAATAATATCATATACCATTTGGGAAGCAAACTTATCATGACTGCCGAAATATAATTTTACATCAATCCATGTAAAATCTCAATTTTCAGAATTTGATAAACATACAGGTGGAAGAAAATCTGTCATTGCTCCCATTCCCCAATTCCAGAAGAAAGGTGAAGTTCCAAACCGAGCGCTAACATTTGGAACTCCAAAGACCTCGTGAATGTTCCTGCCCTCAGGAAAATTTCTGAAAGAATATATTCTTTTAACTGACTAATGATTGTCTCTTCTTGGTAGAATTTAGTATAAAAATAATAAAATCGCATGCATTCTAATACAATAACAGGATAGTAATTTCCTGAATAAGCTTTTTCAAAATCCAGAATAAAATGATTTTCCAGAAACTTACAAGAGAAAAACATCCTTCTTTCCAATTCCAAGTCCAAAATTAATGTTAAGCATCCCGCTATAAGGTTTTAATTTGACCTTCTCTCTTGTCAATTAAATTACTAAAATCAGTTAAATATTTAAATGCATAAATGGTGAAAACAAGAACTCATATTTGATCATCAACCTTTGTTGTATGCAAGAACTTCCTCTCCCAGAAGTAAAAAGCTTGTGGATAATATAGTCGGGCCAGCACCCCCAGAGCCAGCTGTGTAGTAGTAGAACCTAAGAACAAGTAACAAAAATGACATTACCAAAAGTAACAAAACAGAATGGCTTTTATGGAAATTTGAAGGATATAATTGTAGGTTCACGAAATAGTTACCTTAGTTTCTCTGGCTCACCTTCGGTTTCAAATTTTGATGCATGAACTAGCTCTGCTGCCATAACTAAGGTAAACAAGAAGCAGAAAGCATTAGTATTTGAGAGCAGAATAACTCATTGTTTCCGGCACCGAGATCAGATAAATCTTCGATGCGATGCAGACAACATCTGAAAATTTGGAAAATGGTGGGGCTCTACTGGAAGTTGTCTTATACTTCGAATACAGACTAAAGATGGTTTGAAACACCAAAATCAAAGCTGGAATCATCGAAAAATCGCAGGTGAAACAACGTGAAGGAAACAGCTCGCAAAAAGGCTCGGTGTCGGCACTAACAAGCATAAAAAACAGTGATTCATAGCCCAAAACGAAGCTACTGATGTAAGGAAGAAAACCGTCAAACCGTTTGAAATTTCGTCTCCGGATGAAAGAGATACGAGCCAAATATTGTGGCTGCTCGGGTACTAGCGAAAAATACAGAAAATGAAAAACAAGAAATAGATCTCTGGCTATAGACATCAAACCTGGAGGAACCGGCCAGTGCTGCTAGGATTCAGACCTTGGGCTTTCCAATTACGACATTGACGAGCAGTTCCCAGTGGTGGTGGACGGCTGGAGATGCAAAGCGGCGGCCGCTAGGGTTGAAGAAGAAATAAGATCGATGGCGATGGGTTTTTTTCACTGTACGTACGATAGAAAATATATAAGAAAGTTAAAAGGTGAATGGGAGATTAAGGATCTGTTCATCTATTTACTTCAGCAAGTATCATTATATTTTTATTTTTTAACCATTATACTTCATCAAATATAATATGCCGAAGTAAAATATGACACAAAATTATTAGTGAAGCCCGGGTTTTTTAAAATCCGAAGTAAAATGTGTGTTTTTACTTCGGCAGTCTAATTACTGAAGTGTATTGTTACATATTACTTCGTAATTATTAATTGACGAAGTAAATGGTGGCAAAGTAAAAGCTGAAAATTCTACTAGTGCGTCACCCCTTATTTCTCTTGGAAGGATTCACTAGAAGGTTTGAGTAAAAAAAAATTTTTGTACGTACCTAATTCAGTTAAGGACTTAACACTGCCTTTGATTGAAACTCCTAGTACTCAATAAAATACAATCATCGATTAGTTATACAAGTAAGAATAAAAAACTCTAATAACTTAGCACAAAGTGATCTTTGATGATTAAATATGAACTTGAATGAGTGTGTTATTTCAGTTGTCGTGAACTTGTGATATTTGAAAGTGCGACTGAAAACTTGATAGCTTGAATGTATGACAAGAGTGTTCTTCAAATGATGTTCACTCCTATTTATAGACATGATCTTGCAACGGTCATAAATTCATATAACGGTATCCATTCCTCACAATAAAATCCCGTTGCCTTGATTTGTAAGTCTTGGAGACAAATTCTGTAATATCATACAACTCTGTGCACTACCACTGTTGCGGCATCTACTATGTGTTTTGTCTTTTTCGATAAACGGTGAAAACCAACACTGAAGAATTCTGATGGTTCTTGATTATCCAGATGAGTGCCAGTCATCCTAGCTTTCAATCGTGCAACCTTGACTAGTCGAGATAAACTTTCAGTCATGGTTCAGTCAATGTGCTAAGTTCAGTCGCCGTCTTTAGTATTTAAATACTCTACTATATTCAATCTTTGATCTTTTGATAATTTCAGTTGTCTAGCTCAGTCATATAAATCCAGTTTCTGCATGAAGCCTAGTTGACTATCCTCGACTGACTTGCCTAGTTGAGTAACTCAGTTGTCCAATTTTGTCTAGTTGAGTTACTTAACTTAGTCATGTATTTTTCCTTTAGATATTTGTTTAACACCAAAAATTGATAATGTATTTCCCAACAACATAGTTGATGATTATACTGAACATGTTTATGTCAACAGAGGTGAAGATAGAATTAAGTGCCTTTGAATTGTAGTTCGAAATTTGGAATTCATCAGTCATCCATTCATTTTCTAGTTTCATCAAACTGTCACCATCTTTATCAATCATTTTTGGCGGAGCACGACAATCGAAACCACATTGTCATGTTCTTCATCTATGAATTTAATGTATACTCTCATCTTGAATTTCCAAAGAGCATAGTTGGTTCCATCTAGAACTGGTAGTCATAGTGCAGTTTTGACAAGTGGCACGTCCATAGTACTTTATCTTGTTAAGCACAAATAACCAAAATCTCACTTAGTAACATCAAGAGTTGGCTCTTGATACCACTTGAAAGGGTAGGTTAACATAAAAGTACCAAATGAAAAGAGAATTGTATGTAACTTAGATATCATTGTTTTGTGCGGTGGTTTTACACCTAGACGCACAATATGTAGCATAATGAATAATTTAACACATAAAATACTTTACGTAAATAAATTAAGACACAAATAATTTCACTCTTGTCCGATGTCTCAAGGAAAAATATTCACTAGAACATATCCCTGGTTTACACAAAAACGAAAACTAGTGAAAGACTAAAAGCTAACTTAACATGTTAAGAAAATAACTTGCATCCTAAAATTAAATCACCAAAAATAACCAAATAAAAACTACAAATGAAAATTCTATGTAAAACCAAAATTATCCACGAGCAACTCTTCAAACAACACTTTACACAAGGTGTTGTCTTTGAGCGTCTTCAACACTTCACGATAACACAGCAAAAACAACGATACTCGACTACTTGAGTTTTTCAGAATAATATTCACCGCACGTTCACGCTCTCTCTCTCTCTATATGTGCTCTCTCTGTTTATGCAGAATTATTTTTGAATATATATATATATATTGTCTTGACCTAGAAGAGTTTCTTGAACAGGTACCTACAAAACAAGGAAATAAGAATTTCATAAGGAAATAAACTCTTTTAAATATAATAGATCAAATCTTGAGTTAATAACATTAAAATTCAAAAAATGCAAAACTCTTATGCAAAATCTTATCAAAAAGGAAAATAATTTAAGAAAAAAATTATGTTTTGCAAGGGAAGACATGTTTCCTTTCAGAATGTACAAAATATCCTTTTATTGATCTATAATTTTTCTTCAGATCTACATAATACATCAATCAAAATATAATTTTCCCGACCCACTCATCAAGATCGAGCAACAAACCATGGAATCTTCAAGCAAGATTCCACGATTTCTTTTATGGGAAATCTCAACTCAATGTTTGGCTTCACGCTGGTGTCTTAGCCACAACACGAGCACGTATTCAAATATCATTAGCAAAGTTATATTGTTCAATTTGTATAAAATTTCAAAGACTTATACTCTTATTTAATTTTCATAGGGTTAAAATATGTATTTTTGATATATATATTTATATATTTATGAAATTTTTATATTTCACATGCGATTTTGATGCAAATAACTCGGTAAGCTAATATATGATTTATAATAAAATACTTTATGTCAGACCATTACTATGAGTCATTATGTTTTCTAGTTAAACGACAAGAATTCTGTACTATATTTAGGAGGAAATATATCTATAATCTGTCAACATCTCCTTATATTAATGAAATATTTCTTTTTACATGTTTAGATCGATATTATATTCGAACTGCCATTCAAAAATACCGATGTAGAGATATATATATTCTCAATCAATTTACTTGATTATTTAATTTCTACAGAGATATAATGATCGAGTACACGAGCCAAGTCCTAAATCTTGGAAAAACTTTGTTCCAATTATTATCAGAGGCACTTGGCCTCAATTCGCACCATCTTGATGAAATGGAATGTGGGGATGGGCTTGCACTTTTGTGCCATTATTACCCTTTGTGCCCCCAACCAGAATTAACACTTGGTACAAGCCAACATGCAGATAATGACTTCCTAACTGTGCTCTTGAATGATGGAGTGGATGGGCTTCAAGTTCTGTATCAAAATCAATGGGTTGATGTCCCCTTTGTGCATGGAGCTTTGGTGGTGAATATTGGGATCTTCTTCAGGCATGTTTAATTTTTACGAAGGTTTTTTTTTTTAAAAATTCTAAAAATCATGCATCCACTATTTAATTTTTGTACTTGGATCGTTTCTCATCAGAATTCTCTTAGGACACCGGTTATATTGTAACAATTGTCTCACATCGAATAATAAAACTAATAAGAGTGATTTATAAACCCATAAAGTTACATCATTCAATTGACAAGCTTTTTTTAGATGAAAGAACTCATGAGATTATACGCTAACATTGGTGCTCTAGTTGAGAGTCGACCTAGCGAAGAAAAAGGTTATCATCAGATGAGTGTCAATAACGAGATGTAGCTCGACCGAAACTCGGGTTGGCTCATGCAGAATTGTAGCATTAATTGTTTCGCAACACATGAAAGACACACACACACACACACATATATATATTTGCCGATCATATTCTATTTAAGATCATTTATTTGATGGTGCAGCTTGTGTCAAATGACAAGTTCAGAAGTGCAGAACATAGAGTGCTAGCGAACAATGTGAGTCCAAGAATATCGGTCGCATGTTTCTTAAGGGGTAATTTATCGATGGCGGACACGAAACTCTATGAGCCAATCAAAGAACTCTTGTCTGATGATGATCCACCAAAATACAGGCCAACAACTGTGACAGAATATGTGACCTACTTCAATAATAAGGGGTTGGATGGAACTTCTGCTCTATCACATTTCAGGGTGTGAATATATCATATAAAATATATACTTGCTCTGAATTCGGGTTCTATAGGTTTTGTAAGTGTGTTTTGAGAACACAATTATAATCTATTACTATAACTTCTGCTATTGTCTTGAATACCCTTAATTTTTTTTTTTAAATTTCATCTCTTGTTTAAACGTGTAAAGATTCATAGTTATTCTTAAAATTATTCAAAATAATCCATCATTTATAATTTTATTTTATTTTTTTCTAATATATATGCTTATAGTAATAATTTTTTTCCCAATTTAGTTTAGATCATAAAAAGTTTAAAAAAATATGAATTTAAATATATATTTTATATAAATTTATAACAGCTTTAAGCATGCAATTAACTTAATAAAAATATAAAAATATAACAGTGGAAACTTTAATCATAATACAACCCCATTGAAGACTGAAACTGATATTAACCAATGTTATAACCATATAGAAATAACTATGCTAAAATCCAAAAAAAACATGAACCAGGAATGTCACTCTCGACACTGCTACTTGACCGACAAAATCAGTTGGGACTAGCAAGTGCACTAGGTCAAATTATAATAAATCGGAATTGAGTTCGGATCATCCCACAGAGACCTATAGTTGATTAACAAGATTCAATTATTATAATTAATTTAGACAATGTAATAAAAGGAAATGTGATGAATTTAATAGAGATTAAATTAATGCGTAAAAAAATTAGTTTAAATGAATAAATAGCTAAGAAAATATCATGCAACTAGGGCTCAAAGAGAATCTCAATTCAAACAAAACGACCAAGACACAAAAAGGTACCGAAGTAGTCCATGCATTCACGTGGTACAAGCTAATAGGTGTTTTTAATTATTCCTATGACGGTGAATCTTCATATTTTATTGAACACTCTATTTCTATACTCGTTAAACCTATTCAATTTGGACAAATTAATTATTTCTAATTAATTCTAATCAAACTCAAATGCATTAAATATCTACGAAAATTCAGTTTTTCATCCGAAACTGCACAATAATATCGAATATTATTTCTAGTCGATTTAGCCTTATGTTAGTTGTTGAAGTGAGACTAAAATCAATTCCTAATATTTCGACTTAGAATGATCAGTCGACAAATCATGCAAATAATAGGCCAAATCATTCACAAGAACAATATGAAAGTTCAGCAATTATGGATTGAAAATAACCAAAATATCTTAAACATGAAACCACGTGTCAAATATAAATTAGTCTCGGCCTAATCTCGCGGCCTTATTCGAAAAAAAGTCTACTCAATAAACATAAACATACCTATAGCAATGTTTTTAAAATTCATGAAATAATTAAGGAACGAAAGTTGTAAGAAATCTCAGCGTTGTTCAAGAGTGTTCTCTCCTCCTAGCCCTAGCCGCTAAGCAATTCTGAAAGTATCTTTCTCCTCTGTGTAATTTTTCCTCTTTTATTCTCTCCAGAACCCTTCCTTTTGTCTTTCCTTTCAAAATATGCGGAAAAGATAACTTTCCTTATCGTGGATGTGCTGGAGCGGATTTTTCTGTTATGCGAACTTAAATTTCCTCCAGGTGCATTGGAGCGTGAGATGCTCTGTTTGCATTCAAGGTTTTCCACCCGAGCATGCAGGGGAGCGCAGAAGTACAGGCTGGAGCGTGCCATTTTCTGTTTCTTGCTCCGAGAATTCTTCTTATCACCTACAATTAACCAAAAATAGTGAGGAGTAAACCGAATGCATGAATGACAAAATAATCAAATGTAAGTGACCCTAACAACATAAAAATCATGCAAAAAAAAAAAACTCAAAAAAATCACAAAATAACACATAAAACAACACTTATCAACCTCCCAATACTAACATTTTTCTCACTCTCGAGCAAAATAGGTTACAAAAGAACACAAAACTAAGAAAGATAATTATGAATGACCAAATTGCGGATGATTCCATGGATGGTGTTCGAGCCTCAGCGAATTCAAACACACTTTTCAGCTGTTAAAAACATGCTTCAGTATGTTGTACACCCTTAAAATTTTCACAATACATCTCTTGATTGAATTTGAACATGTGTGTGTAATGTTATTCCGATGGCATGTACCTCAAGCAGAATCCGTTTTCATGAGTACAAGATGACTAAATTAACACTTCGGTGCAAGTATATCTCATATGTATCCTACTCCTCCTAGTTACATCTAGCACACACAAATCCCCCGGATGTATCAAAATTGAACAAGGCTTAATGTGTTTCAAGGTTAAAGACTTGGACTGGAGAGGAAGTACGAGTGATCCACATTTTGTATGCACCCCCAGATTTTTCAGCTGGATTATTTCAACTCCATACATTACCCTCTGATAATTAGCCTTGAATTTGGTTGGATTAAAATTTCAATCCCCATTTCCAAGGCCTCCTCTCACCTTAGTTCTCCTTTCTTCGGATTGTTTTTTACAAGAAACCAGTATTCAACTGGTGCCTATATGGATCAACATAAACCATTTTTTTCGAAGGGATAATAACAATATTGTAGGGATTAATGAGGGTATGCTAAAAATTTCCAGTCTCTGATAGTTTGGAAAATTTATAGTAGAATAAAGAGGATGTGCCGATATCATATTAGTGCTACTAGTACGTAACAAGAAATCACAGGATTACACTTGAGTTCATTAAGAACCTAGTGCAGTGCAATAGTCAAACAACTCACAACTTCATCACTTTTGGTACAATTCACTGGTTAATGTGCATAAAAGTATTCACAGAGCAATCAGATACTTCTCGATTCAACTCAGGTGCATACCAAAAAGTGCATCTACGGACAAGTTCAATATATGTTTGACAATTTTCATATTCATCATAGGTGAAAGCTGCCACTTTATCATCCGAATTTAGTATGCAGGTGACTTGACATGAACTAATGCATGCAAGATGGATAAAAACATATGAACTCAAAAGTAATTACTCCTCCTCCCCATACTAAGCTAATGAAGTGTCCCCAATGCAATAAACACACAAACAAAGCAAAATGCGACCACATAAGTATACAATGCAAGAAAGAAAGAAACATAATGCAAAAACAAGAAAAATAACAAGACAAAAAAAGATAAAAAACACTCTCCTGGTCAATTGTCCTCGTCCTCCTCTGGGGGTTGTACACCATCATTAGGATCCAACTATGGAGCGGCGTACTGGAAATAGAAGGGAAGCAGATATGATGGCATTTGTGGATAGTGTAACGCCCCAAAATTATCCTAATGGATATTATAGGAGATTATTATTGACAATCAGAGTTTTTGAGATTCGAGGATTGAATTGATATTTGATCAGGGACTGAAGTGAAATTTTTGAAGAATTCAGGGACCAAAGTGTGAATTACCTATTTTGACTTCCTCTTTAGTATAAATAGAATTTGAGGCGTTTAGGTGGCTTATTTATCTCCTTCTTCTTCCTTCCTTAGCCGATCCACCATTGAAGTGCCATCCCCAAGCTTTTTTCTTCCGGTCTTGCACGATCCGTTTGAGAGAAATTAAATCCGAAGGTATATTCACGATCACGGCATCGAGAGCTCCATTCTACAGTAAGTATTTCTCCGATCAGTCATACTTCATTTTTTGGACGTTGTTAGAATCGTATGGTTTTCGGATATGTTGTTCTTGAGCTAGCTTAGATCGTATATTCGAAGTCGGATCGGAAAAAGAACGACGTTCGGATTTGTTATGAATTTTTAGGCATAATTAAAAAATGCGGAATTATATTTTGTTGGGTTTTGATGTGTTTTGGATGAATTATTGATGTTGGGAGTTTGGTTGGATTGATATATTTCTGTCTGTGGTTTTCGGTTGATCAGATTATAGTCGTTATGCCACCGATTTGAGATTTTAAGAATTTGGAGAAATTTGATTAGATTTTGGTTTTGATTTGATTGGTTTGATTAATATTGAATTCTTCTACGTCTCCGTATATATTGGTTGAAGATCGTGGAGTTCAAAAGTGGCAGAATCCGAATCGTTGAAGAATTGATCGAGAATTGGTAACGAGTTTTCCTTAATCGTTGAATTACGATTGAATTAAATTTTGATTGGAAATTCTTATTCTTGTAGCTTGTCCATATTTCAGCTACATCGAATCGTGGAAAAAGGTAATAGATGACATCGAATCGAAAAGGGACGAATACTCAAGTTTAGACTGATTCTCGAGTCCCTAAATCACATACATGCATGATTACCTATTATGATTGATTACTTGATTGTATTACGATTTCATTTGCATTAATACTGAACTAGAATGATTGATTTGAAAGGGCCGAGTCGCTCAAGTTTTAGTTAGATGTTTTGGGGACTACAATCGAGTGGCATTGGCCGTCGAGTTACTCCATTAGCCCGAGGCTCCTTATAGTTGCTCCAGAGTCTAGAGGATTGAGATATGCATCATTCACCTTGATCGGGAGAATTGGTGAGTTGTTGTGATATCTTGACCTCGGGATCCCAAAAGAAGAAAACTGATTCTTGATTATCTGAGTCGATAATCTTGTTTTAAAGAAATGCATTGTATTTTATTGCATTTCAAATTGAGTTATTGTAATTCATGTTGCTGATATACTTCGTGAAATTACATGTCTGTTTGTTGGTATATCATGTTTTGATATATTAATTGATATTGCTTGTTTTGTCTCTTTTATTGAGAATTTTATTCTCACCGAATTACCCGACTATTGTCTTGTCTTTGTATGTGTGCTTGGCAAGAGGTGGGACGAGTTCGATTCAGAGGCAGCATTACTAGATCGAGTGGGGAATGATAGAAGTGAGGGCTTGGTTTTAGAGTCATTTGTATTTCGAACTCGTTGTATCATGTACTGTATTTGAATTGTAGAACCTAGAGTTGTTGTATGTTCTACCTTCCGAATAGTTGATCAACCTTAGAACTATCATGTACTGTATTTATGCGAGTTGTAATGGATTTATGCATGCTGAAATGAGGATTTTTGGAGTTGATATTGTGGTTGCATTATCTGCAGCCTTCCTTTTATTTTACTGATATTGCAGGGCACGGACCCCGTGCACACCCCCGTGCCAGGGTACGGGTGTACTATGCCTCTGATATATGTTTTGTGTTTGATATGCACGGACCCCGTGCCACCTTCGGGTAAGGGTTCGTGTTTGTTCTAATTTTGAATTCTGCGTGCATGATATGCACGGACCCAGGCACGGAGGGTGCACGGGGTGTGTGTATTTTCGTGGACTTGTTTCTTGTGGCTACAGGTTAATGCACGGACCCGGGCACAGAGGGTGCACGGGGTCCGTTCATGCTTTTAAAAAAAATAAAATTTTACTTGTTCTCACCTCGATTTTTTTTATTGATTGCACGATTATGTTCGATTAGATGATTAGAATCAAGGTCCTCATATTAAGTGGTATCAGAGAGATAAGTTCTTGGACTGTATTAGAAGTGAGCGGGTAGATCGAGTCTGAATGAATTGAATTCTCGCATGTGATTGAGTTATTTAAATTATTATTTAAATTTCATGCGAGCATGATTTATTATTTCATGAATTATTTGAATTACATGATTTTGTGATTTAAATTACGAGGCATGATTATTTGTTAAATAATAAAGCATGTTGTATTAGTAATGCAGATTTGAATATTTTTGAGATGGAATGAAATTTTTGAATAGAGATTATGGACACGAGATTATTGAATTGATACATGGTAGCGCTTATCGTGTATGCCCAAATTACCCGACTCACTCAGGTAAATAAAAACATGCAGTAGTGTGAGTAGGGATCGTTCCCACGAGGAAAGATAAAATTCCGTGTTCTTTAAAATACGAAAATAGTAAAAAGGGGATTTTTGGTTTGAAATTTATCCACTAAAATTTAAAAACAATTATGAATGCAATTCTATCAATTACCAAGCACAATTAAATCACAACGGAAAATTCAATAAGAGACAAGCCTTGGTTTTGGTCAACTACACCCTAGATTTCATTCGTTCGATCATCGATTATATAAAAATATTTAATCCTGTTGAATATTCATCATTGGAAATTAAATTCCTGTTTCACCTCAATTGTAGTTAACTAGACACAAGCGTTCTAAGATAACCCTTACCAATGAATTAGCCTAATACAAGAGATTAGATTTAAACCCACGATAGCATGCAAACTAGTGAAACTGATAAATCTAGACAACTCATACACAAGCGGATGAATTTAGCCTAGTCAATTATTATCCCTACAATTCCTAATCTCACAAGCGGACGATTATTAATTGCAGTTGCTTCGCAAATCAGATAATTCAAACAATTACGGATTCAAACTCCAATTTAGCAATAGATTTTATATAAAAATTATCAGGTGATCAATCTAATAATCAAATATACAATCATGAAATAAATCAGAATAATCATTGATACTCAACAATAATCAAGCTCTGTAAAACATAAATCTCATGAATAAATTAATCAAGGGCTTCGTCTTCCTTAACCAAGTATTAAAAACTTGCCAACACAATTCATGAAGAACAAAATAAAAATAATAATAAAAAGCAGAATTCTAGAATTCTCAGAAAAAACCTAGTCTTTGCAAGAGATAAATCTTCAACTCCAACTCCAAGTCTGCGTTTTTCTTCTGCTAAACTTCATAAAATACTTATATCTTGGCAACAAATTGTCCAAAAATAGGCCTAGAAATTAAAACAAGAGTTTCCAAAACATAAAACTCTTCCAAAAATAAGTCTGCGCACGATGGCGCGGGCGCTCAATAGAATGGCGCGCGCGCGCAGCTTCCTCGCATCTTGCATTCTTCAGAGTGGCGCGGGCGCTCCACTCCCACGCATAAATTCATTGTTTGCTACTGACCATCTCGCGGGCGCTCGGTATTTGTAGTAGCCCGTACCCTAATTGAGTAATTAAAGCTAATTAAATAAATTAGGTATCGGACGGATCAGAAGCTCCGAAGGCACGATCGGAGGCTCCGATCAGGATCGGAAGCTCCGATGAGCGATCGGAGGCACCGATGATATTACGTCATCCATGACGTGTGGTTGGATCGGAAGCTCCGATCAGGATCGGAAGCTCCAATCACCCCTATCTGAAGTCAACAAGTGATATTTTGACACGTGGCAGATCAGGATCTTCGGAAGCTCCGATGGCAGGATCGGACGTTCCGATCGAGGTTCGAACGTTCCGATCGATGATCGGAAGTTCCGATCGTTGTCTATAAATAGAGGGTCGAGGCTTCATTTCCAATTGCCAATTCCGAGTATTTCCCTCTCCTTTCTATTCTATTCGAGTTGTTCTAGCCTTCATAGGCTTGACCCGGCGGTCGGCGAGGCGTTCGAAAGTCGTAGCAGAGTTGTGCCCAAGTTCTGGAGGCATCGACATCAAAGGGCTAACGACGGACGAAGGTATAGCTTTTGCTTCCTATAAATATTTAGGAGTATGCAAGAGCTTAGTTAAGGCTTTTAGAGCACTTTAATGATAGTAGTATCATTTGGCAGTGTAGAGCAGACTATATGCGTGGACCTAGAGTTGGTAGAGCTTGCACTGTTTTGAGGTACGGAAGTACTATTCAAGATATCCTGACTGAGTATGCATGTATTATATGAACGCAGGGTTTATATGTCATTGATTTATGCTGCATTCATTTGAATACTGAGCTATCTCCTTCGAGATGTCTGTTAGTAGGGTTTTTCCCTATCCTGTTAGTGGTTGGACTTCCATCGATTTGGGTCCGGCATATCCACTTGTATTATGGTATGGGAGCCACCTCCTGAAGCGACGGCACAACGTGCTACATACCAGGGCCCGGTCTGTCTCTGTTATCTGATCCTTGACCTCGAGTTTATAGGGAGTTCACTTTGAATGCATGTATACTCATACTCTCGTACTGAGCATCTTATGCTCACGTCTCGTACTCTGTGTTTTTGGACACCCTATTCCATGGGGCAGGTTTGCGATTGGACGAGGCGGGTGGATCCCAGAGGGGCTAGTCAGTGGTTGACCAGCTGGAGCTTCGTCTAGGTTTTATTTTAGTTGTTTTGAGGTTGATACAGCTATTCAATTTGGTTGTATATTATTTGGATAAATTACAGATTCCTTGACTTGGGATTGTATAACGTTTATGGTTTCCGCAGTTCTATTCTGATATCTGTTTAATTAAGTTAATTGCATGCCTAAGTTCTGTTAGTAGGTGATCCGGGTAAGGGTCATTACATTTATGGTATCAGAGCATGCAAAAGTATTCTTGGGATTTAGTCTCATCATGAGGTATTTTTGTAGATGGCAAATCGTGATGACCAGAGTTCTCATGGCAGTATTGGTGGGCGTTGGGGTGATGCCGACCGAGAGCATCATCGAGAACGGCATCATCGTCATCATGACGACGAATGTTTCACTGTGCGTCGATTCTTAGCTATGGGTCCTAAGCCCTTAGTTGGAGGTGAGTCTCCGGAGGATGCAGAGAACTGGTTTGACCGCATGGAGACGACTTTTCAGACTTTCCAATGCACCGAGGAGCAGAAGATGGAGACCATGGGTTATCTTCTGGATGGACGTGTGCGCAGGTGGTGGAGGTTTTCTTCTGCACCTTTTGTTGCGGCGAGAGGAGTGGCCACCTGGGCCGAGTTCCGCACAGCTTTCCAAAAGCGGTATTTTCCTCCTGCACTCCGTCAGTCAAAGGCAGGCGAGCTACTGAGTCTGCGACAGGGAGCCATGTCTATCGATGAGTATCAGCAGAGGTTCTTTGATCTGCTATCATATTGCCCCGAGATTGCTGATAGCTCAGAGATGAAGTATAATCTGTTCCTTCAGGGCCTTAACCCTGAGATCCATGACCTTGTGGCGGTTGGCGACGACATGTCCTACGATGGTTTGGTGAGCCATTGTCACCAGGAGGAGGACAGCGTTCGGCGGAACAGGTCTTTTCCTCAATCGAGGCCTGCTAGTTCTTTGGGTCCCCGTGCCCAATCTTTCAAGAAGTCTGGATCTACTTCTTCCTCTGGTTCTGGAGGTGTTGTCCATTTTTGTAAGAAGGACAAGTGTGATCACTGTGGGAAGAACCATCCATCCGACAAGTTCCGTAGAGCTTCTGGAGCTTGTTTCCGTTGTGGAGAGACTGGTCATATCCGGAGAGATTGTCCACTATCTGGGGGAGGGGTTCTGGTTCTGGTTCAGGATCTGGTTCTCAGGCCACCGTTCAGCAGAGGTCACAGGGACAGCCTGCTGGGAGTTCTCATTTGAGGCCACAAGCTTCTGGCCAGGTGTTTGCCCTGAGACATGATCAGGCAATGGAGGAGAATGAGAAAGTCATCGCAGGTACATTTCTGCTTTACGGTATACCTGCTCTTGTATTTATTGACACTGGTGCATCTCATTCCTTCATTTCTGCACGTTTTGTTAAGAGGCATAAGTTACCATGCATTGCACTAGATGTAGTGATGTCTGTTTCTACTCCGACGGGCCAATCTGCTTTGGCTAAGAGTCTAGTGATGGGTTGCCCTTTAGAGTTCGAAGGGAACATTCTGTTAGCGAATCTCATGGTCCTGGCGATGGACGACTTTGATTGCATTATGGGAATAGATAAGTTGACTACCTATCGAGCTTCAGTGGACTGCTATCAGAGATTAGTACACTTTCATCCGGAGGGGAGTGAGAGCTGGTTTTTCTATGGTGAGGGAGCGCGACCCCCGATGCCTTTGGTATCAGCTTTGAGAGCCTGTCGAGCTCTAGAGTCTGGCGGGGAAGGCTACCTTATCTATGCAGTTGATTTGTCCGCTGAGAGTATTGGGATAGAGAGCATTCCTGTTGTGGATGAATTTCCAGATGTATTTCCTGATGAGATTCCGGGTTTTTCTCCTGCTAGGGAAGTCGAGTTTGGCATAGAGTTGATGTCGGGTACTTCACCAATTTCTCGAGCACCGTATCGTCTGGCTCCGTCAGAGATGCGTGAGTTGAATAATCAGCTACAGGATCTTTTGGACAAGGGATACATTCGTCCTAGTGTATCTACTTGGGGAGCTCCTGTTCTTTTTGTAAAGAAAAAGGATGGGTCGATGCGGCTGTGCATTGACTATCGGCAGCTGAATCGAGTCACTGTGAAGAACAAGTATCCGTTGCCTCGTATAGATGACTTGTTTGATCAGCTGCAGGGCACGTCAGTTTACTCCAAGATTGACTTGAGATCTGGGTATCATCAGTTGAGAGTCCGTGATCAGGACGTAGCCAAGACTGCATTCCGTACTCGCTATGGGCATTACGAGTTCCTAGTGATGCCATTTGGTTTGACTAATGCACCGGCTATATTCATGGATTTGATGAACCGTGTCTTCAGGGAGTATTTGGACAAGTTTGTCGTGGTCTTCATTGACGAAATCTTGGTGTATTCGCGTAATACGGAAGAGCATGTTTCTCACTTGCGGTTGGTACTGCAGACTCTTCGAGATGAGCAGTTGTACGCCAAGCTGAGCAAGTGTGAGTTCTGGATGGATAGAGTGGTCTTTCTTGGCCATATCATATCCAGGGAAGGAATATCTGTTGATCCAAGCAATATTGAAGCGGTACTTAATTGGTCGCGTCCGACGACAGTTGCTGAGATCCGTAGTTTTCTGGGTCTAGCAGGGTATTATCGTCGCTTCATTCTGAACTTCTCTCAACTAGCTCGACCTTTGACGCAGCTCACCCGCAAGGGTGTGGACTTCGAGTGGTCCTCCGAGTGTGAGGAGAATTTCTGTGAGCTTCGACGACGGTTGACTTCTGCACCGGTGTTGGCATTACCGTCAGGATCTGGAGGGTATGTGGTATACACTGATGCTTCTCTTCAGGGGTTAGGTTGTGTCCTGACTCAGAATGGGCATGTGATCGCATACGCTTCTAGACAGCTGAAGCTTCATGAGGACAACTATCCAATCCATGATTTGGAGTTAGCAGCCATTGTGTTTGCTTTGAAGATCTGACGTCATTATCTGTATGGCGAGAAATTTGAGATCTTCACCGACCATAAGAGTCTCAAGTATTTGTTCACACAGGCGGAGTTGAACATGATGCAGAGACGTTGGATGGACTTTCTTAAGGACTATGATTGCGAGTTAAAGTACCATCCGGAAGCTGCTAATCTCACCGCTGATGCTTTGAGTCGCAAGGTGCAACTATCCGCACTTCAGACTTGTTCGATGTCTAGTGCGATCAGTGACTGTTGTACTTCGGGATATACCTTCAAGCATAAAAAAGGTATGCAGAGTATCCAGATGTTTGTGATATTATCTGAGCCAGCTTTGTATTCGTGGATTCGAGATGCTCAGATGTCTGATTCGAAGACCCAGCGTTTAGCTCGTCTAGCTAACGAGGGTAGCTCGTCTGGATTTCATTATCAGTCAGATGACTTTCTGTGTTTGTCTGGTAGGCTTGTGATTCCGCAGGATGAAGAGTTGCGAGAGGAGATTTTGTCTCAGGCACATCGCACTAAGTTGAGTATTCATCCTGGGAGAAACAAGATGTACAAGGATCTACGTACTCGTTTCTGGTGGAAAGGAATGAAATGCAGTGTTTATCAGTTTGTTTTGAGATGTTTGGTGTGTCAACCGGTCAAGGCAGAGCACCGACGACCTAGAGGATTGCTTCACAGTCTGCCTATTCCTGAATGGAAATGGGAGTTTATCACAATGGACTTTGTGACCCATTTGCCGATATCCCCGAGGAACTGTGATGCTATCTGGGTTGTGGGGGACCGACTCACCAAGTCAGCGTATTTCATTGCCTATAGCCAAGAGTACAATGTGGATCGTATGGCACGGTTGTACATTCAAGAGATCGTTCGACTTCATGGAGTGCCTGTGAGCATTGTCAGCGATCGGGACCCCAGGTTTACTTCTAGATTCTGGGGGAGTGTTCAGCGTGCGATGGGTACTACTCTCAGTTTGAGTACTGCCTATCATCCGGAGATTGATGGTCAGTCGGAGCGCACTATCCGTACTTTGGAGGATATGCTTAGAGCGTGCGTCATGGATTTTGGTTCAGCCTGGCAGGATCATTTGCCATTGATCGAGTTCGCGTACAACAACAGCTATCATACTAGTATTGGGATGGCACCTTTTGAGGAGTTGTACGGGCGACGTTGTCATACTCCACTCTTCTGGGAAGAAGTGGGGGAGAGACAGGCTGAGGGACTG
The DNA here is from genome assembly GCF_033568475.1 of Henckelia pumila. NCBI lineage: Eukaryota > Viridiplantae > Streptophyta > Magnoliopsida > Lamiales > Gesneriaceae > Henckelia > Henckelia pumila. Next base: position 36,335,372 of record NC_133120.1, on the reverse strand, counting down.
GAGTTTATCCAGTAGGCGATAGACATTGTTGATCAGATCAAGAAACGGATTAAGACTGCACAGGATCGTCAGGCCAGCTATGCTAATATCAAGCGTAGGCCTTTGCAGTTTGATGTCGGGGAGAAAGTGTTTCTGAGAGTGTCACCTTTCTGCAAGATTCTCAGATTCGGCCTTAAGGGCAAGTTGTCTTAGGTTTATCGGTCTGTTTGAGATCTTGGAGAGCATTGGCGATTTGGCTTATCGACTAGCTTTGCCACCGCATCTATCCAGTATTCACGACGTGTCCCACGTATCTCTGTTGCGACGGTATGTGGCGGATGAATCTCATATTCTGCAATGGTCTGAGGTTCAGGTGAACAAGGATTTGACCTATGTTGAGAAACCTATTCGTATCCTGGATTATAAGGATAAGGTTTTACGGAACAAAGTCATTCCTTTGGTTTTAGTTCAGTGGCAGCGCCAAGGCACTGAAGAAGCTTCTTGGGAGCTTGAGGACAGGATGCGTGAAGACCATCCTGAGTTGTTTTCATTTCATTCTTAAGTTGTATTCAGTTGCAAACTCTGTAAACGTTTGATTTGAATAAATAATGTTTCTGATTTCTGTATTACATTCAGTACTTAAGATCTGATTTCGAGGACGAAATATCTTAAGTGGGGGAGAATGTAGTAGCCCATACCCTAATTGAGTAATTTAAGGATTAATGCTAATTAAATAAATTGTGTATTGGACGGATCGGAAGCTCCGAAGGCACGATCGGAAGCTCCGATGAGCGATCGGAGGCACCGATGATATTACGTCATCCATGACGTGTGGTTGGATCGGAAGCTCCGATCACCCCTATCCGAAGTCAACAAGTGATATTTTGACACGTGGCAGATCAGGATCTTCGGAAGCTCCGATGGCAGGATCGGACGTTCCGATCGAGGTTCGGACGTTCCGATCGTTGTCTATAAATAAAGGGCCGAGGCTTCATTTCCAATTGCCAATTCCGAGTATTTCCCTCTCCTTTCTAGTCTATTCGAGTTGTTCTAGCCTTCCTAGGCTTGATCCGGCGGTCGGCGAGGCGTTCGGAAGTCGTAGCAGAGTTGTGCCCAAGTTCTGGAGGCATCGACATCAAAGGGCTAACGACGGACGAAGGTATAGATTTTGCTTCCTATAAATATTTAGGAGTATGCAATAGCTTAGTTAAGGCTTTTAGAGTACTTTAATGATAGTAGTATCATTTGGCAGTGTAGAGCAGACTATAGGCGTGGACCTAGAGTTGGTAGAGCTTGCACTGTTTTGAGGTACGGAAGTACTGTTCGAGATATCCTGACTGAGTATGCATGTATTATGTGACTGCATGGTTTATATTTCATTGATTTATGTTGCATTCATTTGCATACTGAGCTATCTCCTTCGAGATGTCTGTTAGTAGGGTTTTTCCCTATCCTGTTAGTGGTTGGACATCCATCGATTTGGGTCCGGCATATCCACTTGTATTATGGTATGGGAGCCACCTCCTGAAGCGACGGCACATCGTGCTACATACCAGGGCCCGGTCTGTCTCTGTTATCTGATCCTTGACCTCGAGTTTATAGGGAGTTCACTTTGCATGCATGTATACTCATACTCTCGTACTGAGCGTCTTATGCTCACGTCTCATACTCTGTGTTTCTCGACACCCTATTCCATGAGGCAGGTTTGCGATTAGACGAGGTGGGTGGATCCCAGAGGGGCTAGTCAGTGGTTGACCAGCTGGAGCTTTGTCTAGGTTTTATTTTAGTTGTTTTGAGGTTGATACAGCTATTCGATTTGGTTGTATATTATTTGGATAAATTACAGATTCCTTGACTTGGGATTGTATAACGTTTATGGTTTCCGCAGTTCTATTCTGATATCTGTTTAATTAAGTTAATTGCATGCCTAAGTTCTGTTAGTAAGTGATCCGGGTAAGGGTCACTACAGTATTACTGCGCGGGTGCGCCTGATGTACGCTTTTCACAATATTCAGAGCGGCGCGGGCGCGCGATATTGTTGCGCAAACGCGCCTTCGCTTCGTATTTTCTTCTTATCTTCATCTTTCATGTCTTGATCTTTGATTTTTCTTTCATTCTTTCTAGCTTAAATCCATCAAATCAAATCCAAGGCTCTTCTTGCCTTCATCCAACAAAAACAACATAACATCACATAATACCTGTAGTAGCCCGTAACCAAAATCAGTAATTAAGGAATTAATCATAATTACTTGGGTAGAGTTCGGAAGCTCTGAAGGTAGGTTCGGAAGCTCCGATCAGGATCGGAAGCTCCGAACAGGATCCGAAGCTCCGATCGGAATTACGTCAGGCATGACGTGTGGCACGATCGGAAGCTCCGATCAGGACCGGAAGCTCCGATCACCCCTATCCGGATTCAACAAGTGATATTTTGACACGTGGCAGATCAGGATCTTCGGAAGCTCCGATGGCAGGATCGGACGTTCCGATCGAGGTTCGGACGTTCCGATCAAGGATCGAAAGTTCCGATCGTTGTCTATAAATAGAAGGCCGAGGCTTCACTTTCATTTGCCAATTCCGAGTTCTCCTTTCCTTTCTAGTCCTTTTGGAGCTGTTTTAGTCTTTTTAGGCTTGGTCCGGAGGTCGGCGAGGCGTTCGGTAGTCGTAGCGGAGTTGTGCCCAAGTTCTGGAGGCATCGACATCAAAGAGCTAACGACGGATGAAGGTATAGCTTTTGCTTCCTATAAATATTTAGGAGTATGCAATAGCTTAGTTAAGGCTTTTAGAGCACTTTAATGATAGTAGTATCATTTGGCAGTGTAGAGCAGACTATAGGCGTGGACCTAGAGTTGGTAGAGCTTGCACTGTTTTGAGGTACGAAAGTACTGTTCGAGATATCCTGACTGAGTATGCATGTATTATGTGACTGCATGATTTATATGCCATGATATTATGCTGCATTTATTTGTATCTTGCTGTATCTCTTTCGAGATGTCTGTTAGTAGGGTTTTACCCTATCCTGTTAGTGGATGGACTTCCATCGATTTGGGTCCGGCGTATCCACGGTTATCTCGGTATGGGAGCCACCTCCTGAAGCGACGGCACAGCGTGCTACATACCAGGGCCCGGTCTGTCTCTGTTATCTGATCCTTGACCTCGAGTCTTTAGGGAGTTCACTTTTCATGCATGTATACTCATACTCTCGCACTGAGCGTTTTATGCTCATGTCTCGTACTCTGTATTTTCTGGACACCCTATTCCATGGGGCAGGTTTGCGATTGTACGAGGAGGGTGGATCCAGGAGGGGCTAGTCAGTGGTTGGCCGGGTGGAGCTTCGCTTAGGTTTTACTACTGTTGTTTGGGTTTATACAGCTATTCGATTTGGTTGTATATTATTGGATAAATTACATATTCCATTTCTTGGGATTGTATTTTTGTTTATGGTTTTCGCAGTTTTACTCTGATATCTGTTTAATTAAGTTAATTGCATGCATAAGTTCTGTTTAGTAGGTGATCCAGGTAAGGGTCACTACAATACCTACCAATCAAACACAAGATTCAAGCTAAATACTAAGCAATATAAGCGCATAAAATGCACTTATCAAATTCCCCCAAACTTGAACTCTTATTCGTTCCGAACAAAACAAAATATCTAATAAAAATAAGTATACACAATATAAGAGAATCATCAATAATTATCCTGTATCAATAGCCTCAGCAACGAAATCACAATTTTTCAACTCCAATCACATCACATCCTCCTAACATTGGAAAATTGTTTAAGCAAGAAACATAGCTCAACCTCATAGAATTTTAGACTCCACAACTCACGTTCACAACATTCTCCCCCAAACTCAATTCAAACATCTATAGATCATGAGGACTTTCAAGGTAACTCGGGATCAACATGAAGGGTATTCAATCAAAAACTCTCACAATGAAATTAGCTCAAGAAAGAATATAGTGTGTGCGTATTTTGATCAAGATTCATATTCATCAAAAATGTCAATCGACAATCCATAAGCTAAACACTCACAACCTCTCTCCACTAGTATATTAGGCGACTGTGACTCGGTCCATAGGTCTTATTCGTCTTATAATGTAAGGCTGGGCTTATGGCTACAAACGAAGAAAAGAATTCAAAGAGGTAGTAAAATATGATCTTATCCCTTAAATCCACTCCTTTTCATTCACATGGCAAACTCTATTCATTCTTTCAACTCCATTTTTTTTTCTTTTTTTTTTTCATTTTCAAATTCCTTCCTTCCACCCACTCTATTTCTTTCTTTTATTTCTCATCCCCTCCACTACTACACTTCTTTCGATTTTTTCGTTGCACTTCTCAACACACTATCCATTTATTAGCATTCAAATCAAGAGTATAAAAATCAAACATGCAATTACTCCCTAAGGGTAGAAAATAGTGTTTAAGCTGTAGGTAGTAGTTGTAGGACCTTGAAATAATGTCGAATGGGGGTTTATCACACGTTTTCATGCATGCCATTCAGTTTCAATTAGGCTCAAAAGAGATACTAGGGACACAATGTATTAAGGATGGCTTGAAAGGCTCAATATAATTCAGAAAAATTGTCTATCTCATTCATAAGTCACAGTATACCCGTATTGCGCCTCGAGGGATGTTCAAGCTAGTTCTAGATTAATCTCTCTCCATAATTAACTCACATGAATTCAACCAGTGCAGAAAAAGAAGAATCACCAACAGTAAACGGTGATTTTGCACAACAAATACTCAACAAATGCACCTCATGTGCTCATGTATATGTGAAAGCTCAAAGGGAAACTAAGGATATTGCATGAATTAATCAGTAAAGGCCCAAATGATCCAAACAACGTCTCAATCCTATCTATATCTGTCTGTTTCAAACTCAGGATCAAACAAAATTCATAGAGTATATGGGAGTTTGAAGTCCACTTGGTCAAAGTTTCAAAAAAAATTTCGTAGGGAGGCAGATATTCCAGGAGTCAAATTTTTTTTTTTTTTTTTTCAATTAACACAACTAAAAATCATCATCGGCTATATTTCCACTTCTTAATTTTTTTCTCAAAAGTTATGCAACTCTTAAAACTCAAGCAAACAAACTAACTAACTAACTCGACACATAAAAACAACCACACTGACACTCAAATAAACAAGACAAAACACCATAAAATCCAACAACCTACTGAACTCCCCCCAAACTTAGGTACATACATCTTCCTCAATGATATGACAGTATAAAAGAACAGAAACAGGACATGTACCTCGGGTGATGACCGTCAGTGGTCACCACCATCACCATTAGGATGTGGATCAGTAGGAGGGTCAGTCGGGCCAAACATGGGAGGCCACTGTGGTCGCGGAGGTAGGAAGCTGGCACCATCAGGAAAGTAGTGCGGGAGAACAGCTGCAGAGAGGTCCATCATATAGTTCATAAATACGCCAAACGTCTACTGCATAGCTCGAATCTCCTCTCTCTGCTGCTGCTGCTCCTGTCGTGACAGTCGCACCTCCTCCTCTAGTCTAATCAATCGATCAGTCGCAGAAGGAGCCGACTGATGCTGGGGTGCCTGTGCTCTACGTGCTGCAGCTCTCTCTTCTCTCGGCTGCTTCTGCGCTGGAGTTACCAAGCGGGTGTTGCAGTCAAATGAAATGGAGGCGATGGGCTTCAAAATCTCCTCCGTGGGGCTCCAATCCACCCCGGCCTCCTCACAAAGATCAGAAATAATAACAGGCAAGGCAAGACCACCACTCGTCTTTCCTTGCACCACGTGCAGAATAGTCTCCTGAAAAAATAGTCCCAAATCAATGAACTTCCCCTCCACAATGCAATAGAGCAATAGAGCTCGATCCCGTGTAACCTCGTGCTCATGGTCGGTCGGATTCAGGCGAGTGCAAATAAAGTTATACCACAGATTGACCTCATATTGCAGTTCAGTATTTTTCAACTTTGATGGCATACCATCACGCCCATAGCGCCACTCAGCCCCCGGTCAACAGATGCGACGAATAACAGCTTCGTAATCAATGTCACTGTTTTTGAATTCCAGATATTCATCGTGATACACCGGGGGAATCTTAAAAAGAGTATTGATGGAGTGAGAGTCAAATGGGACCATCTTCCCATGCACGAGTCCCTTCAACTGAACATGTTTCACTTTTAGGTTGGCGTAGAACTCTCTAACCAAAGGAACAACTGCGTCCTGAGGTTGCTTCGCAAACTCCTGCCATTTTTGGGCAACAATTTCCTGACCAATACTCATCGTAAAAGCACTTGGCTCAAAACCAACAGATGCGTCGAATCCTCGCTCGGCTAGGATGTTTTTCCCAAGCCATTCTTGATAATATGTAGCAGCCTGGGCATTCCAGAAATGCCTATTAGCTTCGGTAGGAGCGGGAAAAGAAGAAGAAGAAGCAACAAACTTAGTTTTCTTCTTGGGCGCCATCTATCAAACACTTGGGGTGCACTCCTGTAAAATTATTCAAATATGCCAATATACCACTCTTTTCTTCCCTCTAAACTTCAACAATACACACTGCACAACTTCACCACAATCACCAACCAAACAATTCACAAATAATATTCCCCCCAAACTTCAACAAAATCCACACTTCACAACTTCACAATATTAATTTCGGCTTGAAGAAGAGCTTCAAACCCAGAGATGAAAGCCAACACTTACCCAATATAAGATAGAACTCGATGTCCGACTTTGAAAAGCTCCAAACAATTCCCACGAACGAGATGAGAAACTCGACCCAAATTCACGCATCTTCGATGGGTTGAGAGAAATTGGGGAAAGAATTTGGTGATAGGGATGTGGGATTTAGTAGACAATTTCTCAAAGAAGGAAACGATTTGGAGAGGAAGATTGAGTGAGAGTGGGAGGGTTTTAGGGATTTAGGGCTTTAGAATGTAGGATAGATGAGAAAGTGAAGATTGTATCGATCCTCGGATTCTTTAAAAACCCGTTTTGCGGGTGCTCAGTGTAGTGGGGCGTGCGCGCTTGCGCATCGCATAAATTTTTATTCCGAGAGGTTGGATCGCGCGCAGTGTAGTGGGGCGCGTGCGCTTGCGCATCGAGTTTCTAAGAATTGGTGCCCAGGACTCGCGCGGGCGCTTGGTGGAATGGCGAGCGCGTGCCTGCTTGACGTCTTTTATAAATTCCGGAAATGAGAAATCACGCGGGCGCGCGGTTTGGTCGGGCGCCCGCTCCTGGCCTTCGCAAAAAGTACGTTTCCTGACTTTGAAGCTGCACGAACGCCCAGTGGAATGGGGAACGCGCGCCTGGGCTTCGAATATGCCCAATTTTGTGTGAAAAAATCTGTGGAAAGTAAAACCAAATCAATTCTCAGGTCACGCAAAATTAGTACAGCAAAAACTAAAAAAAAATTACAAAAGAAACGAAAGAAACAGAGGTGCAAAGACGAAAAAAAATAAAGATTTGGGTTACCTCCCAAACAGCGCTTGGTTTATAGTCGTCAGCCCGACTGGATGCTGTGAATTTAATCAATCTGTGGCAGATCATTGAGTGTGAGATCATGCGCATCCTCTTCCGCATTCGCTTGGACCCCTTCAAAATAATGCTTCAATCGTTGGCCATTCACCTTGAATGTTTTTGTAGTTTCCAAGATTTTTATTTCCAATGCACCATGAGGAAAGACATCAGTGATAACAAACGGGCCAATCCATCTAGAACGCAACTTACCTGGGAATAATCGAAGTCGTGAGTGATAGAACAAAACTTTTTGACCGACTTCAAACACTCTTCTAGAGATCATCTTGTCGTGGAACGCCTTTGTCTTTTCCTTGTAAATCTTTGAGCTCGCATATGCATCATTGTGTATCTCTTCTAGTTCTTGAAACTGCAGCTTTCTATGCGCTCCACTCTCATCCGTCTGCATATTGAAATTTTTAATATCCCAGTAGGCTCGATGCTCCAATTCGACAGGCAGATGGCATGGTTTCCCAAAAATCAATCGATATGGGGACATCCCAATCGGTGTCTTGAACGTGGTTCTGTATGCCCACAGTGCAGCATCCAAGCGCAAACTCCAGTCTTTCCTAGTAGGATTCACTGTCTTTTCCAAAATGGATTTGATTTCTTGATTTGAGACCTCGGCTTGGCCATTAGATTGCGGGTGATACGCAGTGGAGAGTTTGTGAATCACATGATATTTCTTCAATAAACTAGCCACAGTCCGGTTGCAGAAGTGCGTTCCTCTATTACTAATGAGGGCTCTTGGAATTCCAAACCTAGAGAAAATATTATGCTGAATGAATTCTGCAACCACTTTAGAATCGTCAGTACGGGTGGCCTTGGCTTCCACCCATTTCGAGACATAATCTACATCAAGTAATAAATAAATAAATCCATATGAACTAGGAAAAGGCCCCATGAAGTCGATGCCCCATACATCAAAGATTTCACATATTAAAATGGGTTGCTGAGCAATATCCTTACGCTGGGATATATTACCTGTCTTTTGGCATTGAGCGCATGACTTACAAAACATGTAAGCGTCTTGAAATATGGATGTCCAGAAAAATCCACAGTCCAATACCTTCCTAGCTGTTCTTTTTGCTCCAAAATGGCCACCACAAGCATATGAGTGACAAAATGCGAGAATTGGGATTACCTCGCTTGCAGATACACATCGTCGTATGACTTGATTAGCGCAGTGCTTCCACAAGTATGGATCATCCCACACATAATATTTAGCATCACTTCGGACCTTATCTTTCTGTGCTTTAGAGAATTCAGAAGGGAATCCATTAGTAACTAAATAATTCACAATATTTGCGTACCATGGTATTTCCGTGCTGATTGAAAATAACATCTCATCAGGAAATTCTTCACGTAACTTCAGCTCTTCTTCAACATGAACTAGTCGACTCAAGTGGTCAGCCACTCGATTTTCGGTCCCTCTCTTGTCCTTATTCTCCACATCAAATTCGCTCAGCAGTAGTATCCATCTTATCAGTCTTGGTTTTGCCTCCTTCTTCGCCATCAAAAAACGAAGAGTTGCATGATCAGAATAAACAATAACTTTAGCACCAAGTAAATATGAATGAAATTTCTCTAAAGCAAAAACTACTGCTAAAAGCTCCTTTTCAGTAGTGGAGTAGTTTCGTTGGGCATCGTTCAGAATGCACAAAGCGTAGTAGATAGCGTGTGATGTCTTCCCAACTTTTTGTCCTAATACCGCTCCTACGGCATAGTCACTAGCTTCACACATGTTTTAAAATGGCTTGGTCCAGTCCGGTGGTTGGATGATTGGCGCTGAATTCAATGACTCCTTGAGTTTATCAAAAGCAGTTTTGCATGGCTCATTGAATTCAAACGACACATCCTTCTGCAGCAGTTTGCAAACAGGGGATGCAATCTTGGCAAAATCCTGAATATATCTCCTGTAAAAACCTGCATGGCCAAGAAAAGAGCGCACCTCCCGCACAATTACGGGGTAAGGTAGAGACTGAATAATATCAATTTTAGCTTTATCTACCTCCATCCCCTTAGATGAGACGACATGACCCAACACTATACCTTGCCCAACCATAAAATGACATTTTTCAGAATTAAGAACCAGGTTGGTTTCGACACACCTCTTAAGAACTAGAGCAAGATTAGACAGACAGTCTTCGAAAGAGTCACCAATGACAGTAAAATCATCCATGAAGACTTCTAATATGTGCTCTACAAAATCAGAAAATATACTAATCATACACCGTTGGAAAGTAGCCGGTGCATTGCATAGACCAAAGGGCATGCGTCGGTATGCAAAAGTTCCAAATGGGCATGTGAATGTCGTCTTCTCCTGATCTTCCGGTGCAATCGCAATATGAAAATAACCAGAATAATCATCAAGAAAACAATAGTAAGGATGACATGCTAACCTTTCAATCATTTGATCAATAAAGGGAAGAGGGAAGTGGTCCTTTCGGGTTCCTGCATTCAGCTTCCTATAATCAATACAAACTCTCCACCCATTTTGAATACGGGTGGGAACCAACTCATCATCCTTATTTTTCACCACAGTAATTCCGGTTTTCTTGGGTACCACTTGAACCGGACTGACCCACTGACTGTCAGAAATTGGGTAGATGACCCCAACTTCAAGTAACTTCAGAATTTCCGCTTTGACCACCTCCATCATTGGTGGATTCAATTTCCTCTGCGGTTGACGTGAGGGATTCGCCCCATCCTCCATCAGAATTCGATGCATGCATGTAGACGGGCTAATTCCCTTGATATCTGCTATGGTCCACCCAATAGCAGTTTTATTCTCCTTCAGAACCTTGACCAGTTGTTCTTCTTGCTCGGCTTCCAAGCTGTTGGAGATGATGACAGGTAGTGTTTCTCCTTCTCCAAGGAAAACATACTTAAGGTGGCTTGGAAGCGTCTTTAGCTCGATCACTGGCGCCTGCAAAACAGATGGAAGACACCTAGTATTAGAGATTGGTAAAGATATGTAAGAGACATTACCTGACTGAGGTAGCTCAGGTGAACTATTCAGAATTTTATCAATCTCTTCCACTTCTTGACTGCATCGAATCCCATCCTCTGTCTGCATAATGGGTGCTAGAATAGCCACCTCTAAATCATCTTATCCTGCATGCTCACAAAAATCTTGTGCCAAGAAATCCACAATGTCGACAGAAAGCACACAATCATCACTATCAGGAAATTTCATGGCATCATAAATATTAAATTTCACAACCTCGCCATCAAATTCCATAGTGATTGTGCCACTGTGAACATCAATTTTTGTCATGGAAGTTTTCAAAAATGGTCTGCCTAACAAAATAGGACTATTATGATCACCGTTTTCCATGTCCACATAAAAATCGGCAGGAAAAACCAACTCATTCACTTGCACTAACACATCTTCGACTACTCTCCTAGGATATGCATTATACCTATCAGCTAATTGTATGAAAATTCCAGTCTTATTCAATGGGCCAAGTTTCAAGGATGCATAAATAGAGTATGGCATAACATTAATTGATGCTCCTAGATCTAACATGGCTTTTTCAAGTCTAATATTTCCTATAGTACATGGGATGGAGAACATACCTGGATCCTTGCATTTGGCGGGTAATTTTCTTTGGATCACTGCAGATATATTCTCACCTAATTCCACTTTCTGACAACCCTTCAATGTCTGTTTCCTCTTTGTTGTGCACAACTCCTTCAAAAACTTTGCTTATCGAGGTACCTGTTTAATAGCATCTAGCAATGGAATATTAACATCACATCTACGAAAAGTTTCATAGAGCTCCTTAATTCCCTCACCTTTCCTAGAGTCCTTAAGTGCTAAGGGAAAAGGGGCAGCAGGTTTATATTCAGATAAAGGAGGGAACTTACCTCTTGGCGCTTCATCCTTGGATGGTTTTTCTTCACTTACCTTTTGCTCTTCTTCTTCTTTTTGCTTCTCTTTGGGCTCAACCTCAACTTCTTTCTCCTTCACCTTCAATTCCTTCCCAGTTCTTAGAGTTATTGCACTTGCGTTCTCTCTTTGGTTCACCACAGTTTGAGATGGTAGACTGCTGGAATTTTTTGCTTCCAGCTTGTTGATTGCTGTAGCGAGCTGTCCCATTTGAGTAGTTAAGTTTTGGATACTTGCCCGGGTGTACTGTTGGAAAGTCAAAGTGTTAGTTGCAAGATCCTTAACTATCTTTTCAAGAAACTCACCTGGTGTAGGAATTTGAGGGCGCTGCTGTTGTGGTTGAAAGGGTGGCCTAAAAGCTTGATTTTGCGGTGGAGCCTGAGGTCCAGGTTGATTTTCTTGTTGATTCCCGTATATAAGATTGGGATAATCCTTCCAACCAGGATTGTACGTGTTGGAATACGGATCATACTTCCGTTGTGGTGGTCCAGGAAATCCGCCAGTAGGGTTTACCTGTTCAACTGAGTCCTCTTGAAGTGTAGGACACATATCAGTGGCGTGTCCTATTGCAGTGCAGATGCCACAAGCTTCGCAGTCTGTCCATTCCCTACAGCCATCTGACACACAAGAGTCGTTAATTCAATTAATTGCTGCTCAAGGGAAGAGACATTTATCTCGTTTTAAATTCGAATTTATTTAATTTGATATTAATTTAAATTTATTTAATTTTAATCCGAGTATATTTAATTTGGGAATATTTAGAGTTTCGATTTAAATTCTAATATTCTTAAATTATTTAGGATTGAAATTGAATTAAAATAAGGTCCGAGGACCAAATTGCAATTATTGAAAAGATGAGGGACTAAAGTGCAATTTTGGTTGAAAGTTATCAGATTATTTTGCATGTGCAACGTGTAAGACTCATATATTGTTCAGCATAATTCAGAATTCAAGAACAGAGCCCTTCCTTCATCGTTTTTTTTCTTTGAAAGTTCGATTTTCGATTTGCCGTAACTTTTGAATCGGTTGTCCGATTTGGATTCCGTAAATTGTTCTGGAATCCTTACAACGAGGGCTTAGATTTAGTGTAAGTGTTTATATCTTTCAGTATGGTTTGAAGCTCGAAAGTTGATAGAAATCAGATGTTGAGTTTTCGATTATGTTTATCGACGTTTATGCGATTCTATATCGAAACCGGATTGATGAGTTTGTGTTATTCGTATCCAATCTTGATTCCAGCATGTTAATCAATTTTTATAGCTATTGAGATGAAGTTTTGAATGATATATCAGCTGGTTTTCTTCATTGAGAACACGTACATATGGTTTGAATAAAAGAAATGGTTTCGGGATTACGTCGGTTACCGATTGTCAAATGCTACGCTGTTTAATCGAGTTTTTGGACTGTTTTGTTATTCGATAGCTAAGCTGAAACACTTATCTTGATGATGTGAACGTTATGGAATTTTATTCTTCCGTTTCAGTCGAGTTTGGAAGGCCAACGACTCGAGACAACAACTTTGAACCGAAGAAGTTGGATTGAGGTTTGAAATGAGTTTAAACGATGATCTTATGTTGTTTTCGACTCGTTTTTGATATGATAGATTGAAATGAAGTTGATATATGTATTTTGGTTGTATCTTTCAGATTTGGAGAGTTCAGAATCAAAATAAACGAAGGTATAATGACGACATTGCGAAGTAGGGACTTTGAAACTCAAGAACGACTATTTTTGAGTTGGCCCCCAAAAACCACATACTTCTTTATGTTTTTGATTTGATTGTGATGTTGTCGATCCATCTCAGGTAGTGGATCTTTAAATTTGAGTTGATATGATGCTATATTGAATTGATTCTATGCCAAGGTTGCTGTTAACCTTATTTGAGAGTCGGTTACGAACTCGTTAGATGGATATCCATGTCAAGATCAGCTATGAATCTTGATGGCTTTGAAGTTATGTGAATCAATTCGTTTTTAAAGCATTTACGTACTCTATTTGTTGAGTCGAGTTTAAATAGAGTCAAGTTGATGTATTTAACGCTTTCTCTATGTTGGTTATACTGAGAATTGTTTCTCACCAGAGTTTATCCGGTTGTTGTCTTGTTTTGTATGTGTGCATGACAACAGAAGGGGCAGGAGCTAGTCATCGACGTCATTGACAGCTGGGAGAGAGTCTAGCACGTGAGGACTCGGGTTGTAGATGATGTCTTGAACTTTAGAAGCACTAAACCTTAGTGATGTTGGTTTTGGAATACATGTACAAAGTTTGAGATAATTGATGTCGTTTACGAGCTTTAGCGACTTGTTTTATGTAATGAAATGCATGTATAAATGCTTATGACCTTGTTTATGAGTTTATGCATGTTTTGGACTTGATATATCATGATTTGTATCGAATTTGGTGATTGGAAGTGATAGTGCTCGAGTTTGACACCAAAAAATTTTCTGCTGAATTTCTGGAAAATTTGTCGTGCTCGATCCGCAGAAGTTGGCGGATCTAGCCAGCCCTGATTTTTCCAAAACAGAGAAGCTGATGAAAGAGTGGGTGCCCGGTGAGCCAACTTGTGGCTAAGGGCTTTGATGACTCTTTGTATAAACAATATTTTGTTTAAATATAATTTACACTTTTATTAATGGCAATGACTTTATCTTTCTTCATATTGTTATATTGTGATATACTATTGTTGTTTTGATAAAGACCTTGAATATACTATAGTGTATGTAAGATGTGGTAGAACATGGGGATGTCTATCATGAAACACATCTTATAGTCACTGTATATTCTAAACTGTTCCTAGTCGATTGAGCCGTCCGATAATAAGGATAAGGATCGCTCGAGTTTGAGACTAGCATTTGTGATGCAGAGTACCACGTTTCATTGGTAGGGAACATAGAGATGTTCGAAGAATGCAAATGGATATTCATATGATGAATGATCGAACTACCCTATCCGGACTTTCCAAGTGTTTATCACTTATCGAGTGGATAAAGTCCGCGGTTTTGGTTGTACACCATTAGTCCTTACTACTTGAAACATCATTGAGACTCTATATGCTAGTACTGTGCTTTGACTCATTTACCGACTCTATTGGGGTCATCAGGTGTCGGGATTGGGTACAGTTACAACACATATAGGAGTCGATGCTTTGTTGTCAAGGATTCACCACATACTTGCGAGTGTGGATATCCTATGCGATCTGAGGAGATATTAGTGTGACGAATCTCTGGCCAGAGTACATGATGTGTTTCAAGAAATGGTTTCTTAGTAGCACATGCGATGTCACTATTTGATCTTCAAGATTTATTGGATAGTTATCGAATCTCGAACGACTCTCGATTTACCAATGGTTGTTGATTCGATCGGGATATATGGATGAAGGGACCGTACTATACGCTAACCAAAATCTATTGGTTCTTGCAGGCACTATCAGTGATACCTAGGGAATCATGGGGCGATGTTGCTAGGCGCTCTTACCATGATTCGATGGGCAAGTTGGAAATTGTTGGTCCGAGTCACAAGGAGTTGTGAGCCCACGGCTAGCTGTATCCCTTAACCATTGAGGGTCACACAGAGTAATGGATTTTTAATCCCCGTTGAGATAGTTAAATTTAAAGAGTTAAATTTAATTAACAAAGAAGTTGGACTTCTTATTTAAGAGTAGAGGAGTAAGATTTCCTAAAATGACATAGGGATGGGCATTTTTGGAAATCACTGAATTCGGATTCAGAAAAATTTATCTTGACTTTAAAAGGTGCAGAAATGGTTTCTGTGCACATTGGTGAAATCGGTTTATCAATCGGAGTCATGATGAATTTTATATTAATTTTTGAACATGCGGGCTTTGCTTGTTGGGCTTGAACTTATGACTAATGGGCCCTAAGCTGTTAGCGGCCTACATTATAAATAAGTTATTGCAGTACAGAAATTACATACAACAGGTCACAAAATTATTTTTGAAAAACCCTATTTTTCTAAGTGTGGCCGCCGCCCCCCCTTCCCTCTGCTCGGAAAAATCCAGTCTGTGAATTTTGAATTACAGTCTGGTTTAACGGATCAAATTCGTTAATTCTCTTCGTAGAAACTTCTGATTGATTTTCTAGTGCAATCTATCAGAGGGATTAAATATCCGTTCGTGGACCTGATTGAAGAACAGTTCGTCCATCAGTTCCAGGGATATACAACAAGAGCAGAGCAATCTGTTGGTGTCCAAAATCTCGATTCGAGATTGGAGGTAAAAATTTATAATTGTTATTTAATTTTTACACACACAATTTAATCGTAAAGTTTTGATACCCATTATGGAATCGTTCCATATAAAATTTTTAAACTTCCGCTGCACCGGGTATCAATTCTGATTGATCTGATCGCCGCGTTCTCCAACAGTGGTATCAGAGCCAAGTTGCTCAGATCAAGCGATTAAATTAATCGATTGTACAAAAAAAAAATTTAGCCTCGGTTTTTGAAACAAAATAATTTTTTTTAAATTAAAAATTTTTCGGGCAAAAACCACGGGCAGCGCACGGCGCTGCCCGGCCCGAGCCCCTTTGGGGCGTGGGCAGCCCGGGAGTGTCCCAGGCGGCCCGCGAAAAATTAATTTTTAATTTTTAGAATTAAAATTTTAATATGTTAAAATTCTATTTTTGGTCCGATCGAAAATTGTTTTTCATTGGTCCACGAGGCATCGGATCGAATTGTTCGAGTCCGAAATTTTTAAAATTGATTTTTGGATAAATTTGAATTTTTGGAAAATTTAAATATTTTATCCGTTAAATTGAATTTTGAAATTAATTATTTTTGGTACAATTGATGATAAGATATGATCTTATGGAAATATTGAATAAAATATGATTTTATGTATAAAATTGGATTTTATATGTAAAATATGATTTTATTTGATAAAGAGATAAAATATGATTTTGTATGTAAAATAAGATTTTATATATGGAATATGATTTTATCCTTTTAAATTTAAATTGCCATTGCATGTTATCCAATAAATTAATTTTGAATTAAATGTTATTGGATAAGGATGATCGATTGCCATGACCAATTTTGTAGGTGTATGTTAGGAATTTACATTTGTTTTTATTATTGTTGGATTTATTAATGGGTCTGGTTTATGGCCCAATATGAATTGTCATATGTAATAAAAGTGGGCCTGGTTTATGGCCCGTTCCCACCCCTTGAAATGTATCCCCTACTTGTCATTGTTATTTATTGTAAATACATTAGATTTTGTGGGAGATGAAGATTTGAAGACGGAGGTGGGCCCAGCAAACAATAAAGACAGAAGAAATGTAAATTGGAAGCACAATGTAATAGGATTGCATTGCATACTGCATATTACCTAGGATTGGACTAAGACTCGTGATTGGCAACCACAGGTCGATTAGAAATGGAATCGATCATCCTATATAATATGTGATATTATTGTTGTATGCATGTTTTAGACAAAATTGTGTGAATCCGACAAGCATACAAAATTTTAAAAATGATGAGACAAATTTTCAAAATTAAAATCCTTCATTTTAAATATGATTTAAAATTGATATCAAGATAAATAAAAGAAATTTAAAATTGTTTAAATGTTCCTACCTTCCATCAATGATCAATGTATGAGATGCTACCCGCGGATACGGTCCGGCTCATATTATTGGGGGGGGCCCGTTCGTCGAAAAGCTGTACATTGGATCGACACATGTTGTAAGTTGGGTGGAACTCCCATGGGATCGGCTCATATTATTAGGGGATCCACATGGCGACCGTCCATCACAACTTAATATTGATGGGTCATCTTGACATGTCACAATAAACGGCGTCATATTATTGGGCCCTTATTGGACATGAGGTAAAAACGTGGAGGTTGCTTTGGAAGCAATTGGGCTCTACCTTTTGAAAATTATGGTTGGCTGATATTATTCGAGACCATAGTTTGTCAATTGGACTCCATGTTCTCACTAAGGAAAACTGTTTCCCGTTTTCACTAGAGGGTAGTGAAATCGTTAAAATAGTGGGAGTGAGATACATAAAATAAATTTTGCCTATTTTATGTCTTAGTAAATTAATTAAACAATCACTGATATTTGTCTGTTTCTTTTCAGTATTTCAAAGATGAATTCGCGTAATCCACTTTTCTCGATCCTCGAACAAAATAAATTGACTGGCGCAAACTATACGGAATGGTTCCGTAAGTTGAAGATTGTCTTGACTTCGGAGAAGATGCTCTACGTGTTAGAAAAATCTCCTCCGAAGGAAGCACCAGCTGATGTAAGTCCGGAAGAGTTAGCCAAACTTGATACATGGTGGGACCATGATATCAAGGCCAAATGCTATATGCAAGCCTCGATGTCTGATGAACTCCAGAGCCGATTTGAGGACACCGTGAATGCTGCTGACATTCACGTACAACTCAAGGAACTTTTTGGGGCTCAATCGAGGGCTGAAAGGTTCGCTACTGTAAAGGAGCTAATGACGTGTCGCATGCGTGAAGGGACTTCGGTCCGTGATCATGGGGTACGAGTGATTTGGCTCATACAGAAGTTGGTAACCCTTGATTTGGTGTTGGAGCATGAACTCAACGTGGACTTACTACTTCTATCTCTTCCTTCTTCGTTTGACGGATTGTGGTGAATTTCAATATGAACAAGATAGAGGCCTCCCTTGAAGAGATGGTCAATATGCTTGTGACATATGAATCCACTTTAAAGAAGGATAAACCGGCTTTCTTGGTGGGCTCCTCTTCTTCTGCTAAGAAAGGGCCAAGTATAAAGGGTAAGAAACGTTCTGCCCCACCCAAGAAAATCGAACCCGAGAAGAAGTACAAGACAAAGGCTTCAAACATGGAAAAGTCCAAGGATTTTTGCCATTACTGCAAGAAGCCCGGTCATTGGAAGCGTAACTGCAAGGAATATCTAGAGCAGTTGCGAACTGCGAAGGGTATGTTCTATATTGAAATAAATGTTTCACTTAATACTACTTCTTGGGTATTGGATACCGGATGTGGATCTCACATTTGCAATGATTTGCAGGTGATGACAAGAAGTCGCAAGCTTAGAATGGGTGAGACCCAGCTGAGGCTCGAAAATGGTTCCAGAGTTGAAGCTAAAGCTGTGGGAGATGTTTATTTAATTTTGCAGAACAATTTTAAGTTACTTTTGAGAGACGTTTTATTTGTTCCAAATTTAATTAAAAACATTATTTATGTTTCTATGCTTGATAGATATGGTTTTTCTTGAAATTTTGTGAATGGGATTTGCAATATTTACAAGAATGAATGTTTGATTGGAAATTGACAACTTGAAAACGATCTATATAACTTAAAATTAAAAGACGTTCCAATAAATTATGTTGATAAACCGGCAACAACAAACAAAAGGAAAATCGATAGTCAAAACCCGGCAAACCTTTGGCATGCTAGGCTAGGTCATATTTCCTCAAGGAGGATGAACAAGCTAGTGGGAGAGGGCATGTTTGATATGTCTGATATTAACTCTCTACCTACTTGTGAATTCTGCCTGAAAGAAAAAATGACTAAATCTCCTTTTAAGGGGAAACCTGAGCATAGTCAAAATCTGTTGGATTTGATCCATATAGATGTTTGTGGTCCATTTAGAATTGGTACTCAATATGGCCACACCTACTTCATTACCTTTACTGATGATTGTTCAAGGTATGGGTATTTATATTTAATGAAATATAAGTCTGAAGCATTTGAAAAGTTCAAAGAATTCAAGGCTGAAGTAGAAAACAAGCTAGGTAAAAGTATTAAAGCACTTCGATCGGATCGAGGTGGAGAATACTTAAGTACCGAGTTTTTGAACTATCTAAAAGAGAATGGGATTCTCTCTCAGTGGACTCCTCTTATGACACCACAGCTGAATGGTGTATCGGAGCGTCGTAATCGAACTTTGTTGGACATGGTTCGATCCATGATGAGCTTCACTGAGCTTCCACCTTCGTTTTGGGGCTATGCGCTTGAAACGGCAGTATTGTTGTTGAACAACGTCCACACTAAAGCAGTGGACAAAACACCATACGAGTTATGGAATGGAAAAGCTCCTATGTATTCGTACTTCAGGATTTGGGGATGTCCTGCTTACGTGAAGCAGACAGTGGGAGATAAGTTGGATAGTCGATCCACCTTATGTTATTTTGTAGGGTATCCGAAGAATTCAATCGGATATAATTTCTATCATCCTGCTGAAACAAAGGTGTTTGTTTCAAGGAATGCCACCTTCTTGGAGAAGGAGTTCTTATTGGATAAGAAAGGCGAGATGATGGAACTCGAAGAAATTCGAGAAGAACCCGAAATACAAAATAACGATCCTACACCTCAGGAACCATTGATAGACACGCCTGTACTTAGAAGATCCGAGAGGACTTCTAGACCTCCTATTCGATATGGTCTTCTTCTTGAAGGGGATCAAGATGAACCCGATGTTGGATGTGATCCAAGAAACTTCAAGGAAGCAATTTCTGATGCGGATTCAAATTTATGGCTTGAAGCTATGCAGTCGGAAATAGATTCGATGCATACAAACCAAGTTTCGTCTTTAGTAGATCCTCCCGATGGAATTGTTCCAATAGGGTGTAAATGGATCTACAAGAGAAAGCTTGGGCCTGATGGTAAGGTATTGACCTACAAGGCGTGATTGGTGGCGAAAGGTTATACTCAAAGACAAGGAGTTGACTATGATGAAACCTTTTCACCAGTTGCAATGTTCAAGTCCATAAGAATCCTTATTGCCATAGCTGCTTGGTATGACTATGAGATATGGAAAATGGATGTGAAGACTGCTTTTCTTAATGGAGACATTAATGAAGAAATCTATATGACGCAGCCTGAGGGATACACATCCATGGGAAGCGAGCATAAGGTATGCAAGCTTCAGAGATCAATCTATGGTCTAAAACAAGCATCAAGAAGTTGGAACCAGAAATTTGATGAAACAATAAAGGATTTTGGTTTCATCAAGAACCCGGAGGAACCATGCGTGTACAAGAAAGTAGTTAAGGATGCGGTGGCATTCTTAGTACTTTATGTTGATGACATCCTACTCATTGGGAATGATGTAGGGATGTTTCAGTCAACAAAGATATGGTTATCAGGTAGATTCTCGATGAAGGATTTGGGTGAGGCATCCTATATTCTAGGGATACAGATCTATAGAGATAGATCTAAGAGAATGATAGGACTCACTCAATCAACCTACATCGACACCATATTGAAACGGTTTTCAATGGATGGGTCCAAGAGAGGACATCTACCCATGTGTCATGGAGTTTCTCTATCCAAGTCTATGTGTCCCAAGACTGATGAAGAGATAGAGAAAATGACACATGTACCATATGCGTCAGCCATAGGTAGTATCATGTATGGGATGATATCTACCAGACCGGATGTAGCATTTGCTCTGAGTGTCACGAGCAGATATCAAGCTAATCCAGGTCAAATGCATTGGAAAGTCGTGAAGGACATTCTTAAGTACTTACGAAGGACTAAGAATATGTTCATGGTATATGGAGGAAGAGAACTAAAATTGGAAGGCTATACCGACTCTAGCTTCCAAAGTGACGTGGATGACTCGAAGTCAACCTCTGGATTTGTGTTCATGCTCAATGGCGGTGCTGTCTCTTGGAAGAGTTCCAAGCAGGACACCACAGCGGATTCCACCACTGAGGCAGAATACATTGCAGCATCAGCTGCTGCTAAAGAGGCCGTTTGGATGAGGAATTTCGTCCAAGAGTTGGGCGTCATTTCGGAAGTTTTTGGTCCAGTCCCGGTGTACTGTGACAACACGGGTGCCGTTGCTCAGGCAAAGGAACCAAGGTCTCATCAAAGATCCAAACACGTACTGAGGAAATACCACATCATCCGGGAGATTGTGGAAAGAGGAGACATCACTGTCGAAAGAGTGGCCTCTGCAGACAATATCGCTGATCCACTTACTAAGCCCTTGCCAGGACCATTATTTGACAAATATCGCGAAGCAATGGGTCTACGTAGTATGACTAGTTGGCTTTAGGACAAGTGGGAGATTGAAAGAGTGGGTGCCCGGTGAGCCAACTTGTGGCTAAGGGCTTTGATGACTCTTTGTATAAACAATCTTTTGTTTAAATATAATTTACACTTTTATTAATGGCAATGACTTTATCTTTCTTCATATTGTTATATTGTGATATACTATTGTTGTTTTGATAAAGACCTTGAATATACTATAGTGTATGTAAGATGTGGTAGAACATGGGGATGTCTATCATGAAACACATCTTATAGTCACTGTATATTCTAAACTGTTCCTAGTCGATTGAGCCGTTCGATAATAAGGATAAGGATCGCTCGAGTTTGAGACTAGCATTTGCGATGCAGAGTACCATGTTTCATTGGTAGGGAACATAGAGATGTTCGAAGCATGCAAATGGATATTCATATGATGAATGATCGAACTACCCTATCCGGACTTTCCAAGTGGTTATCACTTATAGAGTGGATAAAGTCCGCGGTTTTGGTTGTACACCATTAGTCCTTACTACTTGAAACATCATTGAGACTCTATATGCTAGTACTGTGCTTTGACTCGTTTACCGATTCTATTGGGGTCATCAGGTGTCGGGATTGGGTACAGTTACAACACATATAGGAGTCGATGCTTTGTTGTCAAGGATTCACCACATACTTGCGAGTGTGGATATCCTATGCGATCTGAGGAGATATTAGTGTGACGAATCTCTGGCCAGAGTACATGATGTGTTTTAAGAAATGGTTTCTTAGTAGCACATGCGATGTCACTATTTGATCTTCAAGATGTATTGCATAGTTATCGAATCTCGAACGACTCTCGATTTACCAATGGTTGTTGATTCGATCGGGATATATGGATGAAGGGACCGTATTGTACGCTAACCAAAATCTATTGGTTCTTACAGGCACTATCAGTGATACCTAGGGAATCATTGGGCGATGTTGCTAGGCGCTCTTACCATGATTCGATGGGCAAGTCGAAAATTGTTGTTCCGAGTCACAAGGAGTTGTGAGCCCACGGCTAGCTGTATCCCTGAACCATTGAGGGTCACACAAAGTAATGGATTTTTAATCCCCGTTGAGATAGTTAAATTTAAAGAGTTAAATTTAATGAACAAAGAAGTTGGACTTCTTATTTAAGAGTAGAGGAGTAAGATTTCCTAAAATGACATAGGGATGGACATTTTTGGAAATCACTTAATTCGGATTCATAAAAATTTATCTTGACTTTAAAAGGTGTAGAAATGGTTTCCGTGCACATTGGTGAAATCGGTTTATCAATCGGAGTCATGATGAATTTTATATTAATTTCTGAACATGCGGGCTTTGCTTGTCGGGCTTGAACTTATGACTAATGGGCCCTAAGCTGTTAGCGGCCTACATTATAAATAAGTTATTGCAGTACAGAAATTACATATAACAGGTCACAAAATTATTTTCGAAAAACCCTATTTTTCTAAGTGTGGCCGCCGCCCCTCCTTCCCTCTGCTCGGAAAAATCCAGTCTGTGAATTTTGAATTACAGTCTGGTTTAACGGATCAAATTCGTTAATTCTCTTCGTAGAAACTTCTGATAGATTTTCTAGTGCAATCTATCAGAGGGATTAAATATCCGTTCGTGGACCTGATTGAAGAACAGTTCGTCAATCAGTTCCAGGGATATACAACAAGAGCAGAGCAATCTGTTGGTGTCCAAAATCTCGATTCGAGATTGGAGGTAAAAATTTATAATTGTTATTTAATTTTTACACACACAATTTAATCGTAAAGTTTTGATACCCATTATGGAATCGTTCCATATAAAATTTTTAAACTTCCGCTGCACCGGGTATCAATTCTGATTGATCTGATCGCCGCGTTCTCCAACAGTTGAAAAATGTGCCGTGCTTGATATGCAGAAGTTGGCGGATCTAGCCAGTCCTGATTTTTCCAAAACAGAGAAGCTGAAAAATGTGCCGTGCTCGATCCGCAGAAGTTGGCGGATCTAGGCAGGTACTATTCACAAAAAAAAAAAAGTTTTGAATTATTCTTTTTGAGTATTTGTTTTATATATGATTAATTGGTTTTAATCATTAATTGCCCTAAGATGAGATTAGCAACCCGAGGTCCCAACAACAGGTGGTATCAGAGCGATAAGTTTCTTGGACTGAGATTAGATGAGCGGGGTAGATCGAGTCTTCTATTCTGATTTATTTATTGCTTTCATAATTGTATGGTATATGATTTATTGATTACAGACATTAAATTGTCACATGATGCTGTGATAATTTGCGAAGAATATGCTATACAATGTTTTGAGTTACATGCTATCTGGTTATATGATTGAAGTAATAGCAGGTATTGAATGAGGATGAATTGAAACTCGATCTCTTAAGAAGGCAATGTGGACTGTAACAGACTTGTTATAATTGAGATTGAACTATACACTAATCTGTTTGATAATCAGATATGCCTCCTTGACCAGCACCGAGAGTTAGACAGACGTTGGCTACGAATCAGCCTGAACAGACAAATGCTGCACAGGTCCCGGTGACAGCGTCTGAACATGGACAGGGTAGTACTTATACTGATGAGTTTAGTGATGCTAATCCGATGGAGAAACTTCTGAAACGATTCCAGTCATTCCAACCACCGAAGTTGCAAGGAACTGAGAATGCTGTGGAGTGTGAGAACTGGCTGGAAGATATTGAGCAGTTATTTGAGTCCATTGACTATTCAGATGATCGTCGTGTGAGATTGATTATTCATCAATTGCATGGCCTTGCCAAGAGTTGGTGGATAGCGACGAAGAAAGCATTGGAGAACCAAGGTACTGTTATTACCTGGTCTGTATTTCGAACTGCTTTCTATCAGCGTTTCTTTCCTGTGTCTTATCGCAAGGACAAAGGAGCAGAGTTTGCGAGTTTGCAACAGGGGCAGTTAAATATCGAAGAATATGTTGCAAAATTCACTAGCCTGTTTAAGTTTGCTCCACATATCGCTGTTAATGATGAAGCTCAAGCCGATCAATTTATCAATGGCTTGAATCCTGATGTGTTTACATTTGTAATTCGGGAAGACCGAATACCTTTGCTGATGCTCTGAATCGAGCAAAGGGTGCAGAAGCAGGGATACTGAAACAACGAGGAGCACAGTTTGTGCCACAGCCAATGAGACAATCCCAAGAACAGTCATAGATTCCACCGCCACCTCGATTTGAAGCTGGAGGTAGCAGTAGTGGAAAGAAGAACTTCTTCAAAGGCAAGAGTAAAAAGTTCAAGAGATCTGGTGGTAGTAACTCTTCGAGTTCAGGTAGTTCCCGACAGTCTAGGGCTGGACAGAAGTCTGATGTGTATTGCACCAAGTGTGGTGGACGCCATACCAGCGAACAATGCCGAGGTGTATTTGGAAGCTGCCATATTTGCAACAAGATGGGACATTTTGCACGAGTGTGTCCACAACGAGGTTCTGAAGGTGCACAGGTTGCAGGATCATCGAGACCAGTAGGTCAATCTACATCTTCTGTTCACTCTTTTCAACCACAGCCTGCAGCAACAAGTAGAGGAGGAGGTCAGACAGTGAATCAACCTCCCAGGCAACAAGCACGAGTGTTTGCATTGACAGAAGAGCAAGCACAAGCAGCACCGAATGATGTGATTGCAGGTAACTGTTTTCTTTCTGGTTATCCTGCCTATGTCTTATTTGATACTGGTGCGTCGCATACCTTCATATTTGAACAATTTGTTATGATGTATTCATTGCCTGTTGAGTCATTAGCTACTGTAGTGTCTATATCTTCACCGTTGGGAAAAGGTATAGTATCAGTGAAATCTGTAAGAAACTGTGTACTACAGTACGAAGGTAATGAAGTTGAGCTTGACTGTATCGTTCTTGGGTTATCTGATTTTGATTGCATAATCGGTATCGATATGCTAACCAAGTACAGAGCTACAGTGGATTGTTTTCAGAAGATTGTAAAGTTCAGACCTGATATGACTGATGAATGGAAATTCTATGGTAAGGGATCACGAGCCAAAATTTCTTTGATATCTGTTCTTTCTATGACTGACTTGTTACAGAAAGGGGCAGAAGGATTCCTTATTTATGCAGTCGATATACTAAAGACTAGTCCAAAATTGACTGATATACCGGTGGTGAGCGAGTTTGCAGATGTATTCCCTGGTGAGATTCCAGGATTGGCACCATACAGAGAGGTAGATTTTGGTATTGAATTGTTTCCAGGTACACAACCGATATCTAAAGCACCTTACCGTATGGCACCAATTGAATTGAAAGAATTAAAAGACCAACTCGAAGATATGTTGGCTAAGGGATATATCAGACCGAGTGTTTCCCCTTGGGGTGCTCCATTATTATTTGTTAGAAAGAAGGACGGATCGATGAGGTTATGTATTGACTACCGGCAATTGAAAAAGGCAACGGTAAAGAATCGCTATCCTTTACCTCGTATCGATGATTTATTTGATCAATTGCAGGGATCGTCAGTATATTCGAAGATTGACTTACGATCCGGATATCATCAACTGAGGGTTAGAGATGAAGATATTCCTAAGACTGCATTTAGAACCAGGTATGGCCATTACGAATTCATAGTCATGCCTTTTGGTATAACGAATGCACCGGCAGTTTTTATGGGATTGATGTCAAAGATATTTAGATGACTTTGTGATTATCTTTATCGATGATATTTTGATATACTCTAAGAATTTGTGTGATCATGCTGATCATCTCCGTACTGTGTTGAGAACATTAAGAGAAGAGAAATTGTATGCCAAGTTATCCAAATGTGAGTTTTGGTTGCAGCGAGTTGTTTTTCTTGGTCATGTAATTTCAGGAGATGACATTTCAGTTGATCCGAGTAAGGTTGAAGCTGTGATCAGTTGGCAGAGACCGACATCTGTGCCAAAAATTCGAAGTTTTATGGGCTTAGCAGGTTATTATCGTCGATTCATTCGAGATTTTTCATCTATAGCGAAGCCTATTACACAGCTTACACAGAAGAATGCACCATTTATTTGGTTTGAGGCTTGTGAAAGGAGTTTTATCGAGCTAAAGAAGAAATTGACTACAGCGCCTGTTCTAATAATCCCTACAGGTACTGGTGATTTTGTTGTTTATTGTGATGCTTCTCACCCGGGTTTGGGATGTATTTTAATGCAGAAAAGACATGTTGTCGCTTATGCTTCTCGACAACTGAAACCACATGAAGTCAGGTATCCGATTCATGATCTTGAATTGGCTGCAATCGTCTTTTCATTGAAAATCTGGAGACATTACTAATATGGCGAGAAGTTTGAAATCTTTTCTGATCTTAAAAGTTTGAAATATCTGTTCTCACAATATGAATTGAATATGAGACAATGACGATGGCTTGATTTGTTGAAGGATTTCAATTGTGAAATCAAATACTATCCGGGAAAATTTAATGCAGCAGCGGATGCCCTAAGTAGAAAGGTATATGCTTTATCCTTGTCTACGATAGGTGTATCTAATTTGATTGAAGATTGTTGTAGTTCTGGATATGTATTTGAGACAGATAAAAGACCAATGAGAGTGTATGCAATCAGTGTTGAGCCAGAGTTATTGATTCGTATCAAAGAAGCACAAAAAGCCGATCAAAATGTGCAGAAATCGATTGAAATGATTTGATCAGGACATCAGTATGAGTACAAGGTTAGTGAAGATGATATCTTTTATGTGAATGACCGAATAGTTGTTCCCGATATTGCAGACTTGAGACAGAATATTTTGAAAGAAGCCCATTGTAGTCGCTTTAGTGTTCACCCTGGAGGCAGAAAGATGTACAACTACTTGAAGAGTCAGTATTGGTGGAAACAAATGAAGTCTGATGTGACTAAATTTGTATCTAAATGTTTGAATTGCCAACAGGTGAAAGCTGAAAGAAAGAAACCAGGTGGCTTATTACAGAGTTTTTCGTTTCCTAAATGGAAATGGGACCACATTTCCATGGACTTTGTAAGGAAGTTGCCACGATCATCTCGAGGATGTGATGCTGTTTGGGTGATCATCGACAGATTGACGAAATCTGCGTGCTTTATTCCCTATCGAATGACTTATCGTCATGATCAAATGGCGGATCTCTATATTCGAGAAGTGGTAAGATTACACGGTGTGCCAAAGTCGATTGTATCTGACCGAGATCCGAGGTTTACTTCGCACTTTTGGCATAACCTACAGGAAGCTCTAGGTACGCGTTTACATTTGAGTACTGCTTACCATCCTCAAACTGACGGTCAATCTGAACGAACTATTCAGACGCTTGAGGATATGCTTAGAGCTGTAGTACTTGATTTTGGTGTTACGTGGAAAAATTCTATACCACTTGTGGAATTTTCTTATAACAACAGTTATCAGACGAGTATAGAGATGGCACCATTTGAAGCATTATATGGGAGGAAGTGACGATTGCCTTTGTATTGGGATGATGTTTCTGAGGTACCTGAGTTAGGGCCGGATATGATCAGACAGATGACTGAGAAAGTGAAATTGATACAGCAGAGAATGAGAACAGCGCAGCACAGACAGACGAGATATGAAAATGTACGACGACGACCGTTATCTTTTGATCAGGGAGATAGAGTGTTTCTGAAGATTTCACCGTTCAGGGGCACAGTTTGATTTGGCAAACGAGGAAAATTATCTCCGAGGTATATTGGGCCGTATGAGATTCTCGAGAAGATAGACAATCTAGCTTATCGACTCGCTCTTCCCATGTCTTTATCTGGGATACATGATGTTTTTCATGTATCGATGTTGAGGAAGTATATATCTGATGCATCTCATGTGATTCGATCTGATGAAGCTGAGTTGGATGATACTCTTTGTTACGTTGAACAACCTATTCAGATTCTTGATAGGAAGAAGAAGCAACTCCGAACGAAGACCATTCCATTGGTGAAGAATCAGTGGAATCGACACGGAGTTGAAGAAGCAACTTGGGAAGTCGAAGAAGATATGAAGCAACGATTTCCTTGTCTATTTCACTGATGTGAGTACTTATTCAGTTTTCAGTTATTCATTATTCTTATGAGCATGCGGACTGCATATCTATACTGTTTATGAATTCGAGGACGAACTCATGTCTTAGTGGGGGAGAAATGTAAGGCCCGGAATTAATTTGATATTAATCCGAATTTATTTAATTTTAATCCGAGTATATTTAATTTGGGAATATTTAGAGTTTCGATTTAAATTCTAATATTCTTAAATTATTTAGGATTGAAATTGAATTAAAATAAGGGCCGAGGACCAAATTGCAATTATTGAAAAGATGAGGGACTAAAGTGCAATTTTGGTTGAAAGTTATCAGATTATTTTGCATGTGCAACGTGTAAGACTCATATATTGTTCAGCATATTTCAGAATTCAAGAACAGAGCCCTTCCTTCATCGTTTTTTTCTTTGAAAGTTCGATTTTCAATTTGCCGTAACTTTTGAACCGGTTGTCGGATTTCGATTCCGTAAATTGTTCTGGAATCCTTACGACGAGGGCTTCGATTTAGTGTAAGTGTTTATATCTTTCAGTATGGTTTGAAGCTCGAAATTTGATAGATATCAGATGTTGAGTTTTCAATTATGTTTATCGACGTTTATGCGATTCTATATCGAAACCAGATTGATGAGTTTGTGTTATTCGTATCCAATCTTGATTCCAGAATGTTAATCAATTTTATAGCTATTGAGATGATGTTTTGAATGATATATCAGCTGGTTTTCTTGATTGAGAACACATACATATGGTTTGAATAAAAGAAATGGTTTCGGGATTACGTCGGTTATCGATTGTCAATCGCTACGCCGTTTAATCGAGTTTTTGGACTGTTTTGTTATTCGATAGCTAAGCTGAAACACTTATCTTGATGATGTGAATGTTATGGAATTTTATTCTTCCGTTTCAGTCGAGTTTGGAAGGCCAACGACTCGAGACAACAACTTTGAACCGAAGAAGTTGGATTGAGGTTTGAAATGAGTTTGATCGATGATCTTATGTTGTTTTCGACTCGTTTTTGATATGATAGATTGAAATGAAGTTGATATATGTATTTTGGTTGTATCTTTCAGATTTGGAGAGTTCAGAATCAAAATAAACGAAGGTATAATGACGACATCGCGAAGTAGGGACTTTGAAACTCAAGAACGACTATTTTTGAGTTGGCCCGCAAAAACCACATACTTGTTTATGTTTTTGATTTGATTGTGATATTGTCGATCCATCTCAGGTAGTAGATCTTTAAATTTGAGTTTATATGATGCTATATTGAATTGATTCTATGCCAAGGTTGCTGTTAACCTTATTTGCGAGTCGGTTACAAACTCGTTAGATGGATATCCATGTCAAGATCAGTTATGAATCTTGTTGGCTTTGAAGTTATGTGAATCAATTCGTTTGTAAAGCATTTACGTACTCTATTTGTTGAGTCGAGTTTAAATAGAATCAAGCTGATGTATTTAACGCTTTCTATATGTTGGTTATACTGAGAATTGTTTCTCACCAGAGTTTATCCGACTGTTGTCTTGTTTTGTATGTGTGCATGACAACAGAAGGGGCAGGATCTAGTCATCGACATCATTGACAGCTCGGAGAGAGTCTAGCACGTGAGGACTCGGGTTGTAAATGATGTCTTGAACTTTAGAAGCACTAAACCTTAGTGATGTTGGTTTTGGAATACATGTATAAAGTTTGAGATAATTGATGTCGTTTACGAGCTTTAGCGACTTGTTTGATGTAATGAAATGAATGTATAAATGCTTATGACCTTGTTTATGAGTTTATGCATGTTTTGGACTTGATATATCATGATTTGTATCGAATTTGGTGATTGGAAGTGATAGTGCTCGAGTTTGACAGCAAAAACTTTTCTGCTGAATTTCTGGAAAATGTGCCGTGCTCGATCCGCAGAAGTTGGCGGATCTAGCCAGCCCTGATTTTTCCAAAACAGAGAAGCTGAAAAATGTGCCGTGCTCGATCTGCAGAAGTTGGCGGATCTATCCATCCCTGATTTTTCCAAAATAGAGAAGCTGAAAAATGTGTCGTGCTCGATCCGCAGAAGTTGGCGGATCTAGCTAGGTACTATTCACAAAAAAAAAAAAAAAATTTGAATTATTCTTTTTGAGTATTTGTTTTATATATAATTAATTGGTTTTAATTATTAATTGCCCTAAGATGAGATTAGCAACCCGAGGTCCCCACACTCGTTGTTTCTCTTGGGTGCATGATCAATTCTGTTGGTGCAAAATTGCTGAGAATTGGCAGCCATATTTTCTATTAAGTTCCTTGCTTGCACCGGAGTTTTGTCCACAAAAACTCCTCCACTAGCCGCATCCAGCATAATCCTATCATGAGGTAGCAAACCTTCATTGCAATATTGAATTAAGAGGTTTTCACTTATCTGATGTTGCGGGCAACTAGCGCATAGCTTTTTGAACCGCTCCCAATACTCGTGAAGTGATTCCCCCGTCATCTGCTTGATTCCATAGATCTCTTCCTGATGTTTGCTGCTATCGACGCTGGAAAATATTTTTCGAGAAAAATTATTTTCATGTCAGTCCAGGCTGTGATCGATCCAGAGGGCAAGTAGTATAGCCAATCCTTAGCAGCACTCTTCAAAGAGAAAGGAAAGGCTCGAAGTTGGATCTGCTCCTCTGTTACTCCATGTGGCTTCATGCTAGTGCACACTACATGGAACTTCATCAGATGCTTATGAGGATCTTCGCCTGCAAGACCATGAAAAGAAGGCAACAAGTGAATTAATCCAGATTTCAATTCGAATGTAGCATTATTTTCTACGGGGGAAAAGTAATGCATAAGGTTTGCTGATTCAAATCTGGAGTGCCCAATTGTCTGAGGCTCAGGTTCGCATTAGCAGCCATCTCTCCTTCTTCTTTTTGTCTTCTACGAGCTTCTCGCCTATGCCTGTACAAAGTCCTTTCAATTTCCGGGTCGTAGGAGACTTCTTCTTCAGACGAAGAATCACCTGAAAGCATGAACGATGAGAGAGGTACTAGAGATAAAGAAAAGACAGAGAGTGAGATAAACAAAAAAAACTAAAAATAACACAAAAAAAATTTAACACCGATCCCTGGCAACAACGCCAAAATTTGGTAGTTCTTATCGTGTACGCCCAAATTACCCGACTCACTCAGGTAAATAAAAACATGCACTAGTGTGAGTAGGGATCGTTCCCACGAGGAAAGGTAAAATTTCGTGTTCTGTAAAAATACGAAAATAGTAAAAAGGGGGTTTTTGGTTTGAAATTTATCCACTAAAATTTAAAAACAATTATGAATGCAATTCTATCAATTACCAAGCATAATTAAATCACAACGAAAAATTCAATAAGAGACAAGCCTTGGTTTTGGTCAACTACACCCTTGATTTCATTCGTTCGATCATCGATTATATAAAAATATTTAATCCTGTTGAATATTCATCATTGGAAATTAAATTTTTGTTTCACCTCAATTGTAGTTAACTAGACACAAGCGTTCTAAGATAACCCTTACCAATGAATTAACCTAATACAAGCGATTAGATTTAAATAGCATGCAAACTAGTGAAACTGATAAATCTAGACAACCCATACACAAGAGGATGAATTTAGCGTAGTCAATTATTATCCCTACAATTCCTAATCTCACAAGCGGACGATTATTAATTGCAGTTGCTTCGCAAATCAGATAATTCAAACAATTACGGATTCAAACTCCAATTTAGCAATAGATTTTATATAAGAATTATCAGGTGATCAAACTAATAATCAAATATACAATCATGAAATAAATCAGAATAATCATTGATACTCAACAATAATCAAGTTCTGTAAAACATAAATCTCACGAATAAATTAATCAAGGGCTTCAACTTCCTTAACCAAGTATTAAGAACTAGCCAACACAATTCATGAAGAACAAAATAAAAATAATAATAAAAAGCGGAATTCTAGAATTCTCAGAAAAAACCTAGTCTTTGCCAGAGATAAATCTTCAACTCCAACTCCAAGTCTGCGTTTTTCTTTTCCTAAACTTCATAAAAGACTTATATCTTGGCAACAAATCGTCCAAAGATAGGCCTAGGAATTAAAACAAGAGTTTCCAAAACATAAAACCCTTCCAAAAATAAGTCTGCGCACGACGGCGCGCGCGCGCAGCTTCCTCGCATCTTGAATTCTTCAGAGTGGCGCGGGCGCTCCGCTCCCACGCATAAATTCTTTGTTTTCTACAGACCATCGCACGGGCGCTCGGTATTACTGCGCGGGCGCGCCTGATGTACGCTTTTCACAATATTCAGAGCGGCGCGGGCGCGCGATATTGTTGCGCGGATGCGCCTTCGCTTCGTATTTTCTTCTTATCTTCATCTTTCAAGTCTTGATCTTTGATTTTTCTTCCATTCTTTCTAGCTTAAATCCATCAAATCAAATCCAAGGCTCTTCTTGCCTTCATCCAACAAAAACAACATAACATCACATAATACCTACCAATCAAACACAAGATTCAAGCTAAATACTAAGCAATATAAGCGCATAAATGCACTTATCAATACAATTGTGTCCTAATCTTCTTGAATAGGAGATATTTTTCCTCGGCGAATATTAAACAGGAACAACCATCAGCGAACCCGATTGAATAGAATTTTACTGCGACTGAAGAATGGATGTTACTCCAACGCCGATGGAAGCCTTGTTGATGAGATTTCATACTTTTCAACCACCGACTCTGAGGAGTACCGAGAATGTTGTGGAGTGTGAGAATTGGTTAGAAGAAATCGATCAGTTGTTTGATTCTCTTGACTACACCAATGACCGACGACTTCGGTTAGTTGTGTACCAACTTAGGTTGGTGGATTTCAAGGAAGAAAGCCTTGGAGAATCATGGTACAGTCATTTCTTGGAGTTTGTTTAAAGCTGAATTTCTTCGGCAGATCCCGTTCCAAAAATCGATCAGATATAGAGGAAGTAACATAAGAGATCATTTGCAAGCGAGAGGAAAACAATTCAAGAAGTCTGGGA
The DNA here is from genome assembly GCF_033568475.1 of Henckelia pumila. NCBI lineage: Eukaryota > Viridiplantae > Streptophyta > Magnoliopsida > Lamiales > Gesneriaceae > Henckelia > Henckelia pumila. Next base: position 36,301,962 of record NC_133120.1, on the reverse strand, counting down.
ACAGTACTTATAGCTCCAGAGAATCTAAACAGTTTGGTTTAGAACAGAGTTCTGGATCTTCCGGTATATCTTGCAACAATTGTGGAGGTGACACCTCAGTGAGCATTGTCTTAGAATTTATGGAAGCTGCAATATCTGCCATCAGACAGGGCACTATGCTAGGAGATGTCCACGGCGTAATACCGTTGGATCCCTGTATGGGAGTTCGTTTCGACCGATAGTTCAGTAGGAGCGGCAAGCTTCTGTGGTTCACTCATTTCAGCCACCGCATCAAAATCGACTAGGAGGTTATCCGATCATGAATAAACCTCCGATGCAACAGACATTGGTATTTTCGCTTAACAAGGATTCGCAGACTTAGGCTGCACCCGATGATGACTTAGCAAGTAACCATTCGATTTTGGTTTTTCTGCTCTTTTGACAGATAAATACTGGTGAGCCCTTTATCTTCTTATTGAAGAATCTGTTTAATTTGTGTCTTGCCTCTGAGCTTTTGAATTCAGTAGTTTCTATTCTTCGCCTTTGAGAGAAGGGATGGATTACGACAGGATTAGTCCAAAATTTTAAACTTTTATTGGATGGGAATGAGATTGAACTGGGAAGTGTTGTACTTCGGTTATCAGATTTGATTGTATGGTCTGTTTAACTGCTTTAACTAAGTTCAGGGGAACAGTGAAATGTTTTCAGAAAGCTGTCAGATTCAGATCCGTGTCGAGAGACGAGTGGAGATCCTCCGGTAAGAATTCTCGATTCAAGGATTCTTTGATATTTGTTCTATCGAATGACCGTTTGTTACAAAAATGTGCGAAAGAATTCTCGATATTGCAGTTGATGTCCTGAAATTCAACTCGAATTGGTTTATTTAGCTGAGGTTATAGAATTGATGATGCCGTCTCAGATGAGATTCTCGATTTGCCTCCGATTCATGAGGTTAGATTCAACATCGACTTGAGATCCGACAACATCAGCTGAGAGTTTGAGAGAAAGAGGTATTGAAAACCATAGTCAGAACAAGGTATGGCCGCTTTGAATATTTAGTCTTGTCCTTTGAATTGACAAATGCTCCTGTAGTGTTTGTAGATCTTATGAACTGAATCTATCAGAAGTATTTAGCGGAATTCATGATTATTCTTATCGATGGTTTTCTTACCTTTTTGGAGAGTCATACTGGCCATCCAGAGCATTTGAGAGCCGTTTACAGATTTTGCGTGCCGAGCAGTTATATGCTATTTTATCGACGTCTGAATTCTGATTAGATCGAGTTGTCTTTCCTCGATCGTATTATCTGGTGATGGAATTCCTGTTGATCACCTCAAGACTGAAGCTGATATGAATTGATCTTGATCGGCATATGTACCTGAAATTTTAAGATTTTTGGGTTTAGCGAGTTCTATAGCAGATTTCTTATTGTTTGTGAGGCCAATTTCTCAGCTATCTTCGAAGAATGTGTTTTCTGTCTGGACTAAATCTTATGAGACCAGTTTTTATTTATCTGAAGAAGTTTTTGAGCAGCGCTCCATTATTCTTTATTTCTCTGTGTTGATGATCTTACCTTTCATTGCAATTCTTCTTATCGAGATTTGGGATGTATCCTTATTTGGAGGTAGCACATGATAGCTTAGGTATCGAGGCAGCTGAAGCTGTACGTGTAGTAGCCCGTAACCAAAATCAGTAATTAAGGAATTAATCATAATTACTTGGATAGAGTTCGGAAGCTCCGAAGTTAAGTTCGGAAGTTTCGAACAGGATCGGAAGCTCCGATGGTATTACGTCAGGCATGACGTATGGCAAGATCGGAAGCTCCGATCACCCCTATCCGAAGTCAACAAGTGATATTTTGACACGTGGCAGATCAGGATCTTCGGAAGCTCCGATGGCAGGATCGGACGTTCCGATAGAGGTTCGGACGTTCCGATCTAGGATCGGAAGCTCCGATCGTTGTCTATAAATAGAAGGCCGAGAATTCAGTTTCAATTTCCAATTCCGGATTTCCTCTCTACTCTAGTCGTATTCGAGTTGTTCTAGCCTTCCTAGGCTTGACCCGAGAGTCGTCGAGGCGTTCGATAGTCGTAGCAGAGTTGTGCCCAAGTTCTGGAGGCATCGACATCAAAGGGCTAACGACGGACGAAGGTATAGCTTTTGCTTCCTATAAATAATTAAGAGTATGCAATAGCTTAGTTAAGTCTTTTAGAGCACTTTAATGATAGTAGTATCATTTGGCAGTGTAGAGCAGACTATAGGCGTGGACCTAGAATTGGTAGAGCTTGCACTGTTTTTGTAGTGACCATTACCCGGATCACCTACTAAACAGAACTTAGGCATGCAATTAACTTAATAAAACAGATATCAGAATAAAACTGCGGAAACCATAAACAACAGTAATAAAACCTAGACGAAGCTCCAGCTGGCCAACCACTGACTAGCCCCTCCTGGATCCACCCTCCTCGTCCAATCGCAAACCTGCCCCATGGAATAGGGTGTCCAGAAAATACAGAGTACGAGACGTGAGCATAAAACGCTCAGTGCGAGAGTATGAGTATACATGCATGCAAAGTGAACTCCCTATAGACTCGAGGTCAAGGATCAGATAACAGAGACAGACCGGGCCCTGGTATGTAGCACGCTGTGTCGTCGCTTCAGGAGGTGGCTCCCATACCGAGATAACCGTGGATACGCCGGACCCAAATCGATGGAAGTCCATCCACTAACAGGATAGGGTACAAACCTACTACAGACATCTCGAAGGAGATACAGCAAGATGCAAATGAATGCAGCATAATATCATGGCATATAAATCATGCAGTCATATAATACATGCATACTCAGTCAGGATATCTCGAATAGTACTTTCGTACCTCAAAACAGTGAAAGCTCTACCAACTCTAGGTCCACGCCTATATTCTGCTCTACACTGCCAAATGATACTACTATCATTAAAGTGCTCTAAAAGCCTTAACTAAGCTATTGCATACTCCTAAATATTTATAGGGAGCAAAGCTATACCTTCGTCCGTCGTTAGCCCTTTGATGTCGATGCCTCCAGAACTTGGGCACGACTCCGCTACGACTACCGAACGCCTCTCCGACCTCCGGACCAAGCCTAAGAAGACTAGAACAGCTCCAAAAGGACTAGAAAGGAAAGGAGAACTCGGAATTGGCAAATGAAAGTGAAGTCTCGACCTTCTATTTATAGACAACGATCGGAACTTCCGATCCTTGATCGGAACGTCCGAACCTCGATCGGAACGTCCGATCCTGCCATCGGAGCTTCCGAAGATCCTGATCTGCCACGTGTCAAAATATCACTTGTTGACTCCGGATAGGGGTGATCGGAGCTTCCGATCCAACCACACGTCATGCCTGACGTAATAACATCGGTGCCTCCGATCGCTCATCGGAGCTTCCGATCCTGTTCGGAGTTTCCGATCGTGCCTTCGGAGCTTCCGATCCGTCCGATACCTAATTCAATTAATTAGCATTAATCCTTTAATTACTCAATTAGGGCACGGGCTACTACATTCTCCCCCACTTAAGATATTTCGTCCTCGAAATCAGATCTTAAGTACCGAATGAAAATACAGAAATCAGAAACATTCTTTATTCAAATCAAACGTTTACAGAGTTTGCAACTGAATACAACTTAAAGAATGAAATCAAAACAACTCAGGATGATCTTTACGCATCCTGTCCTCAAGCTCCCAAGTAGCTTCTTCAGTGCCTCGGCGCTGCCACTGAACTAAAACCAAAGGAATGACTTTGTTCCGTAAAACCTTATCCTTATAATCCAGGATACGAAGAGGTTTCTCAACATAAGTCAAATCCTTGTCTACCTGAACCTCAGACCGCTGCAGAATATGAGATTCATCCGCCACATACCGTCGCAACAGAGATACGTGGAACACGTCGTGAATGCTGGATAGATGCGGTGGCAATGCTAGTCGATAAGCCAAATCGCCAATACTCTCCAAGATCTCAAACGGACCGATAAATCTGGGAGACAACTTGCCCTTAAGGCCAAATCTGAGAATCTTGCGGAAAGGTGACACTCTCAGAAACACTTTCTCCCCGACCTCGAACTGCAAAGGCCTACGCTTGATATTAGCATAACTGGCCTGACGATCCTGTGCAGTCTTAATCCGTTTCTTGATCTGATCAACAATGTCTATCGCCTGCTGGATAAACTCCGGTCCTTCAGCCTGTCTCTCCCCCACTTCTTCCCAGAAGAGTGGAGTACGACAACGTCGCCCATACAACGCCTCAAAAGGTGCCATCCCAATACTAGTATGATAGCTGTTGTTGTAAGCGAACTCGATCAACGGCAAATGATCCTGCCAGGCTGAACCAAAATCCATGACGCACGCTCTAAGCATATCCTCTAACGTACGGATAGTGCGCTCTGACTGACCATCAGTCTCCGGATGATAGGCTGTACTCAAACTGAGAGTAGTACCCATCGCACGCTGAACACTCCCCCAGAACCTAGAAGTAAACCTGGGGTCCCGATCGCTGACAATGCTCACAGGCACTCCATGAAGTCGGACGATCTCCTGAATGTACATCCGTGCCATGCGATCCACAGAGTACTCTCGGCTATAGGCAATGAAATGCGCTGACTTGGTGAGTCGGTCCACCACAACCCAGATAGCATCACAGTTCCTCGGGGATATCGGCAAATGGGTCACAAAGTCCATTGTGATAAACTCCCATTTCCATTCAGGAATAGGCAGACTGTGAAGCAATCCTCCAGGTCGTCGGTGCTCTGCCTTGACCTGTTGACACACCAAACATCTCGAAACAAACTGATAAACACTGCGTTTCATTCCCTTCCACCAGAAACGAGTACGTAGTTCCTTGTACATCTTGTTGCTCCCAGGATGAATACTCAACTTAGTGCGATGTGCCTGAGATAAAATCTCCTCTCGCAACTCTTCATCCTGTGGAATCACAAGCCTACCAGACAAACACAGAAAGCCATCTGACTGATAATGAAATCCAGACGAGCTACCCTCGTTAGCTAGACGAGCTAAACGCTGGGTCTTCGAATCAGACATCTGAGCATCTCGGATCCGCGAGTACAAGGCTGGCTCAGATAATATCGCAAACATCTGGATACTCTGCATACCTTTCTTATGCTTGAAGGTATAACCTGAAGTACAACAGTCACTGATCGCACTAGACATCGAACAAGTCTGAAGTGCGGATAATCGCACCTTGCGACTCAAAGCATCAGCGATGAGATTAGCAGCTCCCGGATGGTACTTAATCTCGCAATCATAGTCCTTAAGCAAGTCCATCCAACGTCTCTGCCTCATGTTCAACTCCGCCTGAGTGAACAAATACTTGAGACTCTTATGGTCGGTGAAGATCTCAAATTTCTCGCCATACAGATAATGAAGCCAGATCTTCAAAGCGAACACAATGGCTGCTAACTCCAAATCATGGACTGGGTAGTTGTCCTCGTGAAGCTTCAGCTGTCTAGAAGTGTATGCGATCACATGCCCATTTTGAGTCAGGACACAACCTAACCCCTGAAGAGAAGCATCCGTGTAAACTACATACCCTCCAGATCCTGACGGTAATGCTAACACCGGCGTAGAAGTCAACCGCCGTCGAAGCTCACGGAAATTCTCCTCACACTCGGAGGACCACTCAAAATCCACACCCTTGCGGGTAAGTTGCATCAACGGTCGAGCTAACTGAGAGAAGTTCAGAATGAAGCGACGATAATACCCTGCTAGACCCAGAAAACTATGGATCTCAGCAACCGTCGTCGGACGCGACCAATTAAGTGTTGGAAAACTGGCGAGTTCCCAGACCAATTACGATTGATACCCGGTGCAGCGGAAGTTTAAAAATTTTTCATGGAACGTTTCCATGGTATGGGTATCAACCGTTCATCGATTGAATTATGTGTGTGTGTAAAATTTAAACAACAATTAAATAAATTTTACCTCAAATCTCGCAACGAGATTAATGGACACCAACAGAACAATTCTGCTCTTGTTGTCTCTCCCTGGAACCGATGAACGCCTTCAATCAGGTCCACGAACAGAGGTTTAATCCCTCTGATAGATTGCACTAGAAAATCTATCAGAAGTTTTCTGCGAAGAGAATACACGAATTTGATTCGTTATTCCTTACTGCGATTCAAAATCACAGACCGGAATTTTCTCGGGCAGAGGGGGAGGGTTCGGCCGATTTGTTGAGAGAGAGGCTAGGGTTCGATTTTTGCTCTGTCTCAAAAATTATGACCTGTTGTGTGTAATTTCTGTACTGAAATAACTTATTTATAATGCAGGCCACTAACACCTTAGGGCCCATTAGTCATAAGCTGGGGCCCGACAAGCAAAGCCCGCTCGTTCAGAAATTAATATAAAATTCATTGTGACTCCGATTGATGAAACGATTTCACCAATGTGCACAGAAACCATTTCTGCACGTTTTAAAGTCAAAATAAATTTTCCTGAATCCGAATTCAGTGGTTTCCAAAAATGTCCATCCCTATGTCATTTTAGGAAATCCTACTCCCTTACTCTTATTCAAGAAGTCCAACTCCTTAGTTCATTAAATTTAACTCTTTAAATTTAACTATCTCAACGGGGATTAAAACTCCATTACACTGTGTGACCCTCAATGGTTCAGGGATACAGCTAGCCGTGGGCTCACAACTCCTTGTGACTCGGAACAACACTTTCCGACTTGCCCAACGAATCATGGTAAAGCGCCTAGCAACATCGCCCCATGATTCCCTAGGTATCTCTGATAGTGCCTACAAGAACCAGTAGATTTTGGTTAGCGTACAGTACGGTCCCTTCATCCATATATCCCGATCGAATCAACAACCATTGGTATATCGAGAGTCGCTCAAGATTCGATAACTATGCAATGCATCTTGAAGATCAAATTAGTGACATCGCATGTGCTACTAAGAAACCATTTCTTAAATCACATCAAGTACTCTGGCCAGAGATTTGTCACACTAATATCTCCTCAGATCGCATAGGATATCCACACTCGCAAGTATGTGGTGAATCCTTGACAACAATGCATTGACTCCTATATGTGTCGTAACTGTACCCAATCTCGACACCTGATGACCCCCTCAGAGTCGGTAAACGAGTCAAAGCACAGTACTAGCATATAGAGTCTCCATGATGTTTCAAGTCGTAAGGACTAATGGTGTACAACCAAAACCGCGGACTTTATCCACTCGATAAGTGATAACCACTTGGAAAGTCCGGATAGGGTAGTTCGACTATTCATCCTATGAATATCCATTTGCATGCTTCGAACATCTCCATGTTCCCTACCAATGAAACGTGGTACTCCGCATCGCAAATGCTAGTCTCAAACTCGAGCGATCCTTATCCTTATTATCGGACGGCTCAATCGACTAGGAACGGTTTTAGAACATACAGTGACTATAAGATGTATTTCATGATAGACATCTCCATGTTCTACCACATCTTACATACACTATAGTATATTCAAGGTCTTTATCAAAACAACAATAGTATATCACAATATAACAATATGAAGTAATATAAAGTCATTGCCATAAAAGTGTAAATAATATTAAACAAAAGATTGTTTATACAAAGAGTCAACAAAGCCCATAGCCACACAGTTGGCTCACTGGGCACCCACTCTTACAATCTCCCACTTGCCCTATAGCCAACTAGTCATACTACGTAGACCCATTGCTTCGCGATGTTTGTCAAACAATGGTCCTGGCAAAGGCTTAGTAAGTGGATCAGCGATATTGTCTGCAGAGGCCACTCGTTCGACACTGATGTCTCCTCTTTCCACAATCTCCCGGATTATGTGGTATTTCCTCAGTACGTGTTTGGATCTTTGATGAGACCTTGGTTCCTTTGCTTGAGCAACGGCACCCGTGTTGTCGCAGTACACCGGGACTGGACCAACAAATTCAGGAATGACGCCCAACTCTTGGACGAAATTCCTCATCCAAACGGCCTCTTTAGCAGCAGCTGATGCTGCAATGTATTCAGCCTCAGTGGTGGAATCCGCTGTGGTGTCCTGCTTGGAACTCTTCCAAGAGACAGCACCGCCATTGAGCATGAACACAAATCCAGAGGTTGACTTCGAGTCATCCACATCACTTTGGAAGCTAGAGTCGGTATAGCCTTCCAGTTTGAGTTCTCGTCCTCCATAAACCATGAACATATTCTTAGTCCTTCGCAAGTACTTAAGAATGTCCTTCACGGCTTTCCAATGCATCTGACCAGGATTAGACTGATATCTGCTCGTGACACTCAGAGCAAATGCTACATCCGGTCTGGTAGATATCATCCCATACATGATACTACCTATAGCTGACGCATATGGTACATGTGTCATATTCTCTATCTCTGCATCAGTCTTGGGACACATAGACTTGGATAGAGAAACTCCATGACACATGGGTAGATGTCCTCTCTTGGACCCATCCATTGAAAACCGTTTCAATATGGTATCGATGTAGGTTGATTGAGTGAGTCCTATCATTCTCTTAGATCTATCCCTATAGATCTGTATCCCAAGAATGTAGGATGCCTCACCCAAATCCTTCATCGAAAATCTACCTGATAACCATATCTTTGTTGACTGCAACATCCCTACATCATTCCCAATGAGTAGGATGTCATCAACATAAAGTACTAAGAATGTTACCGCATCCTTAACTACTTTCTTGTACACGCAAGGTTCCTCCGGGTTCTTGATGAAACCAAAATCTTTTATTGTTTCATCAAATTTCTGGTTCCAACTTCTTGATGCTTGTTTTAGACCATAAATTGATCTCTGAAGCTTGCATACCTTATGCTCGCTTCCCATGGATGTGAACCCCTCAGGCTGCTTCATATAGATTTCTTCCTTAATGTCTCCATTAAGAAAAGCAGTCTTCACATCCATCTGCCATATCTCATAGTCATACCATGCAGCTATGGCAATTAGGATTCTTATGGACTTGAACATTGCGACTGGTGAAAAGGTTTCATCATAGTCAACTCCTTGCCTTTGAGTATAACCTTTCGCCACCAATCGCGCCTTGTAAGTCAATATCTTACCATCAGGCCCAAGCTTTCTTTTGTAGATCCATTTACACCCTATTGGAACAATTCCATCGGGAGGATCCACTAAAGACCAGACTTGGTTAGTATGCATCGAATCCAATTCAGACTGCATAGCTTCAAGCCATAAATTCGAATCCGCATCAGAAATTGCTTCCTTGAAGCTTCTTGGATCACATCCAATGTCGGGTTCATCTTGACCCTCTTCAAGAAGAAGACCATATCGAACTGGAGGTCTAGAAGTCCTCTCGGATCTTCTAGGTGCAGGCGTGTCCAGCAATGGTTCCTGAGGTGTGGGATCGTTATTTTGTATTTCGGGTTCTTCTCGAACTTCTTCGAGTTCCATCATCTCGCCTTTCTTATCCAATAAGAACTCCTTCTCCAAGAAGGTGGCATTCCGTGAAACAAACACCTTTGTTTCAGCAGGATAATAGAAATAATATCCGATTGAATTCTTCGGATACCCCACAAAATAACACAAGCTGGATCGACTATCCAACTTATCTCCCACTGTCCGCTTCACGTAAGCAGGACATCCCCAAATCCTCAAGTACGAATACTTAGGAGCTTTGCCATTCCATAACTCGTATGGTGTTTTGTCCACTGCTTTAGTGTGGACGTTATTCAACAACAATACCGCCGTTTTAAGCGCATAGCCCCAAAACGAAGGTGGAAGCTCAGTGAAGCTCATCATGGATCGAACCATGTCCAACAAAGTTCGATTACGACGCTCCGATACACCATTAAGCTGTGGTGTCATAGGAGGAGTCCACTGAGAGAGAATCCCATTCTCTTTTAGATAGTCCAAAAACTCGGTACTCAAGTATTCTCCACCTCGATCCGATCGAAGTGCTTTAATACTTTTACCTAGCTTGTTTTCTACTTCAGCCTTGAATTCTTTGAACTTTTCAAATGCTTCAGATTTATATTTCATTAAATATAAATACCCATACCTTGAATAATCATCAGTAAAGGTAATGAAGTAGGTGTGGCCATGTTGAGTCCCTACTCTAAATGGACCACAAACATCTGTATGGATCAAATCCAACAGATTCTGACTACGCTCAGGTTTCCCCTTAAAAGGAGATTTAGTCATTTTTCCTTTTAGGCAGGATTCACAAGTAGGTAGAGAGTTAATATCAGACATATCAAACATGCCCTCTCCCACTAGCTTGTTCATCCTCCTTGAGGAAATATGACCTAGTCTAGCGTGCCATAGGTTTGCCGGGTTTTGACTATCGATTTTCCTTTTGTTTGTTGTTGCCGGTTTGTCAATACAATTCACTGGAACGTCTTTTAGTTTTAAATTATATAGATCGTTTTCAAGTTGTCCATTTCCAATTAAACATTCATTCTTGTAAATACTGCAAATCCCATTCACAAAATTACAAGAATAACCATCTCTATCAAGCATAGAAATAGAAATAATGTTTTTAATTAAATCTGGCACAAATAAAACATCTCTCAACAATAATTTAAAACCATTCTGCAAAATCAAACAAACATCTCCAATGGCCGTAGCTTCAACTCTGGAACCATTCCCGAGCCTCAGCTGGGTCTCACCCATTCTAAGCCTGCGACTTCTTGTCATCACCTGCAAATCATTGCAAATGTGAGATCCACATCCGGTATCCAATACCCAAGAAGTTGTATTAAATGACATGTTTATTTCGATATAGAACATACCCTTTGCAGTTCCTAACTGCTCAAGATACTCCTTGCAGTTGCGCTTCCAATGACCCGGCTTCTTGCAGTAATGGCAAACATCCTTGGATTTTCCATTGTTTGAAGCCTTTGTCTTTTGCTTCTTCTCGGGTTCCACTTTCTTGGGTGGGGCAGAACGTTTCTTGCCCTTCATACTTGGCCCCTTCTTAGCAGAAGATGAGGAGCCCACCAAGAAAGCTGGCTTATCCTTCTTAAGTGTGGATTCATATGTAACGAGCATATTGACCATCTCTTCAAGGGTGGCCTCTATCTTGTTCATATTAAAATTTATCACGAATCCATCAAATGAAGAAGGAAGAGATAGAAGCAGCAAGTCCACATTGAGTTCATGCTCCAACACCAAATCAAGGGTCGCTAACTTCTGTATGAGCCAAATCACTCGTACCCCATGATCACGGACCGAAGTCCCTTCACGCATGCGGCACGTCATCAACTCCTTAACAGTAGAGAACCTTTCAGCCCTCGACTGAGCCCCAAAAAGTTCCTTGAGTTGCGTGTGAATGTCAGCAGCATTCACCGTGTCCTCAAATCGCCTCTGGAGTTCATCAGACATCGAGGCTTGCATATAGCATTTGGTCTTGATGTCATGGTCACACCATGCATCAAGTTTGGCCAATTCCTCCGGACTTATGTCAGCTGGTGCTTCCTTCGGAGGTGATTTCTCTAACACGTAGAGCATTTTCTCCGAAGTTAAGACAATCTTCAACTTCCGGAACCATTCCGTATAGTTGGCGCCAGTCAGCTTGTTTTGTTCGAGGATCGAGAATAAAGGATTTCGCGAATTCATTGTATGAAATACTGAAAAGGAAAAACAGACATATATCAATGATTGTTTAACAATTTACTAAGACATAAAATAGGCGAATTTAATTTTATGAATCTCACTCCCACTATTTTAACGATTTCACCACCCTCTAGTGAAAACGGGAAACTTTTCCTTAGTGAGAACATGGAGTCCAATTGACAAACTTATGGTCCCGAATAATATCAGCCAACCATAATTCTCAAAAGGTAGAGCCCAATTGCTTCCAAAGCAACCCCCATGTATTTACCTCATGTCCAATAAGGGCCCAATAATATGACGCCGTTTAAAGTGACATGTCAAGATGACCCATCAATATTAAGTTGTGATGGACGGTCGCCATGTGGATCCCCCAATAATATGAGCCGATCCCATGGGAGTTCCACCCAACTTACAACATTTGTCGATCCAATGTACAGCTTTCCGACGGACGGGCCCCCCAATAATATGAGCCGGACCGTATCCGCGGGTAGCATCACATACATTGACCGTTGATGGAAGGTAGGAACATTTAAACAATATTTAAATTTCCTTTATTTATCTTGATATAAATTTTAAATCATATTTAAAATGAGGGATTTTATTTATAAAAATATTTGTCTCATCATATTTAATTTATTGCATGCATTGCCGGATTCACGCAATTTATGTCTAAACATGCATACAATCATAATATCACATATTATATAGGATGATCGATTCCATTTCTAATTGACCCGTGGTTGCCAATCACGGGTCTTAGTCCAATCCTAGGTAATATGCAGTATGCAAATGCAATCCTATTACATATGCTTCCAATTTACATTTCTTCAGTCTTCATTGTCTGCTGGGCCCACCATCTTCAAATCTTGATCTCCCACTAAATCTAATGTATTTACAATAAATAACAATGACAAGTAGGGGATACATTTTTAGGGGGTGGGAACGGGCTATAAACCAAGCCCACTTTTATTACATATGACATTCATATCGGGCCATAAACCAGGCCCATTAATAAAACCAACAACAATAAAGACAAAATGTAAATTCCTAACATACACCTACAAAATTGGTCATGGCAATCGATCATCTTTATCCAATAACATTTAATTCAAAATTAATTTATTGGATAACATGCTGTGGCAATTTAAATTTAAACAAGATAAAATCATATTTTATATATAAAATCACATTTCACATATAAAATCATATTTTATCTCCATATCAAATAAAATCATATTTTATCTATAAAATCCAATTTTACAAATAAAATCATATTTTACTCAATATATCATAAGATCATATTTATCATCAATTGTACCAAAATAATTGATTTCAAAATTCAATTTACGGATAAAATATTAAAATTTTCTAAAAATTCAAATTTATCCAAAATCAATTTTAAAATTTACGGACTCGAACAATTCGATCCGAAATCTCGTGAACCAATCAAAAACAATTTTTGACCGGACCAAAAATAAAATTTTAACATATTAAAATTAATTTTTAATAAAATATTAATTTTTCCCGCGGGCCACCCGGGACACTCCCGGGTTGGCCCGCACCCGGGGCGCGGGCCGGGGCAGCCCGGCTACCCCCTTAGGGCAGCAACGCTTGCTGCCCTGGCGGCGCCTGGCGCCGCCGCTGGGCGGCGCCGAGCGCTGCCCTGCGCAGCGCCCAGCGCTGCCCTGGGCGGCGCCGTGCGCCGCCCTGGGCGGCGCCGTGCGCCCCCTTTGGGCGGCGACGGTCGCCGCCCCTGGGGGCAGCGACCATCGCTGCCCCTTCCGGGCAGCGATCCAATCGCTGCCCGGGTTTCGCCCCCGGAAAAAAAAAAATTTTATTAAAATATTTATTTTGTTTCAAAAACCGAGACTCAAAAATTTTGTACAATTGATTAATTCAATCGATTGATCTGAGCAACCTGGCTCTGATACCACTGTTGGAAAACTGGCGAGTTCCCAGACCAATTACGATTGATACCCGGTGCAGCGGAAGTTTAAAAATTTTTCATGGAACGTTTCCATGGTATGGGTATCAACCGTTCATCGATTGAATTATGTGTGTGTGTAAAATTTAAACAACAATTAAATAAATTTTACCTCAAATCTCGCAACGAGATTAATGGACACCAACAGAACAATTCTGCTCTTGTTGTCTCTCCCTGGAACCGATGAACGCCTTCAATCAGGTCCACGAACAGAGGTTTAATCCCTCTGATAGATTGCACTAGAAAATCTATCAGAAGTTTTCTGCGAAGAGAATACACGAATTTGATTCGTTATTCCTTACTGCGATTCAAAATCACAGACCGGAATTTTCTCGGGCAGAGGGGGAGGGTTCGGCCGATTTGTTGAGAGAGAGGCTAGGGTTCGATTTTTGCTCTGTCTCAAAAATTATGACCTGTTGTGTGTAATTTCTGTACTGAAATAACTTATTTATAATGCAGGCCACTAACACCTTAGGGCCCATTAGTCATAAGCTGGGGCCCGACAAGCAAAGCCCGCTCGTTCAGAAATTAATATAAAATTCATTGTGACTCCGATTGATGAAACGATTTCACCAATGTGCACAGAAACCATTTCTGCACGTTTTAAAGTCAAAATAAATTTTCCTGAATCCGAATTCAGTGGTTTCCAAAAATGTCCATCCCTATGTCATTTTAGGAAATCCTACTCCCTTACTCTTATTCAAGAAGTCCAACTCCTTAGTTCATTAAATTTAACTCTTTAAATTTAACTATCTCAACGGGGATTAAAACTCCATTACACTGTGTGACCCTCAATGGTTCAGGGATACAGCTAGCCGTGGGCTCACAACTCCTTGTGACTCGGAACAACACTTTCCGACTTGCCCAACGAATCATGGTAAAGCGCCTAGCAACATCGCCCCATGATTCCCTAGGTATCTCTGATAGTGCCTACAAGAACCAGTAGATTTTGGTTAGCGTACAGTACGGTCCCTTCATCCATATATCCCGATCGAATCAACAACCATTGGTATATCGAGAGTCGCTCAAGATTCGATAACTATGCAATGCATCTTGAAGATCAAATTAGTGACATCGCATGTGCTACTAAGAAACCATTTCTTAAATCACATCAAGTACTCTGGCCAGAGATTTGTCACACTAATATCTCCTCAGATCGCATAGGATATCCACACTCGCAAGTATGTGGTGAATCCTTGACAACAATGCATTGACTCCTATATGTGTCGTAACTGTACCCAATCTCGACACCTGATGACCCCCTCAGAGTCGGTAAAAGAGTCAAAGCACAGTACTAGCATATAGAGTCTCCATGATGTTTCAAGTCGTAAGGACTAATGGTGTACAACCAAAACCGCGGACTTTATCCACTCGATAAGTGATAACCACTTGGAAAGTCCGGATAGGGTAGTTCGACTATTCATCCTATGAATATCCATTTGCATGCTTCGAACATCTCCATGTTCCCTACCAATGAAACGTGGTACTCCGCATCGCAAATGCTAGTCTCAAACTCGAGCGATCCTTATCCTTATTATCGGACGGCTCAATCGACTAGGAACGGTTTTAGAACATACAGTGACTATAAGATGTATTTCATGATAGACATCTCCATGTTCTACCACATCTTACATACACTATAGTATATTCAAGGTCTTTATCAAAACAACAATAGTATATCACAATATAACAATATGAAGTAATATAAAGTCATTGCCATAAAAGTGTAAATAATATTAAACAAAAGATTGTTTATACAAAGAGTCAACAAAGCCCATAGCCACACAGTTGGCTCACTGGGCACCCACTCTTACATTAAGTACCGCTTCAATTTTGCTTGGATCAACAGAAATCCCTTCCCTGGATATGATATGGCCAAGAAAGACCACTCTATCCATCCAGAACTCACACTTGCTCAGCTTGGCGTATAACTGCTCATCTCGAAGAGTCTGTAGTACCAACCGCAAATGAGAAACATGCTCTTCCGTATTACGTGAATACACCAAGATGTCGTCAATGAAGACCACGACAAACTTGTCCAAATACTCCCTGAAGACACGGTTCATCAGATCCATGAATATAGCCGGCGCATTAGTCAAACCAAATGGCATCACTAGGAACTCGTAATGCCCATAGCGAGTACGGAATGCAGTCTTGGCTACGTCCTGATCACGGACTCTCAACTGATGATACCCAGATCTCAAGTCAATCTTGGAGTAAATTTATGTGCCCTGCAGTTGGTCAAACAAGTCATCAACACGAGGCAACGGATACTTGTTCTTCACAGTGACTCGATTCAGCTGCCGATAGTCAATGCACAGCCGCATCGACCCATCCTTCTTCTTCACGAAGAGAACAGGAGCTCCCCAAGGAGATACACTAGACGAATATACCCCTTGTCCAAAAGATCCTGTAGCTGATTCTTCAACTCACGCATCTCTGACGAAGCCAGACGATACGGTGTTCTAGAAATAGGCGAAGTACCCGGCATCAACTCTATGCCAAACTCAACTTCCCTAGCAGAAGGAAAACCCGGAATCTCATCAGGAAATACATCTGGAAATTCATCCACAACAGGAATGCTCTCTATCCCAATACTCTCAGCGGACAAATCAACTGCATAGATAAGGTAGCCTTCCCCGCCACACTCTAGAGCTCGACAGGCTCTCAAAGCTGATACCAAAGGCATCGGGGGTTGCGCTCCCTCACCATAGAAAAACCAGCTCTCACTCCCCTTCGGATGAAAGCGTACTAATTTCTGATAGCAGTCCACTGAAGCTCGATAGGTAGTCAACACATCTATTCCCAGAATGCAATCAAAGTCATCCATCGCCAGGACCATGAGATTCGCTTACAGAATGTTCCCTTCGAACTCTAAAGGGCAACCCATCACTAGACGCCTAGCCAAAGCAGATTGGCCCGTCGGAGTAGAAACAGACATCACTACGTCTAGTGCAATGCATGGTAACTTATGCCTCTTAACAAAACGTGCAGAAATGAAGGAATGAGATGCACCAGTGTCAATAAGTACAAGAGCAGGTATATCATAAAGCATAAATGTACCTGCGATGACTTTCTCATTCTCCTCCACAGCCTGATCATGTCTCAGGGCAAACACCTGGCCAGAAGCTCGTGGCCTCATATGAGAACTCCCAGCAGACTGTCCCTGCGACCTCTGCTGAACGGTGGCCTGAGAACCCGATCCTGAACCAGAACCAGAACCGCCTCCCCCAGACAGTGGACAATCCCTTCGGATATGACCAGTCTCTCCACAACGGAAACAAGCTCCAGAAGCTCTACGGCACTTGTCAGATGGATGGTTCTTCCCACAGTGATCACACTTGTCCTTCTTACCATAACGGACAATACCTCCAGAACCAGAGGAAGAAGAAGATCCAGACTTCTTGAAAGTTTGGGCACGGGGACCCAAAGAACTAGCAGGACTCGACTGAGGGAAAGACCTGTTCCACCGAATGCTGTCCTCTGCCTGATGACAACGGCTCACCAAACCCTCGTAGGACATGTCGTCACCAACCGCCACACGGTCATGGATCTCAGGGTTAAGGCCCTGAAGGAACAGATTATACTTCATCTCTGAGCTATCAGCAATCTCGGGGCAATAGGATAGCAGATCAAAGAACCTCTTCTGATACTCATCGATAGACATGGCTCCCTGTCGCAGACTCAGTAGCTCGCCTGCCTTCGACTGACGGAGTGCCGGAGGAAAATACCGCTTTTGGAAAGCTGTGCGGAACTCGGCCCAGGTGGCCACTCCTCTCGCCGTAACAAAAGGTGTAGAAGTAAACCTCCACCACCTGCGCGCACGCCCATCCAGAAGATAGCCAAGGGTCTCCACCTTCTGCTCATCGGTGCATTGGAAAGTCTGAAAAGTAGTCTCCATGCGGTCTAACCAGTTCTCCGCATCCTCCGGAGACTCACCTCCAACTAAGGGCTTGGGACCCATAGCTAAGAATCGACGCACAGTGAAACGCTCGTCGTCATGATGACGATGACGTCGTTCTCGACGAGGCTCCCGGTCGGTATCACCCCAACGCCCACCAACACTGCCATGAGAACTCTGGTCGTCACGATTTGACATCTACAAAAATACCTCAAGATGAGACTAAATCCCAAGAATTCTTTTGCATGCTCTGATACCATAAATGTAGTGACCCTTACCCGGATCACCTACTAAACAGAACTTAGGCATGCAATTAACTTAATAAAACAGATATCAGAATAAAACTGCGAAAACCCTAAACAACAGTAATAAAACCTAGACGAAGCTCCAGCTGGCCAACCACTGACTAGCCCCTCCTGGATCCACCCTCCTCGTCCAATCGCAAACCTGCCCCATGGAATAGGATGTCCAGAAAATACAGAGTACGAGACGTGAGCATAAAACGCTCAGTGCGAGAGTATGAGTATACATGCATGCAAAGTGAACTCCCTATAGACTCGAGGTCAAGGATCAGATAACAGAGACAGACCAGGCCCTGGTATGTAGCACGCTGTGCCGTCGCTTCAGGAGGTGGCTCCCATACCGAGATAACCGTGGATACGCCGGACCCAAATCGATGGAAGTCCATCCACTAACAGGATAGGGTACAACCCTACTACAGACATCTCGAAGGAGATACAGCAAGATGCAAATGAATGCAGCATAATATCATGGCATATAAATCATGCAGTCATATAATACATGCATACTCAGTCAGGATATCTCGAATAGTACTTTCGTACCTCAAAACAGTGAAAGCTCTACCAACTCTAGGTCCACGCCTATAGTCTGCTCTACACTGCCAAATGATACTACTATCATTAAAGTGCTCTAAAAGCCTTAACTAAGCTATTGCATACTCCTAAATATTTATAGGGAGCAAAGCTATACCTTCGTCCGTCGTTAGTCCTTTGATGTCGATGCCTCCAGAACTTGGGCACGACTCCGCTACGACTACCGAACGCCTCTCCGACCTCCGGACCAAGCCTAAAAAGACTAGAACAGCTCCAAAAGGACTAGAAAGGAAAGGAGAACTCGGAATTGGCAAATGAAAGTGAAGTCTCGGCCTTCTATTTATAGACAACGATCGGAACTTCCGATCCTTGATCGGAACGTCCGAACCTCGATCGGAACGTCCGATCCTGCCATCGGAGCTTCCGAAGATCCTGATCTGCCACGTGTCAAAATATCACTTGTTGACTCCGGATAGGGGTGATCGGAGCTTCCGGTCCTGATCGGAGCTTCCGATCCAACCACACATCATGCCTGACGTAATAACATCGGTGCCTCCGATCGCTCATCGGAGCTTCCGATCCTGTTCGGAGCTTCCGATCGTGCCTTCGGAGCTTCCGATCCGTCCGATACCTAATTCAATTAATTAGCATTAATCCTTTAATTACTCAATTAGGGCACGGGCTACTACAGTTTTGAGGTACGAAAGTACTGTTCGAGTATCCTGTCTGAGTATGCATGTATTATGTGACTGCATGGTTTATATGTCATTGATTTATGGTGCATTCATTTGCATACTGAGCTATCTCCTTCGAGATGTCTGTTAGTAGGGTTTTTCCCTATCCTGTTAGTGGTTGGACTTCCATCGATTTGGGTCCAGCATATCCACTTGTATTATGGAATGGGAGCCACCTCCTGAAGCGACGGCACAACGTGCTACATACCAAGCCCGGTCTGTCTCTGTTATCTAATCCTTGACCTCGAGTTTATAGGGAGTTCACTTTGCATGCATGTATACTCATACTCTCGTACTGAGCGTTTTATGCTCACGTCTCGTACTCTGTGTTTCTGGGCACCCTATTCCATGGGGCAGGTTTGCGATTTGACGAGGCAGGTGGATCCAAGAGGGGCTAGTCAGTGGTTGGCCAGCTGGAGCTTCGTCTAGGTTTTTATTTCTTTTGTTTTGGGTTGATACAACTTTTCGATTTGGTTGTGTAATATTTGGATTAATTACAGATTCTTTTCCTTGGGATTGTATTTGTTTATTGGTTTCCGCAAGATTATTCTGATATCTGTTTTATTAAGTTAATTGCATGCCTAAGTTCTGTTTAGTAGGTGATCCAGGTAAGGGTCTTTACATTTATGGTATCAGAGCATGCAAAAGTATTCATGGGATTTAGTCTTATCATGAGGTATTTTTGTAGATGGCAGATCGTGATGACCAGAGTTCTCATGGCAGTATTGGTGGGCGTTGGGGTGATGTCGACCGAGAGCGTCATCGAGAACGGCTTCATCGTCATCATGACGACGAGCATTTTAATGTGCGTCGATTCTTAGCTATGGGTCCTAAGCCCTTAGTTGGAGGTGAGTCTCCGGAGGATGCGGAGAACTGGTTAGACCGCATGGAGACGAATTTTTAGACTTTCCAATGCACCGAGGAGCAGAAGATAGAGACCCTGGGTTATCTTCTGGATAGACGTGCGCGTATGTGGCGGAGGTTTACTTCTGCACCTTTTGTTGCGGCAAGAGGAGTGGCCACCTGGGCCGAGTTCCGCACAGCTTTTCAGAAGCTGTATTTTCCTCCTGCACTCCGTCAGTCGAAGGCAGGCTAGCTACTGAGTCTGCGATAGGGAGCCATGTCTATCGATGAGTATCAGTAGAAGTTCTTTGATCTGCTATCCTATTGCCCCAAGATTGCTGACAGCTCTAGGATGAAGTATAATCTGTTCCTTCAGGGCCATAACCTTGAGATCCATGACCGTGTGGCGGTTGGAGATGACATGTCCTATAAGGGTTTGGTGAGCCGTTGTCACCAGGCGAAGGACAGCATTCGGCGGAACAGGTCTTTCTCTCAGTCGAGACCTGCTAGTTCTTTGGGTCCCCGTGCCCAATCTTTCAAGAAGTCTGGATCTACTTCTTCTTCCTCTGGATCTGCTGGTGTTGTCCATTTCGGTAAGAAGGACAAGTGTGATCACTGTGGGAAGAACCATCCATCGGACAAGTATCGCAGAGCTTCTGGAGCTTGTTTCCGTTATGGAGAGACTGGTCATATCCGGAGGGATTGTCCACTATCTGGGGGAGGTGGTTCTGTTTCTGGTTTTGGTTCAGGATCTGGTTCTCAGGCCATCATTCAGCAGAGGTCGCAGGGACAGCCTGCTGGGAGTTCTCATTTGAGGCCACGAGCTTCTGGCCAGGTGTTTGCCTTGAGGAATTATCAGGCAGTGGAGGAGAATGAGAAAGTCATCGCAGGTACATTTCTACTTTATAGTATACCTGCTCTTGTACTTATTGACACTGGTGCATCTCATTCCTTTATTTCTGCACGTTTTGTTAAGAGGCATAAGTTACCATGCATTGCACTAGATGTAGTGATGTCTGTTTCTACTCCGACGGGCCAATCTGCTTTGGCTAAGCGTCTAGTGATGAGTTGCCCTTTAGAGTTCGAAGGGAACATTCTGTTAGCGAATCTCATGGTCCTGGCGATGGACGACTTTGATTGCATTCTGGGAATAGATATGTTGACTACCTATCGAGCTTCAGTGGACTGCTATCAGAGATTAGTACGCTTTCATCCGGAGGGGAGTGAGAGCTTGTTTTTCTATGGTGTGGGAGCGCGACCCCCGATGCCTTTGGTATCAGCTTTGAGAGCCTGTCGAGCTCTAGAGTCTGGCGGGGAAGGCTACCTTATCTATGCAGTTGATTTGTCTGCTGAGAGTATTGGGATAGAGAACATTCCTGTTGTGGATGAATTTTCAGATGTATTTCCTGATGAGATTCCGGGTTTTCCTCCTGCTAGGGAAGTCGAGTTTGGCATAGAGTTGATGCCGGGTACTTCACCTATTTCTTGAGCACCGTATCGTCTGGCTCCGTCCGAGATGCGTGAATTGAAGAATAAGCTACAGGATCTTTTGGACAAGGGGTACATTCGTCCTAGTGTATCTCCTTGGGGAGCTCCTGTTCTCTTTGTAAAGAAGAAGGATGGGTCGATGCGGTTGTGCATTGACTATCGGCAGCTGAATCGAGTCACTGTGAAGAACAAGTATCCGTTGCCTCGAATTGATGACTTGTTTGATCAGTTGCGGGGCACGTCAGTTTACTCCAAGATTGACTTGAGATCTGGGTATCATCAGTTGAGAGTCCGTGATCAGGACATAGCCAAGACTGCATTCCGTACTCGCTATGGGCATTACGAGTTCCTAGTAATGCCATTTGGTTTGACTAATGTGCCGGCTATATTAATGGATCTGATGAACCGTGTCTTCAGGGAGTATTTGGACAAGTTTGTCTTGGTCTTCATTGACGACATCTTGGTGTATTCGAGTAATATGGAAGAGCATGTTTCTCACTTGCGGTTGGTACTGCAGACTCTTTGAGATGAACAGTTGTACGCCAAGCTGAGCAAGTGTGAGTTCTGGATGGATAGAGTGGTCTTTCTTGGCCATATCATATCCAGGGAAGGGATTTCTGTTGATCCAAGCAAGATTGAAGCGGTACTTAATTGGTCGCGTCCAACGACGGCTGCGGAGATCCGTAGTTTTCTGGGTCTAGCAGGGTATTATCGTCGCTTCATTCTGAACTTCTCTCAACTAGCTCGACCTTTGACGCAGCTTACCCGCAAGGGTGTGGATTTCGAGTGGTCCTCCGAGTGTGAGGAGAATTTTAGTGAGCTTCGACGGCGGTTTACGTCTGCGCCGGTGTTGGCATTACCGTCAAGATCTGGAGGGTATGTGGTATACACTGATGCTTCTCTTCAGGGGTTAGGTTGTGTTCTGACTCAGAATGGGCATGTGATCGCATACGCTTCTTGACAGCTGAAGCTTCACGAGGACAACTATCCAGTCCATGATTTGGAATTGGCAGCCATTGTGTTCGCTTTAAAGATCTGGCATCATTATCTGTATGGCGAGAAATTTGAGATCTTCACTGACCATAAGAGTCTCAAGTATTTGTTCACTCAGGCGGAGTTGAACATGAGGCAGAGACGTTGGATGGACTTGCTTAAGGACTATGATTGCGAGATTAAGTACCATCCGGGAGCTCCTAATCTCACCGCTGATGCTTTGAGTCGCAAGGTGCGACTATCCGCACTTCAGACTTGTTCGATGTCTAGTGCGATCAGTGACTGTTGTACTTCAGGTTATACCTTCAAGCATAAGAAAGGTATGCAGAGTATCCAAATTTTTGCGATATTATCTGAGCCAGCTTTGTATTCGCGGATCCGAGATGCTCAGATGTCTGATTCGAAGACCCAGCATTTAGCTCGTCTAGCTAACGAGGGTAACTCGTCTGGATTTCATTATCAGTCAGATGGCTTTCTGTGTTTGTCTGGTAGGCTTTTGATTCCGCAGGATGAAGAGTTGTGTTGTGAAATTTCCTCGCAAGCGTACGAGTGTCAAGTTTTAATATAGTGAATAATTCAGATATCGATCCCACAGAGAGTAAAATGAAAATATTTAGTACTTGTAATTAGAATATTCTAAACTTTATCTAGAAAATCAAATTTTGAGAATTTTGCAATAAAATAAATAATCAGATGATTTTAGATAGCACGCACACAACTTTCAGGAATAATCAGTCAGAGAAAAATGGTCTAGAGGATTAGACTTCACCTGGTTTCAACAACAATCAACCCTAATTAATTAATTTTCATGAATTTCAATCAATTAATAGCCAAGAACACTTACGTGTATTATTTCCCTCTCCCGAGCAATAAATAATTTTTATCAACTACAATTAAATTCCAATATTTCTATTAAGAATTTACTTGCAGTGATCAATTCAAAACAATGTTCTTTTTATAAGCTCTGTTAAAATCATACACTCTCCCGAGCTGTATAAATAATTAACAGCGTAGTTTCTAATGTCCTATTCAAAATCCCCTCTCCCGAGCAATGATTTCAAATAAATATAACAAATCAATTATTGATCAGATAATTGAAAAGACAATCAATTCTAAAAAAAACAATTAATCTAGAAGAAACTCAATTCAATAAAATCAAACATTCATGAAAGCTTCTACACCAGGTTCCATCTGACCTCTAGACTATAAAAAATTAGTTCATAATAAAATTTTGAATAAAACAATTCATATTCAAAAATCTAAACATATTCAAAATAAAGTAAAAGTAAGAAATCAAATCCGTCGTCGACGCCGTGTCCGGTCGATCGAACTCCGTCTTTGTTCTTCAAATTAAGCTCCAGAAATCTTCAGAAAATTCCAACGATCAAGCCCTGTTCTCTCTGATATTTTATGTAATAGGTTGTGCGGCTCTCCCTTTCTCCTCTGATAAGAATTCCTTTTTATATTGCGTACAAAATCCCACAAAACCAAGCCCATAAAAATTGCCCGAAATAATAAAATCTTTCCAATTCAGCAACGAAGCGGGCGCTCAAGTGAAGCGCGGGCGCGCCTTCAACTCGAATTCAATCTTCCAAAGTTTCCCAGCAGAAGCGCGATTGCTCTTATCTCAACGCTAACAACAAGCGCTAATCTTTCTTCAGGCCCATTAAAGAAAAGCCCATTAACCTCTTTGCTCTTATCTGATCGTTACTTTCTTCTTCTTTTCTTCTCTAATTCTTCTTATTTTCTTTTCTCCATTTTATTCTTTTCTCTTCTCAAATTCTTATTTTTCATCAATTTTCCAAATAAATTCAATAATTCTCTGCAAGCACAAAAACAACACAACACAGCATAAATTTGCACGAAACAAGCAATTAACAATTAAAATCATATATAAATTATGTGTATAAAATACACTTATCAAATACCCCCAAACTTAGATTTTTGCTAGTCCCGAGCAAAACAATTCAAAAACCAAATTACTTCAAAAACTACTACTCATCATAAACTCACAAGAATAGTCAAGAAATATTATGGAGCAATGGCATCGACAATGATTTAATGAATTTTCAAATCCAATCATTTCACACCTACTAACACATGAAAGTTTTAGCCAATCACAAAATAATAACCACATAAACTCACAATCTCCGCAACTCATGTTCAAAACACCATTCTCCAAATTCAATTCACACATTAATAGATCATGAGGACCTTTTCAAGAAGTCATAGGATCAAATAAAGGATATAAAATAAAAAACACTCACAAATAGGTAAATGCAAAGAATAATAGTGTGCGTGGTTCGATCAAAATTCATAATCATTAAAAACATCAATCAACAGTCCATAAGCTAAATTCTCGCAACTCTTCTCCACTAGTATATTGGGCAACTGAGACTCGGTCAATATGACTTATTCAGCTTATAATGTAAGGCCTGGCTCATGGCTACAAACGAAGGATAAGAATTCAAAAATAAGGAGTAATTTATATTCTTGCTCAATCTAACTTCAACTCCTTTTTCATTCACAATTCACTTCTATTTCAATTCATTGATTTTTTCAATTTTTCTCACAACTTCTTTCAACTCTCTTTTTCAACTTTCCAACCACATTTTTTTTTTCTTCTACTACCTCTTTTCATCTTTTCAATTCATCCACCACACCATTCCATTTTTCACAAATAAAACTAGGAGCATACAACATTTTAGCATTCAAATTACTCCCTTAAAGGTAGGAATTAGTGTTTAGGCTAATTAGGTAGTCAATGTAGGACCTTGAAATAATGACAAATGGGGGTTTAATCACACGTTTATATGCATGCCATTCGATTTTCAATAAAGCTCAAACAAGGTACTAGGGATAAAATATTAACAGGTAGCTTGAAAGGCTCAAACGAATTCAGAAAAATTGCCTAAATCATTCCTAATCTCAGTTTTTCCCGTATTTCGCCTCGAAGAGTGTCCGAACTAGTTCTAGACAAGTCTCAATCCACAATTAAATCATACAAATTCAATCAGTGCAGAAAATATAATCATCAGCAGTTAACGATGATTTTCACAAATTTCAGAATTTTGTACCTCAAAATACTAATATACGTGTAGGCTCAAATCGGCAACTAAGGATAAATTCAATGAAAATTAGGCCCAAAATTTCAAACAATGCCTCAATCATATCTATGTCTATATGTCTCAAAAATCAGATTCAAATATTAATCACATAGTATATAGGAAATTGTTCATCTAATTGGTTCCATTTTTTCAAAAATATCTGTCAGATAGGTAGACAATCATGGATTTCAGTTATAGCACAAACAATATTTTCATCAGCCATGCATCCATTTCTTTCTTGACTCCTTTTCAACTCAACTCAACTCAACTCAACAAAAAAATTTTTATCTATGATGCACACAATAAAATTCAACTACTCAACTAAATCATTGCATAAAATGATTCATCCCCCAAACTTAATATAATCATTGTCCCTAATGATTAAAAACAATAAAAGAACAAGGGACTCATACCTTCGGCACCGAGCATCAGGACTCGGCATCATCATCATCATCTCCATGGAGATAAGGTGCAGCATCAGCAGTATCATCAGAAGACCACTACGGAGGAGGTGGATAAGGCACAACAGTGGGCGGATAATTCTGGGCGAGAGCGGCAGTGAAGTCATGCATGTATGTCATATGTGCTCGCATCATCTTCCACTGCTTCTTCATCTGAGCAAGCACGGCCGTAGAATCATCACGAGTAGAATACTCAGTGTCCGGATGCGTCGAGAAGGACATAGGTCCTTCCAAATGGGAAGGTGCTGGCTCAAAGTGTGGTAGTGGCTCAGAGGGCTGCGGTGGTTCAGCTGCCTGTTCAGAAGTACTGGAAACGGCGCCAAAAACTTGTTGTGAAATTTCCTCGCAAGCGTACGAGTGTCAAGTTTTAATATAGTGAATAATTCAGATATCGATCCCACAGGGAGTAAAATGAAAATATTTAGTACTTGTAATTAGAATAGTCTAAACTTTATCTAGAAAATCAAACTTTGAGAATTTTGCAATAAAATAAATAATCAGATGATTTTAGATAGCACGCACACAACTTTCAGGAATAATCAATCAGAGAATAACGGTCTAGAGGATTAGACTTCACCTGGTTTCAACAACAATCAATTCTAATTAATTAATCTTCATGAATTTCAGTCAATTAATAGCCAAGAACACTTACGTGTATTATTTCCCTCTCCCGAGCAATAAATAATTTTTATCAACTACAATTAAATTCCAATATCTCTATTAGATCAATTCAAAACAATGTTCTTTTTAAAAGCTCTGTTAAAATCATACAATCTCCCGAGCTGTATAAATAATTAACAGTGTAGTTTCTAATGTCCTATTCAAAATCCCCTATCCCGAGCAATGATTTCAAATAAATATAACAAATCAATTATTGATCAGATAATTGAAAAGATAATCAATTCTAGAAAAAACAATTAATCTAGAAGAAACTCAATTCAATAAAATCAAACATTCATGAAAGCATCTACACCAGGTTCCATCCGACCTCTAGACTATAAAAAATTAGTTCATAATAAAATTCTGAATAAAAAATTCATATTCAAAAATCTAAACATATTCAAAATAAAGTAAAAGTAAGAAATCAAATCCGTCGTCGACGCCGTGTCCGGTCGATCAAACTCCGTCTTTGTTCTTCAAATTAAGCTCCAGAAATCTTCAGAAAATTCCAATGATCAAGCCCTGTTCTCTCTGATATTTTATGTAATAGGTTGTGCGGCTCTCTGATAAGAATTCCTTTTTATATTGTGTACAAAAGCCCACAAAACCAAGCCCATAAAAATTGCCCAAAATAATAAAATCTTTCCAATTCAGCAACGGAGCGGGCGCTCAAGTGAAGGCGCGGGCGCGCCTTCAACTCGACTTCAATTCCAAAGTTTCCCAGCAGAAGCGCGATTGCTCTTATCTCAACGCTAACAACAAGCGCTAATCTTTCTCCAGACCCATTAAAGAAAAGCCCATTAACCTCTTTGCTCTTATCTGGTCGTTACTTTCTTCTTCTTTTGTTCTCTAATTCTTCTTATTTTCTTTTCTCCATTTTATTCTTTTCTCTTCTCAAATTATTATTTTTCATCACTTTTTCAAATAAATTCAATAATTCTCTGCAAGCACAAAAACAACACAACACAGCATAAATCTGCTCGAAACAAGCAATTAACAATTAAAATTATATATAAATTAAGTGTATAAAATACACTTATCAAGTTGCGAGAGGAGATTTTGTCTCAGGCACATCGCACTAAGTTGAGTATTCATCTTGGGAGCAACAAGATTTACAAGGATCTACGTACTCGTTTCTGGTGGAAAGGAATGAAACACATTGTTTATCAGTTTGTTTTGAGATGTTTTGTTGGAGAACGCGGCGATCAGATCAATCAGGATTGATACCCGGTGCAGCGGAAGTTTAAAAATTTTATATGGAACGATTTCATAGTGGGTATCAAAACCTTACGATTAAATTGTGTGTGTAAAAAATAAATTACAATTATAAATTTTTACCTCCAATCTCGAAGCGAGATTATGGACACCAACAGATTGCTCTGCTCTTGTTGTATATCCCTAGAACCGATGGACGAACTGTTCTTCAATCAGGTCCACGAACGGATATTTAATCCCTCTGATAGATTGCACTAGAAAATCTATCAGAAGTTTCTACGAAGAGATTAACGAATTTGATCCGTTAAACCAGAATGTAAATCAAAATTCACAGACTGGATTTTCCGAGCAGAGGGGAGAAAGGGGGCGGCCACTATTGAGAAAATCACTAGGGTTTTTCGAAAATTTTGTGACCTCTTGTGTGTAATTTATGTACTGCAATAACTTATTTATAATGTAGGCCGCTAACAGCTTAGGGCTCATTAGTCATAAGTTCAAGCCCGACAAGCAAAGCCCGCATGTTCAGAAATTAATATAAAATTCATCATGACTCCGGTTGATAAACCGATTTCACCAATGTGCACAGAAACCATTTCTGTACCTTTTAAAGACAAGATAAATTTTTCTGAATCCGAATTCAGTGATTTCCAAAAATACCCATCCCTATGTCATTTTAGGAAATCTTACTCCTCTACTCTTAAATAAGAAGTCCAACTTCTTTGTTCATTAAATTTAACTCTTTAAATTTAACTATCTCAACGGGGATTAAAAATCCATTACTCTGTGTGACCCTTAATGGTTCAGGGATACAGCTAGCCGTGGGCTCACAACTCCTTGTGACTCGGAATAACAATTTCCGACTTGCCCATCGAATCATGGTATGAGCGCCTAGCAACATCGCCCCATGATTCTCTAGGTATCACTGATAGTGCCTGCAAGAACCAATAGATTTTGGTTAGCGTACAGTACGGTCCCTTCATCCATATATCCCGATCGAATCAACAACCATTGGTATATCGAGAGTCGTTCGAGATTCGATAACTATGCAATACATCTTGAAGATCAAATAGTGGCATCGCATGTGTTACTAAGAAACCATTTCTTAAAACACATCATGTACTCTGGCCAGAGATTCGTCACACTAATATCTCCTCAGATCGCATAGGATATCCACACTCGCAAGTATGTGGTGAATCCTTGACAACAAAGCATCGACTCCTATATGTGTTGTAACTGTACCCAATCCCGACACCTGATGACCCCAATAGAGTCGGTAAACGAGTCAAAGCACAGTACTAGCATATAGAGTCTCAATGATGTTTCAAGTAGTAAGGACTAATGGTGTACAACCAAAACCGCGGACTTTATCCACTCGATAAGTGATAACCACTTGGAAAGTCCGGATAGGGTAGTTCGATCATTCATCGTATGAATATCCATTTGCATGCTTCAAACATCTCTATGTTCCTTACCAATGAAACGTGGTACTCTGCATCGCAAATGCTAGTCTCAAACTCGAGCGATCCTTATCCTTATTATCGGACGGCTCAATCGACTAGAAATAGTTTAGAATATACAGTGACTATAAGATGTGTTTCATGATAGACATCTCCATGTTCTACCACATCTTACATACACTATAGTATATTCAAGGTTTTTATCAAAACAACAATAGTATATCACAATATAACAATATGAAGAAAGATAAAGTCATTGCCATTAATAAAAGTGTAAATTATATTAAACAAAAGATTGTTTATACAAAGAGTCATCAAAGCCCTTAGCCACAAGTTGGCTCACCGGGCACCCACTCTTTCATGTTTGGTGTGTCAACAGGTCAAGGCAGAGCACCGACGACCTGGATGATTGATTCACAGTCTGCCTATTCCTGAATGGAAATGGGAGTTTATCACAATGGAATTTGTGACCCATTTGCCGTTATCCCCGAGGAACTGTGATGCTATCTGGGTTGTGGTGGACCGAGTCACCAAGTCAGCGCATTTCATTGCCTATAGTCGGGAGTACAATGTGGATCGTATGGCTTAGTTGTACATTCAGGAGATCGTTCGACTTCATGGAGTGTCTGTGAGCATTGTCAGCGATCGGGACCCCAGGTTTACTTCTAGATTCTGGGGGAGTGTTCAGCGTGCGATGGGTACTACTCTCAGTTTGAGTACTGCCTATCATCCGGAGACTGATGGTCAGTCGGAGCGCACTATCCGTACTTTGGAGGATATGCTTAGAGCGTGCGTCATGGATTTTGGTTCAGCCTGGCAGGATCATTTGTCATTGATCGAGTTCGCGTACAACAACATCTATCATACTAGTATTGGGATGGCACCTTTTAAGGCATCGTACGGGCGACGTTGTCGTACTCCACTCTTCTGGAAAGAAGTGGGGGAGAGACAGGCTGAGGGACCGGAGTTTATCCAGTAGGCGATAGACATTGTTGATCAGATCAAGAAACGGATTAAGACTGCACATGATCGTCAGGCCATCTATGCTAATATCAAGCGTAGGCCTTTGCAGTTCGATGTCGGGGAGAAAGTGTTTATGAGAGTGTCACCTTTCCGCAAGATTCTCAGATTCGGCCTTAAGGGCAAGTTATCTCCCAGGTTTATCGGTCCATTTGAGATCTTGGAAAGCATTGGCGATTTGGCTTATCGACTAGCTTTGCCACCGCATCTATCCAGTATTCACGACGTGTTCCACATATCTCTGTTGCGACGGTATGTGGCGGATGAATCTCATATTCTGCAACGGTCTGAGGTTCAGGTGAACAAGGATTTGACCTATGTTGAGAAACCTATTCGTATCCTAGATTATAAGGATAAGGTTTTACGGAACAAAGTCATTCCTTTGGTTTTAGTTCAATGGCAGCGCCGAGACACTGAGGAAGCTACTTGGGAGCTTGAGGACAGGATGCGTGGAGACCATCCTGAGTTTTTTTGATTTCATTCTTAAGTTGTATTCAGTTGCAAACTCTGTAAACGTTTGATTTGAATAAAGAATGTTTCTGATTTCTGTATTACATTCAGTACTTAAGATCTGATTTCGAGGACGAAATATCTTAAGTGGGGGAGAATGTAGTAGCCCGTAACCAAAATCAATAATTAATGAATTAATCATAATTACTTGGATATAGTTCGGAAGCTCCGAAGGTAAGTTCGGAAGTTCCGAACAGGATCGGAAGCTCCGATGCAGGATCAGAAGCTCCGATGGTATTACGTCAGGCATGACGTGTGGCAAGATCGGAAGCTCCGATCAGGATCGGAAGCTCCGATCACCCCTATCCGAAGTCAACAAGTGTAATTTTGACACGTGGCAGATCAGGATCTTCGAAAGCTCCGATGGCAGGATCGGACGTTCCGATCGAGGTTCAAACGTTCCGATCGAGGATCGGAAGCTCCGATCTTTGTCTATAAATAGAAGGCCGAGAATTCAGTTTCAATTGCCAATTCCGGATTTCCTCTCTACTCTAGTCGTATTCGAGTTGTTCTAGCCTTCCTAGGCTTGACTCGGGAGTCGTCGAGCCGTTCGATAGTCGTAGCAGAGTTGTGCCCATGTTCTGGAGGCATCGACATCAAAGGGCTAACGACGGACGAAGGTATAGCTTTTGCTTCCTATAAATATTTAGGAGTATGCAATAGCTTAGTTAAGGGTTTTAGAGCACTTTAATGATAGTAGTATCATTTGGCAGTGTAGAGCAGACTATAGGCGTGGACCAAGAATTGGTAGAGCTTGCACTGTTTTGAGGTACGAAAGTACTGTTCGAGATATCCTGACTGAGTATGCATGTATTATGTGACTGCATGGTTTATATGTCATTGATTTATGCTGCATTCATTTTCATACTGAGCTATCTCCTTTGAGATGTCTGTTAGTTAGGTTTTTCCCTATCCTGTTAGTGGTTGGACTTCCATCGATTTGGGTCCGGCATATCCACTTGTATTATGGTATGGGAGCCACCTCTTGAAGCGACGGTACAGCGTGCTACATACCAGGGCCCGGTCTGTCTCTGTTATCTGATCCTTGACCTCGAGTTTATAGGGAGTTCACTTTGCATGCATGTATACTCATACTCTCGTACTGAGCATTTTATGATCACATCTCGTACTCTGTGTTTTTGGGCACCCTATTCCATGGGGCAGGTTTGCGATTGGACGAGGCAGGTGGATCCAAGAGGGTCTAGTCAATGGTTGGCCAGCTGGAGCTTCGTCTAGGTTTTTATTTCTGTTGTTTTGGGTTGATACAAATTTTCGACTTGGTTGTATAATATTTGAATTAATTACAGATTCTTTTCCTTGGGATTGTATTTGTTTATTGGTTTCCGCAAGATTATTCTGATATCTGTTTTATTAAGTTAATTGCATGCCTAAGTTCTGTTTAGTAGGTGATCCAGGTAAGGGTCACTACAGTACGAAACTCGATATCCAATTCATGATCTTGAATTGGCAGCAATCTTATTTCTTGGAAGATCTGGCATCACTTTCTTTACGAGGAGATTTCCAAAACCTTTTCTGATCTGAAAAGTTTGAAGTAGTTGTTTCCGCAGACTGAACTGATTTTGGTGATGAAGAACAGAATAGGTTAGATCTCTTGAATGACTTTAACTGTTGAATCTAATTCTATACGAGAAATTCAAGACATTAACTGTTCTCAATCATTATTCTTATCGATGTCTTTCTTTTGAATGATGATTGCTGCACTTTTGATTAGAGTCTAGATCAGATAGGAAGTCTATCAGAATTCTTTCGTTCGAGCCGAACCATAGTTGATTGAGAAGATTGAGAACCCTTAGAAATTTGATTCGATTTTTCAGAATTTGATGAAGATAGGTCAGGTCTGGACACAGTCCGAGTTTCAGGTCAGTGCTAATGCCTTATTTTGTGAGTAATATTATTGTTGTTGTTAGAACCTAATGGGGGGGGATTTAGGTTCTATTGGCAACTTTAGCAATTTAAAATGATTATGCAAGTACGCAAGCGGAAGACTTAAGCAATCAAATAAATAAGTGCGGTAAATAAATACGTAATGTAAATAAAGCAGTAAAAGGGATAAGAGATGTTTATGGAAGTTCGACGATAAATCGTCTACGTCTCCCCTTCTTGGTTAAGTCGATTAACCAAGGATCCACTAGCACTTCGAACGTCTTGGCCTTGATGGCTCCAAGGATAGCCTTACAACTTGACACGATCACCGCGCCGATACAACTCAACACTCTTGGCCTTAAGGGCTCCAAGGATAGCCTCAACAAAACACTTGGCTTCACACTCAAGTGCTTACAACGATAGCACAACACACTTGGCTTCACACTCAAGTGTTTACAACAATAGCACAACCAACTCACAAACTATTTTTACAAACACTCTCAAATATATCACACAAACACTTTGATAGTGAGAAATTGCTTGCAAAGGAGAGAAGAGATGAGTTGGGATGATTCTAAATGGTCTTGGCAAGCCTCTATTTATAGTTGGCAAAGATTTGAATTTGAATTTGTGTGCTTGGAGCGTTTATTGGGAAGCCAAGGAGTAGAGACAAAGTGTAGGCGTCGCTGCCTTCTTTTTCCAGCACTGAGCAGCTTTTGTGGAAAAATCATATCTTCCAAGCTAACCGTTGGATTGATCGGAAATTTAAACTGAAGCTTTAAAACATCTGGATCTTCAATCTGAACGGTGGAGATTTGATTCTAACGAGTCAAACATTTCCAGTAAATCTCGGAAATCGCAAAATCACGTTCTCGCTTTTGTTCTGAGCATTACTTTTCAAAAATTCGAATCTCACAATCCATCCGTTGGATTGGCCTGAAATTAACACACAATCTTTTTAACATCCTGATATTGATCGTGATTGGTGGAGATTGGATTTGGATGCCTTCATCGATTCCAGTAGTCTTCTGAATCCGATACTTCAGCAGTTAGCTCCTTGCAGAAATAGCTACTGTTCAACATATTTGCAAAAATCATAACTCCATATCCAGCCGTTGGATTGATTTGAAATTTGGATACAAACTTTAAAACATCATAGAAATTTATGTGATCGGTGGAGATCGGATTTTAATAACCGAAGCATTCCCAGTTATTTTCTGAAGTTGAGTCTTCATAGTTCATTCCTTGCAGAAGTAAGTACTGTGCAGCTTTGTTAAAAAAACTCATATCTCCATATCCAGCCGTTGGATTGCTATGAAATTTGGAGAGAAGCTTGAGAACATCCTGATCTTGATTTTCATTGTTGGAGATCTGATTTGGATGACCGGAAAGTGCCCGGTGAATTTTTCAAGTTTCTGCTTTATAATATTGGCTTGTCCTTGTCCATTTCTTTTACAACTTCAAAGTAACTTCCAAGAATTTGATTGTTAATATGATCTAATCTGCAAAGTCTCACTTTAAATGGTTAGTAACAATTAACCGAGTTTTGTAATCATCAAAACATAATAATACGAGATTTGTTAATGCATTAAAAACATTAATCCCATAACACGAGATTTGTATGCGTTTAAGGCGTAAGAATCTCCCCCTTTTTGATGATCACAAAACTTGGTTAAATAGGAGAAATAAATGTACAATATTAAATAAATAATTTAAATTTGCACAATATAATTGCATGAATAAAACTCCTCCTAAATTAAACAATTAGTTAAGAAGAGTTTGTTTATCAAATAACCAATTTTTTTATTCTCTATGCATTTAAGCAAACTAACTCTCCCCCTTAGTTAAAGTATTTAACCAAACTAATTCTCCCCCTTTTTGTGATAATCAAAAAGACTGGAAAAATAAATACAAAACATGATAATTAAATATGATTTCTAAAAAGCAACACATAAATTTCACATAAAATGTGAGCTTTATAACTTTGAATAAATACAATTAATTTGTATTATCCAAAATTAAGTTGCTCAAATTTTATATTAAGCTCCCCCTTAATATGACATTAAATTTATTTATGTCCACAAGTGATTACAACTCAATCATTCCAAGTTCACCACGCAAACGAATAAAAGTATTTTCATCTAGTGGTTTTGTAAAAATATCGGCAATTTGATTTTTAGTGTCAACATATTGAAGTTCAACTTCATTTCGTTCGATGTGGTCACGAATAAAATGATGACGAATGTCAATATGTTTGGTGCGCGAATGTTGAATCGGATTCTTTGTAAGACATATGGCGCTAGTGTTGTCACAGAAAATAGGGATTTTTGAAAAAGAGACGCCATAGTCGAGCAATTGATGCTTCATCCAAAGAATTTGCGCACAACAACTACCGGCAGCCATATATTCGGCTTCGGTCGTTGATAACGCAACACAGTTTTGCTTTTTGGAAAACCAAGAAACCAAACAGTTTCCTAAAAAGAAACAGGTTCCACTAGTGCTTTTCCGGTCCACCTTATATCCACCAAAGTCGGCATCACAATATGCTTTTAAATCAAAGAAAGAATTTTTCGAATACCACAAGCCGAGATTTGGAGTATTTGAAAGATATTTGAAAATGCGTTTTAAGGCGAACAAATGTGATTCCTTTGGACATGATTGAAATCGTGCACACAAGCAAACACTAAACATAATGTCCGGTCTACTAGCAGTAGCATATAATAAGGAGCCAATCATACTACGAAAGGAAGATTGATCTACAGTTTTACCATTTTCATCCTTGTCGAGTCTGATTGCTGTGCTCATCGGTGTGGATGATGATTTTGTGTTCTCCATTCCAAACTTCTTTAGAATCTCCTTGATGTATTTGCTTTGGTTCACAAAGAACCCATCCTTGCACTGTTTGATTTGTAATCCGAGGAAATAGTTAAGTTCCCCCATCATACTCATCTCGAAGTGTTCCTGCATCAACTTAGAGAATTCTTGACAAAGAGTTTCATT
Organism: Henckelia pumila; assembly: GCF_033568475.1. Taxonomy (NCBI): domain Eukaryota; kingdom Viridiplantae; phylum Streptophyta; class Magnoliopsida; order Lamiales; family Gesneriaceae; genus Henckelia; species Henckelia pumila. Next base: position 36,266,293 of record NC_133120.1, on the reverse strand, counting down.
AGTAGAACCAAAAATTATGTCATCAACATAAATTTGCACAATTAATAAATCATCTTTGTCATGTTTGGTAAACAAAGTAATATCAACAATTCCTCTAGTAAAGCCATTGGTAATAAGGAAAGAAGAGAGTTTTTCATACCAAGCTCGAGGAGCTTGTTTCAATCCATACAAAGCTTTGTTGAGTCTATATACGTGATCAGATAACAAATTATCAACAAAGCCATCAGGTTGTTCAATATAGACCTCTTCTTTCAAATCACCATTCAAGAAAGCACTTTTAACATCCATCTGAAATAATTTAAAATTTCTAGAGCATGCAAAAGCAAGTAACATACGAATGGATTCAAGACGGGCAACAGGAGCATAAGTCTCATCATAATCAATGCCTTCTTCTTGACTATATCCTTTAGCTACGAGCCTAGCCTTGTTTCTAGTGATGGTGCCATGCTCATCAAGTTTATTTCTAAACACCCATTTAGTACCTATCACAGGTCTATCATGCGGCCTAGAAACAAGATCCCAAACATTATTGCGTTTAAATTCATTTAACTCATCTTGCATAGCAATAATCCAGGAATCATCAAGTAAAGCATCATCAACACATTTTGGCTCAACATGAGAAACAAAAGCAAGATGATTACAAATATTATTGAGAGAAGAGCGAGTAGATACTCCCTTTGATGGACTTCCAATTATCAGATCTTTAGGATGATCTTTGTGATGTGTCCATTCCTTAGAAAGTGGTGTTTCCTCAACTGTAGCATCTATATCATTTAAGCTTGAGGAAACCATCTCTTCTTCAAGTATTTCTATATCATCATTGTTAGTGCGAGAAATATTTAACAAAGATTCATCAAATATAACATGCATTGATTCTTCAACAAGTAAGGTGCGCTTATTTAATACTCTATAAGCCTTACTTGTAGTAGAATACCCAAGAAAAATACCTTTATCGGATTTGGCATCAAATTTGCCAAGGTTGTCCTTACCATTGTTGTGAATGAAGCACTTAGATCCAAAAGCCCGAAAGAATGAAATGTTAGGCTTTCTCTCCCTCCATAACTCGTATGGAGTTTTCTTGAGAATTGGCCTTATTGATACGCGATTGATGATGTAACAGGCAGTGTTCATTGCTTCAGCCCAAAAATATTTTGGTAGAGAATGCTCACATAACATGGTCCTTGCAATCTCTACTAGTGTCCTATTTTTCCTCTCAACGACCCCGTTTTGTTGAGGAGTCCTAGGACAAGAAAAATTGTGACCGATGCCTTTTTCTATACAAAAGTTTGAAAAATTCTCATTTTGAAATTCAGTTCCGTGGTCACTACAGATCTGTTTTATTGAAAGATTTTTTTCATTCTCAACTCGTTTAGCAAAAGTTTTAAAATACTCAAAGGCATCATTTTTGTGAGCTAAAAACAATGTCCACGTGTAACGTGAAAAATCATCTACAATGACAAACGCATAAAGCTTTCCTCCTAAACTAGCGTTCCTCGAGGGACCACATAGATCTAGGTGGAGAAGTTCAAGGGGCATAGAAGTGGATACAAAATTTTTGCTTTTAAAAGATTTCCTTGTATGTTTGCCAAATTGACACGCATCACAAACAGAATCAAGTTTCAAATCAAGTTTTGGCATACCAACGACTAAGTCAAGTTTTAAAAGTTTTTCGATGGTACTAGGACCAACATGACCCAATCGTCTATGCCAAAGAATGTTATCATCAACATTCACGGATACAAGGCTTTTTATATTTGATAAAGATAAATTATTTAAAGAGACCTTGTAAACGTTCTCACTTCTATATCCTTTGAAATTTATGGATTTGTCACTAATAAATGATACAGTGCAGTGTTGGGGAGTGAATTTGACTTCATAACCTCTATCGCACAATTGACTTATGCTTAGTAGATTATGCTTAAGTCCTTTCACTAGGAGTACATCATCAATTAGACAAGAATTAGATATACCTATTGAGCCGATGCCTTCAATTACTCCTTTGCTGTTGTCTCCAAAGGTGACAGTCCCCTTCTCCTTTGGTTTGATTGATTGAAGAAGATCCTTGTTCCCCGTCATATGTCTAGAACATCCACTGTCTAGATACCATATGCTAGGGAGAGCATTTTTCTTGTTTCCCTGAAAATAATTGATTTTGGTACCCTTTAGATCTTTTGGGTCCACAATGTTAGAAAAGAGAGATACAAAATAGACTTCTAAGAGTTCAGTCTCTCATAGCAACATCATCGCCACTTTCTAAGAGTGCTCCCAGTAGTAGGTAGGGCATATGGCCACTTTAAAAACCTATTTTCTTGGACAGAGCAACGTTCAACAGGGAGACCAGCCGCAAGTCAAGGCATTTTTAAGCCGGTCTATATTGAACTCCCTTAGATTGTGATCTCATAATGCCGACTAATGAGTTGTTAAGTACTCTTAGGCCTCCATTTCATATAGCTCTTTTGAACATATTGATATTTCAATGATCTGCATTTATGTCTAACATGACCAGATTTGCAACAATAAGAACAAGTAGGGGGTGATCTCATTTTAGCTTTAGCTATTAGACTAGCAAAGTCTATAGACTTTTTACCATAGCCTATTCCTCCCTTATCAAAGCTACATTTCTGCATGCTAAGTAGGTTGTTCAATTTATTGCTACTCACATTGAATTTATCGAAAGATTTTTCTAAGTGATCTAAGTCATCCTTAAGTCTAAGGTTATCATGCTCCTTAGTTTCTAATTCCTTTTTAAGATTTCTATTCTCTTTTCTAAGAACCTTAACCATATCAAACATATCTTTATAAGCATGTAAGAGTTCATCGTAAGTAGGTACCTCGTCATCGTCGTCAGAGACGATGTCATCACTTTTAGCCATTAAGCAGAGGTTTGCTTCCTCGTCGTCGTCGTCGCTATCACTCCAGGTAGCTAGTAGGGCTTTCTTCTTTCCTTTGTCCACTTTCTTCTTGAGTGGGCATTCATTGGCGTAGTGACCTTGTTGTTGACAGTTGTAGCAGGTCACTTCTTTCTCAGGTTTCTTGTCCTTTTTGAATTTGTTTCCTCGCATGAATTTCTTGAATTTTCTTGCGAAGAGAGCCATGTCATCATCGTCATCTTCTTCGACTTGTGTAGTCAAGGCTATCCCTTTGTGCTTGACATCTTCTTTCTTTGATTCTTTTCTTGTGGACACTTCTAACTCATGGGTTTTTAGGGTCCCATGTAGTTGATCAAGATCATAGGCGGCAGTGTCCCCTTTGTTGGATTCGATGATGGCGGTTCTCTTTGCATCCCATTCTTTTGGTAGGGCACGAAGAGCTCTCCTCCAAACTTGCTTGGTAGGATATTGTTCTCCCAATTGTGCTAACTCATTGATGATTTGAGTAAGCCTTCGGAACATGGTGTCAACATCTTCGTTGGATTCCATCTCAAATGTTTCGTATTTGAGTTGGAGTAAGTCGATCTTTGTTTCTTTCACTTGGTTGGTGCCTTCGTGACATATCTCTAGCTTGTCCCATATCTCTTTAGCAGATGAGCACATCGATATCCGGTTGTACTCGTTCATATCTAAGGAACAGTGCAAGATATTCATAGCTTTAGCATTTTGCGAAATTAATTTCATGTCCTCTTTTGAAAAGTCATCCATTCCCTTAGGAATTTCAACCCCATCAACTATTTTCATAGGTGTATAGGGACCTTTCACCGTCACTTTCCATAGGTCATAGTCTACGGATTGGATATATAGGGACATACGATTTTTCCAATACCCGTAGTTTATGCCATTGAAAAGAGGAGGACGATTAGTAGATTGCCCTTGAGCATAATCACTTGCTAGGTTTGCCATAAAAAGGTTTTGAAAAGTATTTTCAAATGGCTTTGATACCACTTGTTAGAACCTAATGGGGGGGGATTTAGGTTCTATTGGCAACTTTAGCAATTTAAAATGATTATTCAAGTACGCAAGCGGAAGACTTAAGCAATCAAATAAATAAGTGCGGTAAATAAATACGTAATGTAAATAAAGCAGTAAAAGGGATAAGAGATGTTTATGGAAGTTCGACGATAAATCGTCTACGTCTCCCCTTCTTGGTTAAGTCGATTAACCAAGGATCCACTAGCACTTCGAACGTCTTGGCCTTGATGGCTCCAAGGATAGCCTTACAACTTGACACGATCACCGCGCCGATACAACTCAACACTCTTGGCCTTAAGGGCTCCAAGGATAGCCTCAACACAACACTTGGCTTCACGCTCAAGTGCTTACAACGATAGCACAACACACTTGGCTTCACACTCAAGTGTTTACAACAATAGCACAACCAACTCACAAACTATTTTTACAAACACTCTCAAATATATCACACAAACACTTTGATAGTGAGAAATTGCTTGCAAAGGAGAGAAGAGATGAGTTGGGATGATTCTAAATGGTCTTGGCAAGCCTCTATTTATAGTTGGCAAAGATTTGAATTTGAATTTGTGTGCTTGGAGCGTTTATTGGGAAGCCAAGGAGTAGAGACAAAGTGTAGGCGCCGCTGCCTTCTTTTTCCAGCACTGAGCAGCTTTTGTGGAAAAATCATATCTTCCAATCTAACCGTTGGATTGATCTGAAATTTAAACTGAAGCTTTAAAACATCTGGATCTTCAATCTGAACGGTAGAGATTTGATTCTAACGAGTCAAACATTTCCAGTAAATCTCGGAAGTCGCAAAATCACGTTCTCGCTTTTGTTCTGAGCATTACTTTTCCAAAATTCGAATCTCACAATCCATCCGTTGGATTGGCCTGAAATTAACACACAATCTTTGTAACATCTTGATATTGATCGTGATTGGTGGAGATTGGATTTGGATGCTTCCATCGATTCCAGTAGTCTTCTGAATCCGATACTTCAGCAGTTAGCTCCTTGCAGAAATAGCTACTGTTCAACATATTTGCAAAAATCATAACTCCATATCCAGCCGTTGGATTGATTTGAAATTTGGATACAAACTTTAAAACATCATAGAAATCCATGTGATCAGTGGAGATTGGATTTTAATAAACGAAGCATTCCCAGTTATTTTCTGAAGTTGAGTCTTCATAGTTCATTCCTTGCAGAAGTAAGTACTGTGCAGCTTTGTTAAAAAAACTCATATCTCCATATCTAGCCGTTGGATTGCTATGAAATTTGGAGAGAAGCTTGAGAAAATCCTGATCTTGATTTTCATTGTTGGAGATCTGATTTGGATGACCGGAAAGTGCCCGGTGAATTTTTCAAGTTTCTGCTTTATAATATTGGCTTGTCCTTGTCCATTTCTTTTACAACTTCAAAGTAACTTCCAAGAATTTGATTGTTAATATGATCTAATCTGCAAAGTATCACTTTAAATGGTTAGTAACAATTAACCGAGTTTTGTAATCATCAAAACATAATAATATGAGATTTGTTAATGCATTAAAAACATTAATCCCATAACACGAGATTTGTATGCGTTTAAGGCGTAACAGTTGTGCCAGATGTTTTCGATTTGAGAAAGCGTACCTTGTGAACGGCATATTTTATTCGATTCAGAATTCTTTCAGATGGCCGAAATATATTCAACGATTTGAAGAGTCAGATCTAGTGGGAACAGATGACAAGCGATGCTACGAGGTAGATTTTCCGATGTTTTGAACTATCAGCAGTTGAAAACAGAGAGAGAACGACTCGATTGGTTGTAGTACAGTTTATCTGTTCGTAGTGGAAATGATATTACATTTCGATCGATTTTGTCACGAACTACCACGAACAGTTTGAGTTTGAGATGCTATCTTAGTATGATTGACCAGTTGTTGTCAGATTGTTGGTCTGCCGAAGTTTATTGTTCAGAACGAGATCCTCGTTTTGATTCTATTTTGACTCAGTATGTAAGAGGTTTATTGATATTCTATTACATCTGAGTGGAGATTATTATTTACAATCAGAGTGGAGATTATTCTATTAGTTCTTAGAGGGGGAGAATTGTAACGCCCCAAAATTATCCTAATGGAGATTATTATTTACAATCAGAGTTTTTGAGATTCGAGGATTGAATTGATATTTGATCAGGGATTGAAGTGCAATTTTCAAAGAATTCAGGGACCAACGTGTGAATTACCTATTTTGATTTGGTCTTTAGTATAAATAGAAATTCAGGCGTGTAGGTGCCTTCTTTATCTCCTTATTCTTCCTTCTTTAGCCAATACACCATTTAAGTGCCATCCCCAAGTTTTTTTCTTCCGGTCTTGAACGATCCGTCCGATAGAAATTAAATCCGAAAGTATATTCACGATCACGGCATCGAGAGCTCCATTCTATCGTAAGTATTTCTTCGATCAGTCATACTTCATTTTTAAGATGTTGTTAGAATCATATGATTTTAGGATATGTTGTTCTTGAGCTAGCTTAGATCGTATATTCGAAGTCGGATCGGAAAAAGAACGATGTTCGGAATTGTTATGAATTTTTAGGCATAATTCAAAAATGGGGAATTATATTGTGTTGGGTTTTGAAGTGTTTTGGATGAATTACTGATGTTGGGAGTTTGGTTGGATTGATATATTGTTGTATGTGGTTTTCGGTTGTTCAGATTATAGTCGTTATGCTGTCGGTTTTAAATTTCCAGAATTTGGAGAAATTTGATTAGATTTTGGTTTTGATTTGATTGGTTTGATTGATATTGAGTTCTTCTACGTCTCCGTACTGATTGGTTGAAGATCATGGAGTTCAAAATTGGCAGAATCCGAATCGTCAAAGAATTGATCGAGAATTGGTAACGAGTTTACCTTAATCGTTGAATTACGATTGAATGGAATTTTGATTGAAAATTCTTGTTCTTGTAGCTTGTCCAAATTTCAGCTACATCAAATCGTGGAAAAAGGTAATACATGCCATCGAATTGAAAATGGACGAATACTCGAATTTATACTGATTCTCGAGTCCCTAAATCACATACATGCATGATTATCTGTTATGATTGATTACTTGAATGTATTACGGTTTCATTTAATGATTGATTTAAAAGGTCCGAGTTGCTCAAGTTTTAATTAGATCTTTTGGGGACTATAATCGAGTGTCATTGGTCGTCGAGTTACTCCATTAGCCCGAGGCTCCTTATAGTTGCTCCAGAGTCTAGAGGATTTAGATATGAATCATTCACCTCGATCGGGAGAGTCGGTGAGTTGTTGTGATATCTTGACCCCAGGATCCCAAAAGAAGAAAACAGATTCTTGATTATCCTAGTCGATAATATTATTTTAAAGACATGCATTACATTTTATTGCATTTCGAATTGAGTTATTGTTATTCAAGTTGTTGATATACTTCGTAAAATTACATATCTGGTTGTTGGTATATCATTTTTTGATATATTAATTGATATTGTCTGTTTTGTCTCTTTTACTGGGAATTGTATTCTCACGGAATTTATCCAGCTGTGGTCTTGTCTTTGTATGTGTTCTTGACAACTGGTGGGACGAGTTCGAGTCAGAGGCAGAATGACTAGATCGAGTTGGGAATGATAGAAGTGAGGGATTGGTTTTAGAGTCATTTGTATTTCGAACTCATTGTATCATGTGCTGTTTTTGAATTGTAGAACCTAGAGTTGTTGTATGTTCTACCTTCCGAATAGTTTATCAACCTTAGAACTATCATGTTCTGTATTTATGAAATTTTTACTGGATTTATGCATGTTGAAATGAGGATTTTTGGAGTTGATATTGTGGTTGCATGATCTGCTGCCTGTCTTTTATTTTGCTGATATTGCCGGGCACGGACCCCCGTGCACACCCCCGTGCAAGGGTTTGGGTGTACTCTTCCTACGATCTATGTTTTGTGTTTGATAAGCACGGACCCCATGCCACCTCCGGGTAAGGGTCCGTGTGTGTTCTAATTTTGAATTCTGCGTGCATGATATGCACGGACCCAGACACGGAGGGTGCACGGGGTCCGTGTATTTTCGTGGCCTTGTTTCTTGCGGCGACAGGTTAATGCATGGACCCGGGAACGGAGGGTGCACGGGTCCGTGCATGCTTTAAAAAAAAATTACTTGTTCTCACCTCAACTTTTTTTATTGATTGCACAATTATATTCGATTAGATGATTACAATCAAGGTCCTCATAGATAGAGCGATGGGTCCAAACCCATTTGAGCTTCCATACCTCTTATCAAAATATCCATGAAGGTTAAGTGTGCGTTGGTAAAAACTTGGCACTCGTTTTGATACGCTACATATGGACACAACTCATCAACCTTGGCAGTCATGGAGCAATGGTAGGATGGTGGTGGTGCTACTTGCCGTGGTTGACTCGAACCACCTTCCTTAATATTTGTTGATTGGAACTGCTGATCTAGTTTTTTTTTATTTCCCTTCCAACTTGAATCATAAACTTTCTTCATAGGTTGAAGCCATTCCTCATCATCCCTAAAGACAACTTCAGCTTGTGCACATAGATCACTGATGAAAGTCGGGAAGAATAAGCCTGTAGTGGAGTTGTGAATTGATTGGCTGATTTGGTAGTGAATCAATAGGACAACATTGTTCGAGAAGCCTTTTGTCAGAGCGTATACCAACACCACTCAATCCTTGTGAACATCACTAGTATGAGACACCGACATCGTACGATTGGTCACAAATGCATACCACAACGTTGGTTTGAGTAGAAAATACAGCTCCGGGAAGTTCAAGACTATGTGACGATCCTTCCAAACTGCGCCATCATGACATAAAAAGGTGATGATCTCATCATATTCTGGATTGGCATTCAATGCCTGATACATCGTATCATCGACCGGAGGGGTTTCTAAGAATTGATTCAAGGTGTCATCATTAAACGACACTAATCTACCCCAAACATAAGCCTTGCTATCCTCTATCTCTGCCGCATTGGTGTATAATTAATAAACAACGGGCACCACAACCGCATTAGGTGGTGTAAAAAACTTCACTAATCTCCGTGTAGTGACCCAACCCGGATCCACTATCTAATAAGAGTTATAAAAGAAGCGCATGCAAAATACTTTAAAGCGTATGGAGCGGATAAAAACAAAATACAAAAAATCCGATTGGCAGAATACTACCGACGATAACACAAGTGTATAAATATCATTATACAACCAAATCGAAGGTTCAGGGTAAACAAATCCCTACCCTCTAACACCTCACGCTCGCGGATCCTCAACCCTGCTGAGAGCCGTCCGGACCATCCAGCCTCAAACCTGCCCAGCCACAAGGTACACCACAATACCCAAACACGGGGGCATGAGCGACAACGCTCAAATACGAAAGCAATGATATAAATACAAATATGTGCACACAAATGATTTAAAATTCCAGGTAAAACACTTGCTCATGGCTCCAGAAATATACAGTACCTGCTAGAGAGCTACTCCGCGAGGTACTCGTATATTCTATGTTAGGGCTGAGCCAACCCCATCCTGACCCGAATCAAAAACAGAATACAAGTCTCATATGAAAACTGTCATGCTTGACTCGAGTACAAAATGAGATCATTGTTCCCTATGAAGACTGTCAATGATTCACATCTCTCAGGATGCAGTCAAACGTAAAATCATGTATGTGCTAAGACGGTAAAACATGCTAAAACATGATAAAACATATAGCACATAACTCATTCAACATACATGCAAATATATCTTGCCGGCTATCTCGGTCAGTACTTACGTACCTCTAACACTGCTTGGTCAAAACCTAGCTCCGCTGGTCTAGACTCCAAGCCTACTAATCCAGTCTACTGCTACTACAATGCAATTACCCATGCATCAATAATTAAGCTCTAAAAGCCTTAACTTAGCTAAAGCATACTCCTAAATATTTTTAGGATGCCAAAGTTATACCTGTGTCCGTCGATAATCCTTTGCTGTAGATAGCCTCAAAACTAGGCCACAACTCCGCTATGATGCCTAGACTTCTATGCCACTTCTGGATTTACCGTAGGACGCCTAGATCTTCCTAGATCTGAGTTATAAGGCTTAGGAATTGAGAGATAAGAGAGGAATTGGTGCATCTCAAATGAACTCTCGACCCTCATATTTATAGACACGAAACAATGCTTCCGTTCGGGTTCGTTGCTTCCGTTCTGCCTGACGAACGTTGCGTCCGTTCCTCTTCGTTGCTTACGATGTCCCATCAAGTGCGTAAGCAGTGACGTAATGTTGCTGACATCATGGATGACATCAGCTGCCAGAACGTTGCTTCCGCTCAAGAACGTTGCTTCCGTTCTGGGTCACCCTCCGGACCATTTCCGATCATTCTGAATCCATTTCTGAAGTCCGTTAGTCCAAAAAAAACTTCCTTAATCATGTTTTAATTAATCTAAACATGATCATATGATTAATATACTCATTAATCATTAATTATGGAAACGGGTCACTACATTCTCCCCCAATTGAGAAATTTCGTCCTCGAAATTTAAGTCTTTAGAGGAAAATATGAATAGTCAACCAAATGATCTTTATTACAACTGAACAAGTACAAACTTGATACAATGAAATACCAAATCTCAAAAATAACTCGGGGTGCTTGGCTAACATCCGGCTCTCCAACTCCCAAGTAGCTTCCTCTGTACCTCTGCGTTGCCACTGTACCAACACTAATGGTATGCGCTTGTTACAAAGTACCTTGTCCTTCCTATCCAGAATCCGCAGGGGTTTCTCCGCATACGATAGATCCTGATCTACCTTTACCTCGGTCGGATGCTGTAGTGACCCTTACCTAGATCACCTACTAACAGAACTTAGGCATGCAATTAACTTAATTAAACAGATATCAGAATAAAACTGCGGAAACCATAAACAATATACAATCCCAAGTAAAGGAATCTGTAATTTATCCAATAATATACAACCAAATCGAATAGCTGTATCAACCCAAACAACAGTAATAAAACCTAAGCGAAACTCTAGCTGGCCAACCACTGACTAGCCCCTCCTGGATCCACCCTCCTCGTCCAATCGCAAACCTGCCCCATGGAATAGGGTGTCCAGAAAATGCAGAGTACGAAACGTGAGCATAAAACGCTCAGTACGAGAGTATGATTATACATGCTTGCAAAGTGAACTCCCTATAGACTCGAGGTCATCGATCAGATAACAGAGACAGACCGGGCCCTGGTATGTAGCACGCTATGCCGTCGCTTTATGAGGTGGCTCCCATACCGAGATAACCGTGGATACGCCGGACCCAAATCGATGGAAGTCCATCCACTAACAGGATAGGGTACAACCCTACTAACAGACATCTCGAAAGAGATACAGCAAGATGCAAATGAATGCAGCATAAATCAATGACATATAAACCATGCAGTCACATTATACATGCATACTCAGTCAGGATATCTCGAACAGTACTTCCGTACCTCAAAACAGTGCAAGCTCTACCAACTCTAGGTCCACGCCTATAGTCTGCTCTATGCTGCCAAATGATACTACTATCATTAAAGCGCACTAAAAGCCTTAACTAAGCTATTGCATACTCCTAAATATTTATAGGAAGCAAAAGCTATACCTTCGTCCGTCGTTAGCCCTTTGATGTCGATGCCTCCAGAACTTGGGCACAACTCCGCTACGACTACCGAACGCCTCGCCGACCGCCGGGTCAAGCCTAGGAAGGCTAGAACAACTCGAATATACTAGAAAGGAGAGGGAAACACTCGGAATTGGCAATTGGAAATGAAGCCTCGGCCCTCTATTTATAGACAATGATCGGAACTTCCGATCCTTGATCGGAACGTCCGAACCTCGATCGAAACGTCCAATCCTGCCATCGGAGCTTCCGAAGATCCTGATCTGCCACGTGTCAAAATATCACTTGTTGATTCCGGATAGGGGTGATCGGAGCTTCCGATCTAGCAAATCGTCATTCCTGACGTAATATGATCGGAGCTTCCGATCCTGCATCGGAGCTTCCGATCCTGTTCGGAACTTCCGAACCCACCTTCGGAGCTTCCGAACTCTATTCAAGTAATTATGATTAATCCTTCAATTACTGATTTTGGTTACGGGCTACTACATTCTCCCCCACTTAAGATATTTCGTCCTCGAAATCAGATCTTAAGTACCGAATGCAATACAAAAATCAGAAACATTCTTTATTCAAATCAAACGTTTACAGAGTTTGCAATTGAATACAACTTAAGAATGAAATCAAAACAACTCAGGATGGTCTTTACGCATCCTGTCCTCAAGCTCCCAAGTAGATTCCTCAGTGCCTCGGCGCTGCCACTGAACTAAAACCAAAGGAATGACTTTTTTCCACAAAACCTTATCCTTATAATCCAGGATACGAATAGGTTTCTCAACATAAGTCAAATCCTTGTCTACCTGAACCTCAGACCGCTGCAGAATATGAGATTCATCCGCCACATACCGTCGCAACAGAGATACGTGGAACACGTCGTGAATACTGGATAGATGCGGTGGCAAAGCTAGTCGATAAGCCAAATCGCCAATGCTCTCCAAGATCTCAAACGGACCGATAAATCTGGGAGACAACTTGCCCTTAAGGTCAAATCTGAGAATCTTGCGGAAAGGTGACACTCTCAGAAACACTTTCTCCCCGACATCGAACTGCAAAGGCCTACGCTTGATATTAGCATAGCTGGCCTGACGATCCTGTGCAGTCTTAATCCGTTTCTTGATTTGATCAACAATGTCTATCGCCTGTTGGATAAATTCCGGTCCCTCAGCCTGTCTCTCCCCCACTTCTTCCCAGAAGAGTGGAGTACGACAACGTCGCCCGTACAACGCCTCAAAAAGTGCCATCCCAATACTAGTATGATAGCTGTTGTTGTACGCGAACTCGATCAACAGCAAATGATCCTGCCAGGCTGAACCAAAATCCATGACGCATGCTCTAAGCATATCCTCCAAAGTACGGATAGTGCGTTCTGACTGACCATCAGTCTCCGGATGATAAGCAGTACTCAAACTGAGAGTAGTACCCATCGCACGCTGAACACTCCCCCATAATCTAGAAGTAAACCTGGGGTCCCGATCGCTGACAATTCTCACAGGCACTCCATGAAGTGGAACGATCTCCGGAATGTACATCCTTGCCATGCGATCCACAGAGTACTCTCGGCTATAGGCAATGAAATGCGCTGACTTAGTGAGTTGGTCCACCACAACCCAGATGGCATCACAGTTCCTCGGGGATAACGACAAATGGGTCACAAAGTCCATTGTGATAAACTCCCATTTCCTTTCAGGAATAGGCAGATTGTGAAGCAATCCTCCAGGTCGTCGGTGCTCTGCCTTGACCTGTTGACGCACCAAACATCTCGAAACAAACTGATAAACACTGTGTTTCATTCCCTTCCACCAGAAACGAGTACGTAGATCCTTGTACATCTTGTTGCTCCCAGGATGAATACTCAACTTAGTGCGATGCGCCTGAGACAAAATCTCCTCTCGCAACTCTTCATCCTGCGGAATCACAAGCCTACCAGACAAACACAGAAAGCCATCTGACTGATAATGAAATCCAGACGAGCTACCCTCGTTAGCTAGACGAGCTAAACGCTGGGTCTTCGAATCAGACATCTGAGCATCTCGAATCCGCGAATACAAGGCTGGCTCAGATAATATCGCAAACATCTGGATACTCTGCATACCTTTCTTATGCTTGAAGGTATAACCTGAAGTACAACAGTCACTGATCGCACTAGACATCGAACAAGTCTGAAGTGCGGATAGTCGCACCTTGCGACTCAAGGCATCAGCGGTGAGATTAGCAGCTCCCGGATAGTACTTAATCTCGCAATCATAGTCCTTAAGCAAGTCCATCCAACGTCTCTGCCTCATGTTCAACTCCGCCTGAGTGAACAAATATTTGAGACTCTTATGGTCGGTGAAGATCTCAAATTTCTCGCTATACAGATAATGACGCCAGATCTTCAAAGCGAACACAATGGCTGCTAACTCAAAATTGTGGACTGGATAGTTGTCCTCGTGAAGCTTCAGCTGTCTAGAAGCGTATGCGATCACATGCCCATTCTGAGTCATGACACAACCTAACCCTTGAAAAGAAGCAACCGTGTAAACTACATACCCTCCAGATCCTGACGGTAATGCCAACACCGGCGCAGAAGTCAACCGCCGTCGAAGCTCATAGAAATTCTCCTCACACTCGGAGAACCACTCGAAATCCACACCCTTGCGGGTAAGCTACGTCAACGGTCGAGCTAACTGAGAGAAGTTCAGAATAAAGCGACGATAATACCCTGCTAGACCCAGAAAACTACAGATCTCAGCAACTGTCGTCGGACGCGACCAATTAAGTACTGCTTCAATCTTGCTTGGATCAACAGAAATCCCCTCCCTGGATATGATATGGCCAAGAAAGACCACTCTATCCATCCAGAACTCACACTTGCTCAGCTTGGCGTACAATTGCTCATCCCGAAGAGTCTGCAGTACCAACCGCAAGTGAGAAACATGCTCTTTTGTATTACGCGAATACACCAAGATGTCATCAATGAAGACCATGACAAACTTGTCCAAATACTCCCTGAAGACACGGTTCATCAGATCCATGAATATAGCCGGCGCATTAGTCAAACCTAATGGCATCACTAGGTACTCGTAATGCCCATAGCGAGTACGGAATGCAGTCTTGGCTACGTCCTGATCACGGACTCTCAACTGATGATACCCAGATCTCAAGTCAACCTTGGAGTAAACTGATGTGCCCTGCAGCTGATCGAACAAGTCATCAATATGAGGCAACAGATACTTGTTCTTTACAGTGACTCGATTCAGCTGCCGATAGTCAATGCACAGCCGCATCGACCCATCCTTCTTCTTCACGAAGAGAACAGGAGCTCCCCAAGGAGATACACTAGGACGAATGTACCCCTTGTCCAAAAGATTCTGTAGCTGATTCTTCAACTCATGCATCTTTGACGGAGCCAGACGATACGGTGCTCTAGAAATAGGCGAAGCACCCGACATCAACTCTATGCCGAACTCGACTTCCCTAGCAGAAGGAAAACCCGGAATCTCATCAGGAAATACATCTGGAAATTCATCCACAACAGGAATGCTCTCTATCCCAATACTCTCAGCGGACAAATCAACTGCATAGATAAGGTAGCCTTCCCCGCCAGAATCTAGAGCTCGACAGGCTCTCAAAGCTGATACCAAAAGCATCGGGGGTCGCGCTCCCTCACCATAGAAAAACCAGCTCTCACTCCCCTCCGGATGAAAGCGTACTAATCTCTGATAGCAGTCCACTGAAGCTCGATAGGTAGTCAACATATCTATTCCCAGAATGCAATCAAAGTCGTCCATCGCCAGGACCATGAGATTCGCAATCAAAATGTTACCCTCAAACCATAAAGGGCAACCCATCACTAGACGCTTAGCCAAAGCAGATTGGCCTGTCGGAGTAGAAATAGACATCACTACGTCTAGTGCAATTAGGGGTGGGCACGGGTCGGGTAGTTCGGGTTTCGGGTAGTTCGGGTCGGGTACCCGATTAGTCGGGTAGTATTTTATACTACCCGAAACTGAACCGATAACATCGGGTACCCGACTCTTCGGGTAACCGATTAAGTCGGGTTCGGGTCGGGTTCGGGTTCGGGTAACCTAGTTTTTTAAAAAAAAACAAAAAAATTAATTTTTAAAAAATAAAAATAATCAAAATAAATACAAACTTTCTCTCATGAAAGAATAAGGACACAGTCCCTTCCCTCATTCACCAAATCATGCATATTTTGTACTAAAATAATGGGCCTCATAATAAAAGTCCAAACCAATAGCCCAATTAATTTTTATATTTTTAAATAAAGTAATAAAAATCGGATAGTCGGGTACCCGATCGGGTAATTCGGGTAGCAGTTTGCTACCCGAAACCGAACCGACTTAATAATAGTCGGGTTCGGTTACTACCCGAACCCGATTAAAAAACCGAACAACCCGATTTTCGTATCCGATCGGGTTCGGGTCGGGTCGGGACCCGAACTACCCGATCCGATTGCCCACCCCTAAGTGCAATGCATGGTAACTTATGCCTCTTAACAAAACGTGCAGAAATGAAGGAATGAGATGCACCAGTGTCAATAAGTACAAGAGCAGGTATAATATAAAGCAGAAATGTACCTGCGATGACTTTCTCATTCTCCTCCACTGCCTGATCATGTCTCAGGGCAAACACATGGCCAGAAGCTCGTGGCCTCAAATGAGAACTTCCAGCAGACTGTCCCTGCGACCTCTGCTGTACGGTGGCCTGAGAACCAGATCCTGAACCAGATCCTGAACCGCCTCCCCCAGATAGTGGACAATCTCTCTGGATATGACCAGTCTCTCCACAACGGAAACAAGCTCCAGAAGCTCTACGGCACTTGTCGGATGGATGGTTCTTCCCACAGTGATTACACTTGTCCTTCTTACCATAACGGACAACACCTCCAGAACAAGAGGAAGAAGAAGATCCAGACCTCTTGAAAGATTGGGCACGGGGACCCAAAGAACTAGCAGGCCTCGACTGAGGGAAAGACCTGTTCCGCCGAATGCTGTCCTCCGCCTGGTGACAACGTCTCACCAAACCCTCGTAGGACATGTCGTCGCCAACCGCCACACGGTCATGGATCTCAGGGTTAAGGCCCTGAAGGAACAGATTATACTTCATCTCTGAGCTATCAGCAATCTCGGGGCAATAGGATAGCAGATCAAAGAACCTCTGCTGATACTCATCGATAGACATGGCTCCCTGTCGCAGACTCAGTAGCTCGCCTGCCTTCGACTGACGGAGTGCAGGAGAAAAATACCGCTTTTGGAAAGCTGTGCGGAACTCGGCCCAGGTGGCCACTCCTCTTGCCGCAACAAAAGGTGCAGAAGTAAACCTCCACCACCTGCGCGCACGCCCATCCAGAAGATAGCCAAGGGTCTCCACCTTCTGCTCCTCGGTGCATTGGAAAGTCTGAAAAGTCATCTCCATGTGGTCTAACCAGTTCTCCGCATCCTCCGGAGACTCACCTCCAACTAAGGGCTTAAGACCCATAGCTAAGAATCGACGCACAGTGAAACGCTCGTCTTCATGATGACGATAACGCCGTTCTCGATGAGGCTCCCGGTCGGCATCACCCCAATGCCCACCAACACTGCCATGAGAACTCCGGTCGTCACGATTTGCCATCTACAAAAATACCTCAAGATGAGACTAAATCCCAAGAATTCTTTTGCATGCTCTGATACCATAAATGTAGTGACCCTTACCTGGATCACCTACTAATAGAACTTAGGCATGCAATTAACTTAATTAAACAGATATCAGAATAAAACTGCGGAAACCATAAACAATATACAATCTCAAGTAAAGGAATCTGTAATTTATCCAATAATATACAACCAAATCGAATAGATGTATCAACCCAAACAACAGTAATAAAACCTAAGAGAAGCTCCAGCTGGCCAACCACTGACTAGCCCGTCCTGGATCCACCCTCCTCATCCAATCGCAAACCTGCCCCATGGAATAGGGTGTCCAGAAAATACAGAGTACGAGACGTGAGCATAAAACACTCAGTACGAGAGTATGAGTATACATGCATGCAAAGTGAACTCCCTATAGACTCGAGGTCAAGGATCAGATAACAGAGACAGACCGGGCCCTGGTATGTAGCACGCTGTGCCGTCGCTTCAGGAGGTGGCTCCCATACCTAGATAACCATGGATACGCCGGACCCAAATCGATGGAAGTCCATCCACTAACAGGATAGGGTACAACCCTACTAACAGACATCTCGAAAGAGATACAGCAAGATGCAAATGAATGCATCATAAATCAATGACATATAAACCATGAAGTCACATAATACATGCATACTCAGTCAGGATATCTCGAACAGTACTTCCGTACCTCAAAATAGTGCAAGCTCTACCAACTCTAGGTCCACGCCTATAGTCTGCTCTATACTGCCAAATGATACTACTATCATTAAAGCGCTCTAAAAGCCTTAACTAAGCTATATTGCATACTCCTAAATATTTATAGGAAGCAAAAGCTATACCATCGTCCGTCGTTAGCCCTTTGATGTCGATGCCTCCAGAACTTGGGCACAACTCCGCTACGACCACCAAATGCCTCGCCGACCACCGGGTCAAGCCTAGGAAGGCTAGAACAACTCGAATAGACTATAAAGGAGAGGGAAACACTTGGAATTGGCAATTGGAAATGAATCCTCGGCCCTCTATTTATAGACAACGATCGGAACTTCCGATCCTTGATCGGAAAGTCCGAACCTCGATCGGAACGTCCGATCCTGCCATCGGAGCTTCCGAAGATCCTGATCTACCACGTGTCAAAATATCACTTGTTGATTCCGGATAGGGGTGATCGGAGCTTCCGATCCTGTTCGGAACTTCCGAACCCACCTTCGGAGCTTCCGAACTCTATTCAAGTAATTATGATTAATCCCTTAATTACTGATTTTGGTTACGGGCTACTACAGATGCAAAATATGTGACTCGTCCGCCACGTACTGTAGGGACCCTTACCCGGATCACCTACTAAACAGAACTTATGCATGCAATTAACTTAATGAAACAGGTATCAGAATAAAACTGCGGAAACCAATAACATTATACAATCCCAAGAAAAGGAATCTGTAATTATCCAATAATATACAACCAGATCGAATAGCTGTATAAACCCAAACAACAGTAATAAAGCCTAGACGAAGCTCCAGCTGGCCAACCACTGACTAGCCCCTCCTGGATCCACCCTCCTCGTCCAATCGCAAACCTGCCCCATGGAATAGGGTGTCCAGAAAATACAGAGTACGAGACGTGAGCATAAAACGCTCAGTGCGAGAGTATGAGTATACATGCATGCAAAGTGAACTCCCTATAGACTCGAGGTCAAGGATCAGATAACAGAGACAGACCGGGCCCTGGTATGTAGCACGCTGTGCCGTCGCTTCAGGAGGTGGCTCCCATACCGAGATAATCGTGGATACGCCGGACCCAAATCGATGGAAGTCCATCCACTAACAGGATAGGGTACAACCCTACTAACAGACATCTCGAAAGAGATACAGCAAGATGCAAATGAATGCAGCATAATATCATGGCATATAAATCATGCAGTCACGTAATACATGCATACTCAGTCATGATATCTCGAACAGTACTTTCGTACCTCAATACAGTGCAAGCTCTACCAACTCTAGGTCCACGCCTATAGCCTGCTCTACACTGCCAAATGATACTACTATCATTATAGTGCTCTAAAAGCCTTAACTAAGCTATTGCATACTCCTAAATATTTATAGGAAGCAAAAGCTATACCTTCGTCCGTCGTTAGCCCTTTGATGTCGATGCCTCCAGAACTTGGGCACAACTCCGCTACGACTATCGAACGCCTCTCCGACCTCCGGACCAAGCCTAAGAAGACTAGAACAGCTCGAATATGACTAGAAATAGAGAGGAAATCCGGAATTGGCAAAGAGAAATGAAGTCTCGGCCTTCTATTTATAGACAACGATCGGAGCCTCCGATCCTCGATCGGAACGTCCGAACCTGGATCGGAACGTCCGATCCTGCCATCGGAGCTTCCGAAGATCCTGATCTGCCACGTGTCAAAATATCACTTGTTGACTCCAGATAGGGGTGATCGGAGCCTCCGGTCCTGATCGGAGCTTCCGATCCAGCCACACGTCATGGATGACGTAATATCATCGGTGCCTCCGATCCTCATCGGAGCTTCCGATCCCGATCGGAGCTTCCGATCGTCCCTTCGGAGCTTCCGATCCGTCCAATCCCCAATTTATTTAATTAGCATTAATCCTTTAATTACTCAATTAGGGTTCGGGCTACTACATTCTCCCCCACTTAAGATATTGCGTCCTCGAAATCAGATCTTAAGTACCGAATGCAAATACAGAAATCAGAAACATTCTTTATTCAAACAAACGTTTACAGAGTTTGCAACTGAATACAACTTAAAGAATGAAATCAAAACAACTCAGGATGGTCTTTACGCATCCTGTCCTCAAGCTCCCAAGTAGCTTCCTCAGTGCCTCGGCGCTGCCACTGAACTAAAACCAAAGGAAT
Source organism: Henckelia pumila (assembly GCF_033568475.1). Classification (NCBI taxonomy): domain Eukaryota; kingdom Viridiplantae; phylum Streptophyta; class Magnoliopsida; order Lamiales; family Gesneriaceae; genus Henckelia; species Henckelia pumila. The sequence continues at coordinate 36,246,226 of NC_133120.1, read as the reverse complement.
GACTTTGTTCCGTAAAACTTTATCCTTAAAATCAAGGATGCGAAGAGGTTTCTCAACATAAGTCAAATCCTTGTCTACCTGAACCTCAGACCGCTGCAGAATATGAGATTCATCCGCCACATACCGTCGCAACAGAGATACGTGGAACACGTCGTGAATACTGGATAGATGCGGTGGCAAAGCTAGTCGATAAGCCAAATCGCCAATACTTTCCAAGATCTCAAACGGACCGATAAATCTGGGAGACAACTTGCCCTTAAGGCCAAATCTGAGAATCTTGCGGAAAGGTGACACTCTCAGAAACACTTTCTCCCCGACTTCGAACTGCAAAGGCCTACGCTTGATATTAGCATAGCTGGCCTGACGATCCTGTGCAGTCTTAATCCGTTTCTTGATTTGATCAACAATATCTATCGCCTGCTGGATAAACTCCGGTCCCTCAGCCTGTCTCTCCCCCACTTCTTCCCAGAAGAGTGGAGTACGACAACGTCGCCCATACAACGCCTCAAAAGGTGCCATCCCAATACTAGTGTGATAGCTGTTGTTGTAAGCGAACTCGATCAACGGCAAATGATCCTGCCAGGCTGAACCAAAATCCAAGACGCACGCTCTAAGCATATCCTCTAACGTACGGATAGTGCGCTCTGACTGACCATCGGTCTCTGGATGATAGGCTGTACTCAAACTGAGAGTAGTACCCATCACACGCTGAACACTCCCCCAGAATCTAGAAGTAAACCTGGGGTCCCGATCGCTGACAATGCTCACAGGCACTCCATGAAGTTGAACGATCTCCTGAATGTACATCCGTGCCATGCGATCCACAGAGTACTCTCGGCTATAGGCAATGAAATGCGCTGACTTGGTGAGTCAGTCCACCACCACCCAGATAGCATCACAGTTCCTCGGGGATACCGGCAAATGGGTCACAAAGTCCATAGTGATAAACTCCCATTTCCATTCAGGAATAGGCAGACTGTGAAGCAATCCTCCAGGTCGTCGGTTCTCTGGCTTGACCTGTTGACACACCAAACATCTGGAAACAAACTAATAAACACTGCGTTTCATTCCCTTCCACCAGAAACGAGTACGTAGATCCTTGTACATCTTGTTGCTCCCAGGATGAATACTCAACTTAGTGCGATGTGCCTGAGATAAAATCTCCTCTCGCAACTCTTCATCCTGTGGAATCACAAGCCTACCAGACAAACACAAAAAGCCATCTGACTGATAATGAAATCCAGACGAGCTACCCTCGTTAGCTAGACGAGCTAAACGCTGGGTCTTTGAATCAAACATCTGAGCATCTCGGATCCGCGAGTACAAGGCTGGCTCAGATAATATCCCGAACATCTGGATACTCTGCATACCTTTCTTATGCTTGAAGGTATAACCTGAAGTACAACAGTCACTAATCACACTAGACATCGAACAAGTCTGAAGTGCGGATAGTCGCACCTTGCGACTCAAAGCATCAGCGGTGAGATTAGCAGCTCCCGGATGGTACTTAATCTCGCAATCATAGTCCTTAAGCAAATCCATCCAACGTCTCTGCCTCATGTTCAATTCTGCCTGAGTGAACAAATACTTGAGACTCTTATGGTCGGTGAAGATCTCAAATTTCTCGCCATAAAGATAATGACGCCAGATCTTCAAAGCGAACACAATGGCTGCCAATTCCAAATCATGGACTGGGTAGTTGTCCTCGTGAAGCTTCAGCTGTCTAGAAGCGTATGCGATCACAAGCCCATTCTGAGTCAGGACACAACCTAACCCCTGAAGAGAAGCATCCGTGTAAACTACATACCCTCCAGATCCTGACGGTAATGCTAACACCGGCGCAGAAGTCAATCGCCGTCGAAGCTCACGGAAATTCTCCTCACACTCGGAGAACCACTCGAAATCCACACCCTTGCGGGTAAGCTGCGTCAACGGTCGAGCTAACTGAGAGAAATTCAGAATGAAGCGACGATAATACCCTGCTAGACCCAGAAAACTACGGATCTCAGCAACCGTCGTCGGACGCGACCAATTAAGTACCGCTTCAATCTTTCTTGGATCAATAGAAATCCCCTCCCTGGATATGATATGGCCAAGAAAAACCACTCTATCCATCCAGAACTCACACTTGCTCAGCTTGGCGTACAACTGCTCATCTCGAAGAGTCTGTAGTACCAACCGCAAGTGAGAAACATGCTCTTCCGTATTACGCGAATACACCAAGATGTCGTCAATGAAGACCACGACAAACTTGTCCAAATACTCCCTGAATACACGGTTCATCAGATCCATGAATATAGCCGGCGCATTGGTCAAACCAAATGGCATCACTAGAAACTCGTAATGCCCATAGCGAGTACGGAATGTATTCTTGGCTACGTCCTGATCACGGAGTCTCAACTGATGATACCCAGATCTCAAGTCAATCTTGGAGTAAATTGATGTGCCCTGCAGCTGATCAAACAAATCATCAATGCGAGGCAACGGATACTTGTTCTTCACAGTGACTCGATTCAGCTGCCGATAGTCAATGCACAGCCGCATCGACCCATCCTTCTTCTTTACAAAGAGAACAGGAGCTCCCCAAGGAGACACACTAGGACGAATGTACCCCTTGTTCAAAAGATCCTGTAGCTGATTCTTCAACTCACGCAACGATACGGTGCTCTAGAAATAGGCGAAGTACCCAGCATCAACTCTATGCCAAACTCGACTTCCCTAGCAGGAGGAAAACCCGGAATCTCATCAGGAAACACATCTGGAAATTCATCCACAACAGGAATGCTCTCTATCCCAATACTCTCAGCGGACAAATCAACTGCATAGATAAGGTAGCCTTCCCCGCCAGACTCCAGAGCTCGACAGGCTCTCAAAGCTGATACCAAAGGCATCGGGGGTCGCGCTCCCTCACCATAGAAAAACCAACTCTCACTCCCTTTCGGATGAAAGCGTACTAATCTCTGATAGCAGTCCACTGAAGCTCGATAGGTAGTTAGCACATCTATTCCCAGAATGCAATCAAAGTCGTCCATCGCCAGGACCATGAGATTCGCTAACAGAATGTTCCCTTCGAACTCTAAAGGGCAACCCATCACTAGACGCTTAGCCAAAGCAGATTGGCCCGTCGGAGTAGAAACAGACAGCACTACGTCTAGTGCAATGCATGGTAACTTATGCCTCTTAACAAAACGTGCAGAAATGAAGGAATGAGATGCACCAGTGTCAATAAGTACAAGAGCAGGTATACCATAAAGCATAAATGTACCTGCGATGACTTTCTCATTCTCCTCCACTGCCTGATCATGTCTCAGGGCAAACACCTGGCCAGAAGCTGGAGACTCAAATGAGAACTCCCAACAGACTGTCCCTGCGACCTCTGCTGAACGGTAGCCTGAGAACCCGATCCTGTACCAGAACCAGAACCACCTCCCCCAGACAGTGGACAATCCCTCCGGATATGACCAGTCTCTCCACAACGGAAACAAGCTCCAGAAGCTCTGCGGCACTTGTCGGATGGATGGTTCTTCCCACAGTGATCACACTTGTCCTTCTTACCCAAACGGACAACACATCCCGAACCAGAGGAAGAAGAAGATCCAGACTTCTTGAAAGTTTGGGCATGGGGACCCAAAGAACTAGCAGGTCTCGACTGAGAGAAAGACCTGTTCCGCCGAATGCTATCCTCCGCCTGGTGACAACGGCTCACCAAACCCTCGTAGGACATGTCGTCGCCAACCGCCACACGGTCATGGATCTCAGGGTTAAGGCCCTGAAGGAACAGATTATACTTCATCTCTGAGCTATCAGCAATCTCGGGGCAATAGGATAGCAGATCAAAGAACCTCTGCTGATACTCATCGATAGACATAGTTCCCTGTCGCAGACTCAGTAGCTCGCCTGCCTTCGACTGTCGGAGTGCAGGAGGAAAATACCGCTTTTGGAAAGCTGTGCGAAACTCGGCCCAGGTGGCCACTCCTCTCGCCGCAACAAAAGGTGCAGAAGTAAACCTCCACCACCTGCGCGCACGCCCATCCAGAAGATAGCCAAGGGTTTCCACCTTCTGCTCATCGGTGCATTGGAAAGTCTGAAAAGTCGTCTCCATGCGGTCTAACCAGTTCTCCGCATCCTCCGGAGACTCACCTCCAACTAAGGGCTTAGGACCCATAGCTAAGAATCATCGCACAGTGAAACGCTCGTCGTCATGGTGACGATGACGCCGTTCTCGACGAGGCTCCCGGTCGGCATCACCCCAACGCCCACCAATACTGCCATGAGAACTCTGGTCATCACGATTTGACATCTACAAAAATACCTCAAGATGAGACTAAATCCCAAGAAATCTTTTGCATGCTCTGATACCATAAATGTAGTGACCCTTACCCGGATCACCTACTAAACAGAACTTATGCATGCAATTAACTTAATGAAACAGGTATCAGAATAAAACTGCGGAAACCAATAACATTATACAATCCCAAGAAAAGGAATCTGTAATTATCCAATAATATACAACCAGATCGAATAGCTGTATAAACCCAAACAACAGTAATAAAGCCTAGACGAAGCTCCAGCTGGCCAACCACTGACTAGCCCCTCCTGGATCCACCCTCCTCGTCCAATCGCAAACCTGCCCCATGGAATAGGGTATCCAGAAAATACAGAGTACGAGACGTGAGCATAAAATGCTCAGTGCGAGAGTATGAGTATACATGCATGCAAAGTGAACTCCCTATAGACTCGAGGTGAAGGATCAGATAACAGAGACAGATCGGGCCCTGGTATGTAGCACGCTGTGCCGTCACTTCAGGAGGTGGCTCCCATACCGAGTTAATCGTGGATACGCCGGACCCAAATCGATGGAAGTCCATCCACTAACAGGATATGGTACAACCCTACTAACAGACATCTCGAAAGAGATACAGCAAGATGCAAATGAATGCAGCATAATATCATGGCATATAAATCATGCAGTCACGTAATACATGCATACTGAGTCAGGATATCTCGAACAGTACTTTCGTACCTCAATACAGTGCAAGCTCTACCAACTCTAGGTCCACGCCTATAGTCTGCTCTACACTGCCAAATGATACTACTATCATTATAGTGCTCTAAAAGCCTTAACTAAGCTATTGCATACTCCTAAATATTTATAGGAAGCAAAAGCTATACCTTCGTCCGTCGTTAGCCCTTTGATGTCGATGCCTCCAGAACTTGGGCACAACTCCGCTACGACTATCGAACGCCTCTCCGACCTCCGGACCAAGCCTAAGAAGACTAGAACAGCTCGAATATGTCTAGAAATAGAGAGGAAATCCGGAATTGGCAAGGAGAAATGAAGTCTCGGCCTTCTATTTATAGACAACGATCGGAGCCTCCGATCCTCGATCGGAACGTCCGAACCTGGATCGGAACGTCCGATCCTGCCATCGGAGCTTCCGAAGATCCTGATCTGCCACGTGTCAAAATATCACTTGTTGACTCCAGATAGGGGTGATCGGAGCCTCCGGTCCTGATCGGAGCTTCCGATCCAGCCACACGTCATGGATGACGTAATATCATCGGTGCCTCCGATCCTCATCGGAGCTTCCGATCCCGATCAGAGCTTCCGATCGTCCCTTCGGAGCTTCCGATCCGTCCAATCCCCAATTTATTTAATTAGCATTAATCCTTTAATTACTCAATTAGGGTTCGGGCTACTACACGTACTGCCTCAACAAGGACACGTGGAACACATCGTGGATCTCCGAAAGATCGGGTGGCAAGGCCAGACGATAAGACACATCCCCAACCTTCTCGAGAATCTCAAAAGGACCAATAAATCTCGGTGTCAACTTACCCTTGCGACCAAACCTCATCACCTTTCGGAAAGGTGACACACGCAAGAATACATGCTCTCCCACCTCGAAGTGCAAGGCCTCCGGTGAGTGTTCGCATAACTAGCCTGTCGATCCTGAGCCGCCTTAATCCTGCGTCGGATCAACTCCACTACATCAGTCATCTGCTGAATAATCTTAGGACCCACAACCTGACGCTCGCCAACCCCGTCCCAAAACAAAGGCGTACGACAACGACGTCCATAAAGAGCCTCAAATGGTGCCATGCCAATTTTGCGATGGAAACTATTGTTGTAAGCGAACTCTACAAATGTTAAATGATAATGCCACGCTGGACCAAAATCCATTACTGTTGCGCGAAGAATATCCTCTAAAGTGCGAATAGTACTCTCGGATTGTCCATCCGTCTTTGGATGATAAGCCGTACTCAGGCTCAAAGTAGTACCAAGGGCTCGCTGAAAACTACCCCAAAATCTCTAGGTGAATCTCGGATCTCTAACAGTGAAAAAACTCAACGGAATTCCATGCAATCGGACGATCTCCCGCACATAAAATTGAGCCATCCTATCAAAGGTATAATCGCGGTTATAGGGAATAAAATGCACTGACTTCTATAATCGATCCACAACAACCGAAATAGTGTCACAATTCCTGGAAGACATAGGCAAGTGGGTGGCAAAATCCATCGTCACATGCTCCCACTTCCACTCAGGAATCTCTAAGCTGTGAAGTAACCCTCCGGGTCGTCTAAACTCTACCTTGACCTGCTGACACACAAGGAATCGCGATACAAACTGATAAACGCTGCGTTTCATCCCTTTCCACCAGAACCGTGTGCAAAGATCCTTATACATCTTCATGCTGCCTGGATGTGCAGTGAATCGACTGTGGTGAGCTTGCGATAAGATCTCATCCCTCAAAGTAGAATCCTCGGGTACCACCACTCGTCCAGAAAGACACAATAGACCGTCACCTTGCAGATGGAAACCAGAAGTACTATCACCCTCAGCCAACCGGGCTAACTTTTGAGTCTTCAGATCAAAATTCTGAGCTTCGCGGATTCGTTGATACAAGGCTGGCTCTGCTAGTACAGAAGAAACATGAATCCCTTGTTGTTATTTCTTATGAAGGAACGGGAATCCCAAAGAACAACACTCCTCCACTGCCTTCGAAACCGAACTGGTACGAAGGGAACTCACGTAGACCATGCGACTAAGCGCATCAGCAACGGGTTTTGAAGATCCTGGATGATACTTGATCTCACAATCATAATCCTTTAACAGATCCATCCAACTACGCTGGCGCATGTTCAACTCAGCTTAAGTGAACAGATACTTCAAACTCTTATGATCGGTGAATACTTCAAATCGTTCTCCGTACAAATATTGACGCCATATCTTCAAGGCAAAGACGATGGCTGCTAGCTCTAGGTCATGTACGGGATAGTTCTCTTCGTGAGTTTTCAACTGTCTGGATGCATACGCAATCACGTTCTGAGTCAACACGCACCCCAAACCCTGGAGAGAAGCATTAGTAAAGACTACAAACCCACCTGATCCAGACGGCAAAGCTAAAACTGGATCTGTCGTCAAACGACGTCTCAACTCACAAAAACTATCTTCGCAAGCATCAGACCACACAAAAGAAGCATCTTTCTTCGTCAGCTGTGTCAAAGGCCTAGCTATCTGAGAGAAGTTCTCAACAAAACGCCGATAGTATCCTGCCAAACCAAGGAAACTACGAATCTCAGAAGCTGTAGTCGGATGCGACCAATTCAGAATAGCCTCTGTCTTGCTGGGGTCAACAGATACGCCCTACTGAGAAATGACATGACCAAGAAATACAACTCGGTCAATCCAAAATTCACACTTGCTCAACTTTGCGTACAACTGTCTCTCCCTTAAGACCTGCAGTATAGTATAGAGATGGTAGGCATGCTCATCCATGCTACGAGAATAAACCAAGATGTCATCGATGAACACCACCACGAACTTATCCAAAAAGTCACGGAACACCCTATTTATCAGATCCATAAAAACAACTGGAGCATTCGTCAGACCAAACGGCATCACTAGAAACTCATAGTGTGGCGCCCGGGGCCAAGGAGGCGGGGAGTGATCGCCGGTGCCAAGAGGTTGCACGGACAATGAGCGGCTCCTGAAAGGCTTCTAGGCAGAGGGAGACATGAATGAACCGATTCTGCCGGAATGAGAGGGATTCTGAGACTGTGTAGGTATGGGACTGCATAGTGGAGGAGAGCTTAAAAGATTTCATATGTGCTACTCATATCAAGAGGTGTATCTTCTTTTCGGAAGCTCATCACATAAAAACTCCATAGTTAAGCGTGCTTGACTTGGGGAAATTATAGGATGGGTGACCCCTTGGGAAGGTTCTCAGGGTGCATGTGAGTGAGGACAAAAGTACGCTGAAAATACCCGTATTGATACAGTGGGTTGTTACAAATGGTATCAAAGCCGACCTCTCTTAGTACGGTATGGTTCGGGGACGAACCAAGCGGAAGCTGGTGGGCATGTGACGCCCGGGGCCGAGGAGGCGGGGAGTGATCGCCGGTGCCAAGAGGTTGCACGGACAATGAGCGGCTCCTGAAAGGCTTCTAGGCGGAGGGAGACATGAATGAACCGATTCTGCCGGAATGAGAGGGATTCTGAGACTGTGTAGGTATGGAACTGCATAGTTGAGGAGAGCTTTAAAGATTTCATATGTGCTACTCATATCAAAAAGGTGCATCTTTTTTTCGGAAGCTCATCACATAAGAACTCCATAGTTAAGCATGTTTGACTTGGGGAAATTATAGGATGGGTGACCCCCTGGGAAGTTTCTTAGGGTGCGTGTGAGTGAGGACAAAAGCACGCTGAAAAGACCCGTCTTGATACAGTAGGTCATTACACATAGTGCCCATACCGTCTATGAAATGCTGTCTAAGGAACATCCTCCTGCCGAACTCACAACTGATGATACCCAGACCGAAGATCAATCTTTGAATAGATAGAAGTACCCTGTAACTGATCAAAGAGATCATCTATCTGCGGAAGAGGATACTTATTCTTCACTGTCGCTTGATTCAACTGATGGTAATCGATACACAACCGCATTAAACCATCATTTTTCTTGACAAATAGCACTGTGGCTCCCCATGGCGAAGCACTAGGTCGGATGTAGCCCTTATCAAGAAGGTCTTGCAATTGATTCTGAAGCTCTTTCATCTCTGACGGTGCCAAACGGTAAGGAGCTCTAGAAATCGGTACAGTCCCTGGCAGTAACTCAATGCCAAACTCGGTCTCCCTCACTGGCGGCAAACCTGGAATTTCTTCCGGAAACACATCTGGAAAATCACAAACCACTGGTATCTCCTGGATATCTGGCATTCCTATGGATGCGTCATTGGTGTAGATAAGGTAGCCTTCCCCGCAAGACTATAAAGCACGCCGGGCCTTAAGAGCAGAAACTACTGGATCGGAGGTCGCGCTCCCTCACCATAGAAATACCAAGACTCACAATCCTCTGGACGAAACTGAACAAATCTCTGATAGCAATCCACTATCGCTCGGTAGGTAGTCAAGAGATCTATCCCAATGATACATTCGAAATCCTCCATGGCTAGAATCATTAGGTTAGAACTAAGTTGATGCCCCTCGAAATACAAAACACAACCCACAACTAGATGCTTGGCTAAAACCTCGCTACCCATAGGAGTAGAAATTACTAGCAAGACGTCAAAAGGAATGAATGGAAAATTATACTTCTAGCAAAATGTGCTGATACGAAAGAATGCAATGCACCAGTATCAATCAAAATATATGCAGGAAAACCACATAAACTACAGATACCTGCGATCATCCGATCACTGTTAGCCTCTGCCTGTTCCTTGTTAAGCGATCATCCGACCACACTGCCCTGGTGGATGCCTGCGTCTGCACTGACGACATTGGTTCGGTCTCTGTCCACCAAAGTTATGCACTCCACCAGATCCAGATGAAGAAGAAGTGCCTCCTGTCTTCTTGAAAGACTGGCCCTTCGGACCCAAAGGAGTAGAACTCGATGGCCTATAAGAAGAAGAGAAGAGTCCTCTGTTTCTCCAAACACTGTCCTCGTCCTGATGACAATGGTCCTCCAAATCCTCATAGGTCCCATCACCGCCCACAACAATCATCCGATGAATCTCTGGATTCAGACCCTGAAGAAAATGGTCATACTTCGCCATAGAACTATCAGCAACGTGAGTACAATAAGGTAGCAGATCAAAGAACTTTTGCTGGTACTCCTCGATCGTCATTGTACCCTGTCTGTAGTAGCCCGTACCCTAATTTAGTAATTAAAGGATTAATGCTAATTAAATAAATTAGGTATCGGACGGATCGGAAGCTCCGAAGGCACGATCGGAAGCTCCGATCAGGATCGGAAGCTCCGATGAGCGATCGGAGGCACCGATGATATTACGTCATCCATGACGTGTGGTTGGATCGGAAGCTCCGATCACCCCTATCCAAAGTCAACAAGTGATATTATGACACGTGGCAGATTAGGATCTTCGGAAGCTCCGATGGCAGGATCGGACGTTCCGATCGAGGATCGGAAGTTCCGATCGTTGTCTATAAATAGAGGGCCAAGGCTTCATTTCCAATTGCCAATTCCAAGTATTTCCCTATCCTTTCTAGTCTATTCGAGTTGTTCTAGCCTTCATAGGCTTGACCCGGCGGTCGGCGAGGCGTTCGGAAGTCGTAGCAGAGTTATGCCCTAGTTCTGGAGGCATCGACATCAAAGGGCTAACGACGGACGAAGGTCTAGCTTTCGCTTCCTATAAATATTTAGGAGTATGCAATAGCTTAGTTAAGGCTTTTAGAGCACTTTAATGATAGTAGTATCATTTGGCAGTGTAGAGTAGACTATAGGTGTGGACCTAGAATTGGGAAGTACTGTTCGAGATATCCTAACTGAGTATGCATGTATTATGTGACTGCATGGTGTATATGTCATTGATTTATACTGCATTCATTTGCATACTGAGCTATCTCCTTCGAGATGTCTGTTAGTAGGGTTTTTCCCTATCCTGTTAGTGGTTGGACTTCCATCAATTTGGGTCCGGCATATCCACTTGTATTATGGTATGGGAGCCACCTCCTGAAGCGACGGCACAGCGTGCTACATACTAGGGTCCGGTCTGTCTCTGTTATCTGATCCTTGACCTCGAGTTTATAGGGAGTTCACTTTGCATGCATGTATACTCATACTCTCGTACTGAGCGTCTTATTCTCACGTCTCGTACTTTGTGTTTCTGGACACCCTATTCTATGGGGCAGGTTTGCGATTGAACGAGGCGGGTGGATCCAAGAGGGGCTAGTCAGTGGTTGACCAGCTGGAGCTTCGTCTAGGTTTTATTTCTGTTGTTTTGAGGTTGATACAACTATTCGATTTGGTTGTATATTATTTGGATAATTACAGATTCCTTTACTTGGTATTGTATAATGTTTATGATTTCCGCAGTTTTATTCTGATATCTGTTTAATTAAGTTAATTGCATGCCTAAGTTCCGTTAGTAGGTGATCCGGGTAAGGGTCACTACATTTATGGTATCAGAGCATGCAAAAGTATTCTTTCGATTTAGTCTTATCATGAGGTATTTTTGTAGATGGCAGATCGTGATGACCAGAGTTCTCATGGCAGTATTGGTGGGAATTGGGGTGATGCCGACCAAGAGCATCATCGAGAACGGCGTCATCGTCATCATGACAATGAGCGTTTCACTGTGCGTCGATTCTTAGCTATGGGTCCTAAGCCCTTAGTTGGAGGTGAGTATCCGAAGGATGCGAAGAATTGGTTAGACCGCATGGAGACGACTTTTCAGACTTTCCAATGCACCGAGGAGCAGAATATGGAGACCCTGGGTTATCTTCTGGATGGACGTGCGCGCAGGTGGTGGAGGTTTACTTCTGCACCTTTTGTTGCGGCGAGAGGAGTGGCAACCTGGGCCGAGTTCCGCACAGCTTTTCAGAAGCTGTATTTTCCTCCTGCACTCCGTCAGTCGAAGGCAGGCAAGCTACTGAGTCTGCGATAGGGAGCCATGTCTATCAATGAGTATCAGCAGAAGTTCTATGATCTGCTATCCTATTGCCCCGAGATTGCTGATAGCTCTGGGATGAAGTATAATCTATTCCTTCAGGGCCTTAACCTTGAGATCCATGACCGTGTGGCGGTTGGCGACGACATGTCCTACGAGGGTTTGGTGAGTCGTTGTCACTAGGTGGAAGACAGCATTCGGCTGAACAGGTCTTTCCCTCAGTCGAGGCCTGCTAGTTCTTTGGGTCCCCGTGCCCAAACTTTTAAGAAATCTGGATCTACTTCTTCCTCTGGTTCTGGAGGTGTTGTCCGTTTCAGTAAGAAGGACAAGTGTGATCAGTGTGGTAAGAACCATCCATCCGACAAGTGTCGTAGAGCTTCTGGTGCTTGTTTCCATTGTGGAGAGACTGGTCATATCCGGAGGGATTGTCCACTGTCTGGGGGAGGCGGTTCTGGTTCTGGTTCAGGATCCAGTTCTCAGGCCACCGTTCAGCAGAGGTCGCAGGGACACCCTGCTGTGAGTTCTCATTTGAGGCCACGAGCTTCTGGCTAGGTGTTTGCCTTGAGGCATGATCAGGCAATGGAGGAGAATGAGAAAGCCATCGCAGGTACATTTCTGCTTTATGGTATACCTGCTCTTGTACTTATTGACACTGGTGCATCTCATTCCTTCATTTCTGCACGTTTTGTTAAGAGGCATAAGTTACCATGCATTGCACTAGACGTAGTGATGTCTGTTTCTACTCCGACGGGCCAATCTGCTTTGGCTAAGCGTCTAGTGATGGGTTGCCCTTTAGAGTTTGAAGGGAACATTCTGTTAGCGTATCTCATGGTCCTGGCAATGGACGACTTTGATTGCATTCTGGGAATAGATATGTTGACTACCTATCGAGCTTCAGTGGACTGCTATCAGAGATTAGTATGCTTTCATCCGGAGGGGAGTGAGAGCTGGTTTTTCTATGGTGAGGGAGCGCGACTCCCGATGCCTTTGGTATCAGCTTTGAGAGCCTGTCGAGCTCTAGAGTCTGGCGGGGAAGGTTACCTTATCTATGCAGTTGATTTGTCCGCTGAGAGTATTGGGATAGAGAGCATTCCTGTTGTGGATGAATTTCCAGATGTGTTTCCTGATGAGATTCCGGGTTTTCCTCCTGCTAGGGAAGTCGAGTTTGGCATAGAGTTGATGCCGGGTACTTCACCAATTTCTCGAGCACCGTATCGTCTGGCTCCGTCAGAGATGCGTGAGTTGAAGAATCAGTTACAAGATATTTTGGACAAGGGGTACATTGGTCCTAGTGTATCTCCTTGGGGAGCTCCTGTTCTCTTTGTAAAGAAGAAGGATGGGTCGATGCGGTTGTGCATTGACTATCGACAGCTGAATCGAGTCACTGTGAAGAACAAGTATCAGTTGCCTCGTATTGATGACTTGTTTGATCAGCTGCAGGGAACTTCAGTTTACTCCAAGATTGACTTGAGATCTGGGTATCATCAGTTGAGAGTCCGTGATCAGGACGTAGCCAAGACTGCATTCCGTACTCGCTATGGGCATTACGAGTTCCTAGTGATTCCATTTGGTTTGACTAATGCGCCGGCTATATTAATGGATTTGATGAACCGTGTCTTCAGGGAGTATTTGGACAAGTTTGTCGTGGTCTTCATTGATGACATCTTGGTGTATTCGCGTAATAGAAAAGAGCATGTTTCTCACTTGCGGTTGGTAGTGCAGACTCTTCGAGATGAGCAGTTGTACGCCAAGCTGAGCAAGTGTGAGTTCTGGATGGATAGAGTGGTCTTTCTTGGCCATATCATATCCAGGGAAGGGATATCTGTTGATCCAAGCAAGATTGAAGCGGTACTTAATTGGTCGCGTCCGACGACAGTTGCTGAGATCCGTAGTTTTCTGGGTCTAGCAGGATATTATCGTCGCTTCATTTTGAATTTCTCTCAACTAGCTCGACCTTTGACGCAGCTTACCCGCAAGGGTGTGGATTTCGAGTGGTCCTCCGAGTGTGAGGAGAATTTCTGTGAGCTTCGACGGTGGTTGAATTCTGCACCGGTGTTGGAATTACCGTCAGGATCTGGAGGATATGTGGTTTACACGGATGCTTCTCTTCAGGGGTTAGGTTGTGTCCTGACTCAGAATGGGCATGTGATCGCATACGCTTCTAGACAGCTGAAGCTTCATGAGGACAACTATCCAGTCCATGATTTGGAGTTAGCAGCCATTGTGTTCGCTTTGAAGATCTTGCGTCATTATCTATATAGCGAGAAATTTGAGATCGTCACCGACCATAATAGTCTCAAATATTTGTTCACTCAGGCGGAGTTGAACATGAGGCAGAGACATTGGATGGACTTGCTTAAGGACTATGATTGCGAGGTAAAGTACCATCCGGGAGCTGCTAATCTCACCGCTGATGCTTTGAGTCGCAAGGTGAGACTATCCTCACTTCAGACTTGTTCGATGTCTAGTGCGATCAGTGACTGTTGTACTTCAGTTTATACCTTCAAGCATAAGAAAGGTATGCAGAGTATCCAGATGTTTGCGATTTTATTTGAGCCAGCTTTGTATTCGCGGATTCGAGATGCTCAGATGTCTGATTCGAAGACCCAGCGTTTAGCTCGTCTAGCTAACGAGGGTAGCTCGTCTGGATTTCATTATCAGTCAGATGGCTTTCTGTGTTTGTCTGGTAGGCTTGTGATTCTGCAGGATGAAGAGTTGCGAGAGGAGATTTTGTCTCAAGCATATCGCACTAAGTTGAGTATTCATCCTGGGAGCAACAAGATGTACAAGGATCTACATACTCGTTTCTGGTGGAAAGGAATGAAACGCAGTGTTTATCAGTTTTTTTCGAGATGTTTGGTGTGTCAACAGGTCAAGGCAGAGCACCGACGACCTGGAGGATTGCTTCACATTCTGCCTATTTCTGAATGGAAATGGGAGTTTATCACAATGGACTTTGTGACCCATTTGCCGTTATCCCCGAGGAACTGTGATGCTATCTGGGTTGTGGTGGACCGACTCACCAAGTCAGCGCATTTCATTGCCTATAGCCGAGAGTACAATGTGGATCGTATGGCACAGTTGTACATTCAAGAGATCGTTCGACTTCATGGAGTGCCTATGAGCATTGTCAGCGATCGGGACCCCAGGTTCACTTCTAGATTCTGGGGGAGTGTTCAGCGTGCGATGGGTACTACTCTCAGTTTGAGTACTGCCTATCATCCGGAGACTGATGGTCAGTCAGAGCGCACTATCCGTACTTTGGAGGATATGCTTAGAGCGTGCGTCATAGATTTTGGTTCAGCCTGGCAGGATCATTTGTCATTGATCGAGTTCGCGTACAACAACAACTATCATACTAGTATTGGGATGGCACCTTTTGAGGCGTTGTACGAGCGACGTTGTCGTACTCCACTCTTCTGGGAAGAAGTGGGGGAGAGACAGGCTGAGGGACCGGAGTTTATCCAGCAAGCGATAGACGTTGTTGATCAGATCAAGAAACGGATTAAGACTGCACAGGATCGTCAGCCCAGCTATTCTAATATCAAGCGTAGGCCTTTGCAGTTCGATGTCGGGGAGAAAGTGTTTCTGAGAGTGTCACCTTTCCGCAAGATTCTCAGATTTGACCTCAAGGGTAAGTTATCTCCCAGGTTTATCAGTCCGTTTGAGATCTTGGAGAGCATTGGCGATTTGGCTTATCGACTAGCTTTGCCACCGCATCTATCCAGTATTCACGACGTGTTCCATGTATCTCTGTTGCAACGATATGTTGCGGATGAATCCCATATTCTGCAGCGGTCTGAGGTTCAGGTGAACAAGGATTTGACCTATGTTGAGAAACCTATTCGTATCCTGGATTATAAGGATAAGGTTTTACGAAACAAAATCATTCCTTTGGTTTTAGTTCAGTGGCAGCGCCGAGGCACTGAAGAAGCTACTTGGGAGCTTGAGGACAGGATGCATGAATACCATCCTGAGTTGTTTTGATTTCATTCTTAAGTTGTATTCAGTTGCAAACTCTGTAAACGTTTGATTTGAATAAATAATGTTTCTGATTTCTGTATTACATTCAATACTTAAGATCTGATTTCGAGGATGAAATATCTTAAGTGGGGGAGAATGTAGTAGCCCGTACCCTAATTGAGTAATTAAAGGATTAATGCTAATTAAATAACTTGGGTATCGGACGGATCGGAAGCTCCGAAGGCACGATCGGAAGCTCCGATCAGGATCGGAAGCTCCGATGACCGATCGGAGGCACCGATGATATTACGTCATCCATGACGTGTGGTTGGATCGGAAGCTCCGATCAGGATCGGAAGCTTCGATCACCACTATCCGAAGTCAACAAGTGATATTTTGACACATGGCAGATCAGGATCTTCGGAAGCTCCGATGGCAGGATCGGACGTTCCGATCGAGGTTCGGACGTTCCGATCGAGGATCGGAAGTTCCGATCGTTGTCTATAAATAGAGGGCCGAGGCTTCATTTCCAATTTCCAATTCCGAGTATTTCCCTCTCCTTTCTAGTCTATTCGAGTTGTTCTATCCTTCCTAGGCTTGACCCGGCGGTCGGTGAGGCGTTCGAAAGTCGTAGCAGAGTTGTGCCCTAGTTCTGGAGGCATCGACATCAAAGGGCTAACGACGGACGAAGGTATAGCTTTTGCTTCCTATAAATATTTAGGAGTATGCAATAGCTTAGTTAAGGCTTTTAGAGCACTTTAATGATAGTAGTATCATTTGGCAGTGTAGAGCAGACTATAGGCGTGGACCTAGAATTGGTAGAGCTTGCACTGTTTTGAGGTACGAAGTACTGTTCGAGATATCCTGACTGAGTATGCATGTATTATGTGACTGCATGGTTTATATGTCATTGATTTATGCTTTATTCATATGCATACTGAGCTATCTCCTTCGAGATGTCTGTTAGTAGGGTTTTTCATTATCCTATTAGTGGTTGGACTTCCATCGATTTTGGTCCGGCATATCCACTTGTATTATGGTATGGGAGCCACCTCCTGAAGCGATGGCACAGCGTGCTACATACCAGGGCCCGGTCTGTCTCTGTTATCTGATCTTTGACCTCGAGTTTATAGGGAGTTCACTTTGCATGCATGTATACTCATACTCTAATACTGAGCGTCTTATTCTCACGTCTCGTACTCTGTGTTTCTGGACACCCTATTCCATGGGGCAGGTTTGCGATTGGACGAGGAGGGTGGATCCAAGAGGGGCTAGTCAGTGGTTGACCAGCTGGAGCTTCGTCTAGGTTTTATTTCTGTTGTTTTGAGGTTGATACAACTATTCGATTTGGTTGTATATTATTTGGATAATTACAGATTCATTTACTTGGGATTGTATAACGTTTATGATTTCCGTAGTTTTATTCTGATATCTGTTTAATTAAGTTAATTGCATGCCTAAGTTCTGTTAGTAGGTGATCCGGGTAAGGGTCACTACACTGTCGCAAACTCAGCAACTCACTGGCTTTTGCCTGTCGAAGAGCTGGAGGAAAATACAACATCTGATAAGCAGTACGGAACTCAACCCACGTAGCTACTCCTCTCGCTGCTATGAATGGTGCGGAAGTCGATCTCCACCACTTTCTCGCTCGTTTCTCAAGCATGAAGGCAAGAATCTCCATCCTATCCTCCTCTGTGCAACGGAACTCCAGAAAACACTGCTCCATCCTCTCAAGCCAATCCTCGGCCTGCTCAGGGTTCTCACCTCCTGACAAAGCCTTCGGGCTAACCTCCTTAAATCTGTGCATGCTCACTCGTCTGTGCTCCTCATGCTGAACACGACGACGTCTACGATCATCTGGATCGCCCCAACGACCGCCGCCTCCGCTATCATGGCTCTCATCGTAATCTGCCATCTGTTACACAATAACATATAATAACTTAATCCGCTTTAAGAAATTCCCAGTGAAATGCGCTCTGATGCCAAAATTGTAGTGACCCAACCCGGATCCACTATCTAATCAGAGTTATAAAAGAAGCGCATTTACAACAAATCCGATCGGCAGAATACAACTGACGATAACACAAGTGTATAAATATCATTATACAACCAAATCGAAGGTTCAGAGTAAACAAATCCCTACCCTCTAACACCTCACGCTCGCGGATCCTCAACCCTGCTGAGAGCCATCCGGACTATCCAGCCTCAAACCTGCCCCGCCACAAGGTACACCACAATACCCAAACACGGGGGCGTGAGCGACAGCGCTCAAATACGAAAGCAATGATATAAATACAAATATGCGCACACAAATGATTTAAAATCCCAGGTAAAACACTTGCTCATGGCGCCAAGAATATACAGTACTGGCTAGAGAGCTACTCCGCGGGGTACTCGTATATTCTATATCAGGGCTGAGCCAACCCCATCCTGACCCAAATCCAAAACAGGATACAATTCCCATATGAAAACTGTCATGCCTGACTCAAGTCCAAAATGAGATCATTGTTCCCTATGAAGACTGTCAGTGACTCACATCTCTTAGGATACAGTCATACGTAAAATCATGTATTTGCTAAGATGGTAAAACATGCTAAAACATGATAAAACATATAGCACATAACTCATGCAACATACATGCAAATATATCATGTCGGCTATCTCGGTCAGTACTTACGTACCTCTAACACTGCTTGGTCAAAACCTAGCTCCGCTGGTCTAGACTCCAAGCTTACTAATCCAGTCTACTACTACTATAATGCAATTACCCATGCATCAATAATTAAGCTCTAAAATCCTTAACTAAGCTAAAGCATACTCCTAAATATTTTTAGGATGCCAAAGTTATACCTGCGTCCGTCGATAGCCCTTTGCTGTAGATAGCCTCAAAACTAGGCCACAGCTCCGCTATGACGCCTAGATTTCTATGCCACTTTCGGATTTCCCGTAAGACGCCTAGATCTTCCTAGATTTGAGTTAGAAGGCTTAGTAATTGAGAGAGAAGAGAGGAATTGGTGCATCACAAATGAACTCTCAGCCCTCATATTTATAGACACGGAACGTTGCTTCTATTCGGGTTCATTGCGTCCGTTCCGCCTAACGAACGTTGCATCTGTTCCTCTTCGTTGCTTCCGATGTCCCATCAAGTGCGTAAGCAATGATGTAATATTGCTGACATCACGGATGACATCAGCTGCCAGAACGTTGCTTCCGCTCAAGAACGCTGCTTCCGTTCTGGGTCACCCTCCGGACCATTTCCGATCATTCTGAATCCATTTTTTAAGTCCGTTAGTCCAACAGAAAATTTCTTAATCATGTTTTACTTAATCTAAACATGATAATATGATTAATATACCCATTAATCATTAATTATGGATACGGGTCACTACATTCCGAGCCCTAACATCAATCTCAACATCGGTTTTTCGAGGAGATAAATCAATTCCACGTTCGGGTATAGGGCGTCTATTGACTTTAGCATGATCATATCTTTTGTTTGCTTCAATCGACACAAATTTTACAGCAATAATTGAAGGAGAAGAGTAAGACGCTTAAGTTACCTTAGCTCTCTTGGGTGGCATTGCAGAAATATGGTGGCTTCAATCTCCTTTCCTTGATGAGAGCCTGCGATTTGATAGTGAAAGTGATATGAATCATGATGAGTATGATTAGCAAACACGATTATAAATTAAATCGCATCCTCTAATTAATAAACAAAAGATCCAAAGTGTTTTTTCTAATCTTTGGAACAAGTAAAATTTATAGAATTTGGATTTCCACCTTTAATCGATGGAACGATTAACAAAAGAAATCACGAAATTGATCTTCAAGTGCTCTGAATCATGACATTTGGATTTCCACCTTTAATCTTCTGTCCCAAAATTATTTTCTTCATTCTTTTCGACTTCTAACACTTCAAGGATGCATAGGCAACTCCCAAATTGATTTTCAAGTGCTCTGAATCCATTTTGATAATTTAACATCAACATGTGAAGTTCTTTCTTGAATTTGTTAGCTCGGCTCCTCGTTATTGGTCCACGTGGCAACTCCAATGGATCTCGAACTTTCCTTGACACTTGATCCACATGAGAGCTATCCATGATCACATCATCCTCCCCTTCTTGAAAATGATTTGTCCTAAAATCTCGTTCATCCCCTACATCAAAGAAAGATAAGACAGAAACATTAAATGTAGTACTCACATTATACTCACGTGACAAATCTAGTTTGTAGGAATTGTCGTTAATCCGCTTCACGACTTGAAAATGACCATCTCGTCGAGGTAACAACTTTGAACGAATCTTCTCCAAAAAATGCTCTTTTTGCAAATGCAACCATACCCAATCACCGGCCTCAAATACGACCTTCTTTCTCCCTTTGTTCGCTTGCTTAGTATAATGCATATTCTTTTTCTCGATATTTTCACGCACTTTCTCATGCAAGCTCTTCAAAATTCATCTTTCTTCTTCCCATCCATATTAACCATTTCACTTATAGGTAATGACATCAAATCCAACGGAGTCAATGGATTAAAACCGTAAACAACTTCAAATGGCTAATAACTCGTAGTATAATGCACACTACGATTATAAGCAAACTCAATAAATGTCAAACAATCTTCCAATTTTTGAAGTTCTTTTTATTGATAGAGCGCAATAAAGTTCCTAAAGTTCTATTTACTACCTCAGTTTGACCATCAGTTTGTGGATGACAACTAATAACAACTTAGTTCCAAGTTTACATCACAATGTTTTCCAAAAGTAACTCAAAAACCGAGTATCCCTATCAGAAACAATACTTCTAGGCATACCATGCAATCTCACAATTTCATTAAAGAACAAATATGCGACATGCAAAGCATCATCTGATTTTTGACATGCAATAAAATGTGCAATTTTTGAAAATCTATCAACCACAACATAAATAGAATCCCTCCCCTTCTTAGTCCTCGGTATCCCAAGAACAAAATCCATAGAAATGTCTATCCATGGTTTATTAGGTACTGGAAGTGGAGTATATAACCCATGTCGTTGTGATCTAGATTTTTCTTTCTTACAAGTCACACACCGCTCACACATTTTCTCAACAGCATGCTTCATATGTGGCCAATAAAAGTGTTCATGCAAAATTTGATATGTTTTAGCCACACCAAATGCCCCATTAAACCACCACTATGCGATTCCCTAACAAGTAATTCTCTAATTGAAGTATTAGGAATGCATAGATTATGTTCCTTAAACAAATAACCATCATGCATGTAAAACTTGTATTTTGGACCACGCATGCACGACACATAAATTTAACCAAAATCATCATCACTCGCATACAACTCTTTCATATGCTCAAAACCCAAAAATTTTGAATCTAAAGTAGTTAAGAGAACATACCTTCGTGACAACGCATCCGCTAACACATTCTCCTTACCTTGCTTGTACTTGGTTACATAAGGAAAAGTCTCCACGAACGCTACCCATTTGGCATGTCTTTTATTCAACTTCTGTTTCCCCTTGAGATTCTTCCAGAACTCATGATCTGTATGAATCACGAAATCTTTTGGCCTCAAACAATGCTGCCATGTCTCATGTACCCTCACCAACGCATAAAACTCCTTATCGTAGGTAGGATAATTCAAGGACGCTCCACTCAACTTCTCGCTAAAATACGCCACTGGCATTTCTCCTTGCATCAAGACACCTCCAATTCCTACACCTGATGCATCACGTTCTATATCATAAGTGTTAGTAAAGGAGCATTAATCAATTTTTATTTAATTAAATTAAAAGACTTCTCTTTCTCCTCGCCCCAATGGAATGAAATATTTTTCTTGATAACCGTAGTCATGGGTGCCGCCAATGTACAAAATCCTTCACGAACCTCCTATAAAAACTCGACAGTCCATGAAAACTTCAAACTTGACCAATCAACGTAGGAGTCCACCAATCTCGAATGGCGCTTACCTTTTCTTCATCAACTCATACACCTTGTGCACTCACCTTGTTTCACATGATCATCCAAGTTTTTGCTATATACCAATATATCATCAAAATAGACAACCACAAACTTTCCAATATATTCACGCAAAACATGATTCATGAGACGCATAAAAGTACTAGGTGCATTAGTTAAACCAAAAGGCATAACCATCCATTCATACAAACCATATTTTGTTTTAAACGCAGTTTTCCATTCATTTCCCTCTCTCATCCTAATTTGATGATAACCACTCTTAAGATCAATCTTGCAAAACACGCTAGCACCATGCAAATCATTTAACATATCATCTAGTCTAAGAATAGGATGTCTACACTTGATGGTAATGTTATTTATAGCCCTACAATCAACACACATACGCCAAGAACCATCTTTATTAGGTACTAACAACATAGGTACATCACATGGTGACATCGATTCACGCACAAACCCTTTATCTAGAAGTTCACTTAACTGTCGTCGTAGCTCCTTTGTCTCTTCCGGATTACTCCTATAAGCTGGACGATTCAGAAATTCACTTTTGGGTACCAAGTTGATTTGGTTCTCAATCCCTCTCAAATGTGGTAATCTTTGAGGTATCTCCTCCGGGAATAAATCATCGAACTCCTGCAAGAGAGAGATAACAATGCTCGGAAGATCTCTGGCTATATCACTTGTCTTAAGGAGTACTTCCTTATAAAACATCAACACAAGTGGAACATGAAAACTCATAACATCCCTCAACTCACTCTTTTGGGCCATGTATATTTTTTTCTCGGCCTCTTTTTGCTCACTTTTCTTTTCATCTCTTTTTTTTATCATTTTTTTTCCTAAGGCCATCTCACTTTTTTGTTCACTCTTTTTTTCGGCCTCATATCTTTTTTTATTTTTCATTTGATCCTCCAACACTTGCTTTGGAGTCATAGGCAAAAATATAACATGTTTTTTTTTCATTACAAAATAATATTTATTTTTGAAACCATCATGCACCACTCTCTTATCAAACTGCCACGGTCTCCCCAATAAAATATGACACACTTGCATAGGAACTACATCACACAAAACCTCATCAACATACTTGCCAATAGAAAATGGCACCACAACTCTCCTGTTAACTCTCACCTCCACGCAGTCATTAAACCATTTCAACCTATATGGTTGAGGTTGCTTTAAAAGAGGCAACCTCAATTTTCCACTATTTCACAACTCGCCACATTCGTACAACTACCTCCATAAAAAATAAGACTTCATACCTTACCTTTCACAAAAAAACGAGTATGAAAAATATTTTCCCTCTGGCTCTCTTCCTCTTCCTTAGGTTGTGCATGTAACACTCTCCTAGTCACCAATACTTCACAAACAACAGCCCCAAACCCATCCTCATCATCTGGATTTACCAACGCAGGCATACCATCATAATTTTCTTCACTCTCATCACTTTCAGACTCCACATCACCACAAACAGTAATAATAATCAATTTCTTATTTGGGCATTGGCTAGAAATATGGCCAATACCTTGACACCTAAAACATTTAATATCTCTAGACCGAGCATTAGAAGTTTCAGATGTACCTTTTACTACTTTCTTTGGCGCCTCCAATTTGGTGTCAGGTTTTGGGTTGGACACCGGCTTGTTATCCTCCCTTTTTGCAACGTTCGGACGCCATGAATGTTGGAAAACTGGCGAGTTCCCAGACCAATTACGATTGATACCCGGTGCAGCGGAAGTTTAAAAATTTTTCATGGAACGTTTCCATGGTATGGGTATCAACCGTTCATCGATTGAATTACGTGTGTGTAAAATTCAAATAACAATTAATTAAATTTTACCTTAAATCTCGCAACGAGATTAATGGACACCAACAGAACAATTCTGCTCTTGTTGTCTCTCCCTGGAACCGATGAACGCCTTCAATCAGGTCCACGAACAGAGGTTTAATCCCTCTGATAGATTGCACTAGAAAATCTATCAGAAGTTTTCTGCGAAGAGAATACACGAATTTGATTCGTTATTCCTTACTGCGATTCAAAATCACAGACCGGAATTTTCTCGGGCAGAGGGAGGAAGGGGCGGCCGAAAACGTTTTGAGAGGGGCTAGGGTTTCGAAAATCCTGTCTCAAAATTATGACCTGTTGTGTGTAATTTCTGTACTGAAATAACTTATTTATAATGCAGGCCACTAACACCTTAGGGCCCATTAGTCATAAGCTGGGGCCCGACAAGCAAAGCCCGCTCGTTCAGAAATTAATATAAAATTTATCGTGACTCCGATTGATGAAACGATTTCACCAATGTGCACAGAAACCATTTCTGCACGTTTTAAAGTCAAAATAAATTTTCCTGAATCCGAATTCAGTGGTTTCCAAAAATGTCCATCCCTATGTCATTTTAGGAAGCCCTACTCCCTTACTCTTATTTAAGAAGTCCAACTCCTTAGTTCATTAAATTTAACTCTTTAAATTTAACTATCTCAACGGGGATTAAAACTCCATTACACTGTGTGACCCTCAATGGTTCAGGGATACAGCTAGCCGTGGGCTCACAACTCCTTGTGACTCGGAACAACACTTTCCGACTTGCCCAACGAATCATGGTAAAGCGCCTAGCAACATCGCCCCATGATTCCCTAGGTATCACTGATAGTGCCTACAAGAACCAGTAGATTTTGGTTAACGTACAGTACGGTCCCTTCATCCATATATCCCGATCGAATCAACAACCATTGGTATATCGAGAGTCGCTCAAGATTCGATAACTATGCAATACATCTTGAAGATCAAATTAGTGACATCGCATGTGCTACTAAGAAACCATTTCTTAAATCACATCAAGTACTCTGGCCAGAGATTTGTCACACTAATATCTCCTCAGATCGCATAGGATATCCACACTCGCAAGTATGTGGTGAATCCTTGACAACAATGCATTGACTCCTATATGTGTCGTAACTGTACCCAATCTCGACACCTGATGACCCCCTCAGAGTCGGTAAACGAGTCAAAGCACAGTACTAGCATATAGAGTCTCCATGATGTTTCAAGTCGTAAGGACTAATGGTGTACAACCAAAACCGCGGACTTTATCCACTCGATAAGTGATAACCACTTGGAAAGTCCGGATAGGGTAGTTCGACTATTCATCCTATGAATATCCATTTGCATGCTTCGAACATCTCCATGTTCCCTACCAATGAAACGTGGTACTCCGCATCGCAAATGCTAGTCTCAAACTCGAGCGATCCTTATCCTTATTATCGGACGGCTCAATCGACTAGGAACGGTTTTAGAATATACAGTGACTATAAGATGTATTTCATGATAGACATCTCCATGTTCTACCACATCTTACATACACTATAGTATATTCAAGGTCTTTATCAAAACAACAATAGTATATCACAATATAACAATATGAAGTAATATAAAGTCATTGCCATAAAAGTGTAAATAATATTAAACAAAAGATTGTTTATACAAAGAGTCAACAAAGCCCATAGCCACACAGTTGGCTCACTGGGCACCCACTCTTACAATCTCCCACTTGCCCTATAGCCAACTAGTCATACTACGTAGACCCATTGCTTCGCGATGTTTGTCAAACAATGGTCCTGGCAAAGGCTTAGTAAGTGGATCAGCGATATTGTCTGCAGAGGCCACTCGTTCGACACTGATGTCTCCTCTTTCCACAATCTCCCGGATTATGTGGTATTTCCTCAGTACGTGTTTGGATCTTTGATGAGACCTTGGTTCCTTTGCTTGAGCAACGGCACCCGTGTTGTCGCAGTACACCGGGACTGGACCAACAAATTCAGGAATGACGCCCAACTCTTGGACGAAATTCCTCATCCAAACGGCCTCTTTAGCAGCAGCTGATGCTGCAATGTATTCAGCCTCAGTGGTGGAATCCGCTGTGGTGTCCTGCTTGGAACTCTTCCAAGAGACAGCACCGCCATTGAGCATGAACACAAATCCAGAGGTTGACTTCGAGTCATCCACATCACTTTGGAAGCTAGAGTCGGTATAGCCTTCCAGTTTGAGTTCTCGTCCTCCATAAACCATGAACATATTCTTAGTCCTTCGCAAGTACTTAAGAATGTCCTTCACGGCTTTCCAATGCATCTGACCAGGATTAGACTGATATCTGCTCGTGACACTCAGAGCAAATGCTACATCCGGTCTGGTAGATATCATCCCATACATGATGCTACCTATAGCTGACGCATATGGTACATGTGTCATATTCTCTATCTCTGCATCAGTCTTGGGACACATAGACTTGGATAGAGAAACTCCATGACACATGGGTAGATGTCCTCTCTTGGACCCATCCATTGAAAACCGTTTCAATATGGTATCGATGTAGGTTGATTGAGTGAGTCCTATCATTCTCTTAGATCTATCCCTATAGATCTGTATCCCAAGAATGTAGGATGCCTCACCCAAATCCTTCATCGAAAATCTACCTGATAACCATATCTTTGTTGACTGCAACATCCCTACATCATTCCCAATGAGTAGGATGTCATCAACATAAAGTACTAAGAATGTCACCGCATCCTTAACTACTTTCTTGTACACGCAAGGTTCCTCCGGGTTCTTGATGAAACCAAAGTCTTTAATTGTTTCATCAAATTTCTGGTTCCAACTTCTTGATGCTTGTTTTAGACCATAAATTGATCTCTGAAGCTTGCATACCTTATGCTCGCTTCCCATGGATGTGTACCCCTCAGGCTGCTTCATATAGATTTCTTCCTTAATGTCTCCATTAAGAAAAGCAGTCTTCACATCCATTTGCCATATCTCATAGTCATACCATGCAGCTATGGCAATTAGGATTCTTATGGACTTGAACATTGCGACTGGTGAAAAAGTTTCATCATAGTCAACTCCTTGCCTTTGAGTATAACCTTTCGCCACCAATCGCGCCTTGTAGGTCAATACCTTACCATCAGGCCCAAGCTTTCTTTTGTAGATCCATTTACACCCTATTGGAACAATTCCATCGGGAGGATCCACTAAAGTCCAGACTTGGTTAGTATGCATCGAATCCAATTCTGATTGCATAGCTTCAAGCCATAAATTCGAATCCGCATCAGAAATTGCTTCCTTGAAGCTTCTTGGATCACATCCAATGTCGGGTTCATCTTGACCCTCTTCAAGAAGAAGACCATATCGAACTGGAGGTCTAGAAGTCCTCTCGGATCTTCTAGGTGCAGGCGTGTCCAGCAATGGTTCCTGAGGTGTGGGATCGTTATTTTGTATTTCGGGTTCTTCTCGAACTTCTTCGAGTTCCATCATCTCGCCTTTCTTATCCAATAAGAACTCCTTCTCCAAGAAGGTGGCATTCCGCGAAACAAACACCTTTGTTTCAGCAGGATAATAGAAATAATATCCGATTGAATTCTTCGGATACCCCACAAAATAACACAGGCTGGATCGACTATCCAACTTATCTCCCACTGTCCGCTTCACGTAAGCAGGACATCCCCAAATCCTCAAGTATGAATACTTAGGAGCTTTGCCATTCCATAACTCGTATGGTGTTTTGTCCACTGCTTTAGTGTGGACGTTATTCAACAACAATACCGCCGTTTCAAGCGCATAGCCCCAAAACGAAGGTGGAAGCTCAGTGAAGCTCATCATGGATCGAACCATGTCCAACAAAATTCGATTACGGCGCTCCGATACACCATTAAGCTGTGGTGTCATAGGAGGAGTCCACTGAGAGAGAATCCCATTCTCTTTTAGATAGTCCAAAAACTCGGTACTCAAGTATTCTCCACCTCGATCCGATCGAAGTGCTTTAATACTTTTACCTAGCTTGTTTTCTACTTCAGCCTTGAATTCTTTGAACTTTTCAAATGCTTCAGACTTATATTTCATTAAATATAAATACCCATACCTAGAATAATCATCAGTAAAGGTAATGAAGTAGGTGTGGCCATGTTGAGTCCCTACTCTAAATGGACCACAAACATCTGTATGGATCAAATCCAACAGATTTTGACTACGTTCAGGCTTCCCCTTAAAAGGAGATTTAGTCATTTTCCCTTTTAGGCAGGATTCACAAGTAGGTAGAGAGTTAATATCAGACATATCAAACATGCCCTCTCCCACTAGCTTGTTCATCCTCCTTGAGGAAATATGACCTAGTCTAGCGTGCCAAAGGTTTGCCGGGTTTTGACTATCGATTTTCCTTTTGTTTGTTGTTGCCGGTTTGTCAATACAATTCACTGGAACGTCTTTTAGTTTTAAATTGTATAGATCGTTTTCAAGTTGTCCATTTCCAATTAAACATTCATTCTTGTAAATACTGCAAATCCCATTCACAAAATTACAAGAATAACCATCTCTATCAAGCATAGAAATAGAAATAATGTTTTTAATTAAATCTGGCACAAATAAAACATCTCTCAACAATAATTTAAAACCATTCTGCAAAATCAAACAAACATCTCCAATGGCCGTAGCTTCAACTCTGGAACCATTCCCGAGCCTCAGCTGGGTCTCACCCATTCTAAGCCTGCGACTTCTTGTCATCACCTGCAAATCATTGCAAATGTGAGAACCACATCCGGTATCCAATACCCAAGAAGTTGTATTAAGTGACATGTTTATTTCGATATAGAACATACCCTTTGCAGTTCCCAACTGCTCAAGATACTCCTTGCAGTTGCGCTTCCAATGACCCGGCTTCTTGCAGTAATGGCAAACATCCTTGGATTTTCCATCGTTTGAAGCCTTTGTCTTTTGCTTCTTCTCGGGTTCCACTTTCTTGGGTGGGGCAGAACGTTTCTTGCCCTTCATACTTGGCCCCTTCTTAGCAGAAGATGAGGAGCCCACCAAGAAAGCTGGCTTATCCTTCTTAAGTGTGGATTCATATGTAACGAGCATATTGACCATCTCTTCAAGGGTGGCCTCTATCTTGTTCATATTAAAATTTATCACGAATCCATCAAATGAAGAAGGAAGAGATAGAAGCAGCAAGTCCACATTGAGTTCATGCTCCAACACCAAATCAAGGGTCGCTAACTTCTGTATGAGCCAAATCACTCGTACCCCATGATCACGGACCGAAGTCCCTTCACGCATGCGGCACGTCATCAACTCCTTAACAGTAGAGAACCTTTCAGCCCTCGACTGAGCCCCAAAAAGTTCCTTGAGTTGCGTGTGAATGTCAGCAGCATTCACCGTGTCCTCAAATCGCCTCTGGAGTTCATCAGACATCGAGGCTTGCATATAGCATTTGGTCTTGATGTCATGGTCACACCATGCATCAAGTTTGGCCAATTCCTCCGGACTTATGTCAGCTGGTGCTTCCTTCGGAGGTGCTTTCTCTAACACGTAGAGCATTTTCTCCGAAGTTAAGACAATCTTCAACTTCCGGAACCATTCCGTATAGTTGGCGCCAGTCAGCTTGTTTTGTTCGAGGATCGAGAATAAAGGATTTCGCGAATTCATTGTATGAAATACTGAAAAGGAAAAACAGACATATATCAATGATTGTTTAACAATTTACTAAGACATAAAATAGGCGAATTTAATTTTATGAATCTCACTCCCACTATTTTAACGATTTCACCACCCTCTAGTGAAAACGGGAAACTTTTTCCTTAGTGAGAACATGGAGTCCAATTGACAAACTTATGGTCCCGAATAATATCAGCCAACCATAATTCTCAAAAGGTAGAGCCCAATTGCTTCCAAAGCAACCCCCATGTATTTACCTCATGTCCAATAAGGGCCCAATAATATGACGCCGTTTAAAGTGACATGTCAAGATGACCCATCAATATTAAGTTGTGATGGACGGTCGCCATGTGGATCCCCCAATAATATGAGCCGATCCCATGGGAGTTCCACCCAACTTACAACATTTGTCGATCCAATGTACAGCTTTCCGACGAACGGGCCCCCCCAATAATATGAGCCGGACCGTATCCGCGGGTAGCATCACATACATTGACCGTTGATGGAAGGTAGGAACATTTAAACAATATTTAAATTTCCTTTATTTATCTTGATATAAATTTTAAATCATATTTAAAATGAGGGATTTTATTTATAAAAATATTTGTCTCATCATTTTTAATTTATTGCATGCATTGCCGGATTCACGCAATTTATGTCTAAACATGCATACAATCATAATATCACATATTATATAGGATGATCGATTCCATTTCTAATTGACCCGTGGTTGCCAATCACGGGTCTTAGTCCAATCCTAGGTAATATGCAGTATGCAAATGCAATCCTATTACATATGCTTCCAATTTACATTTCTTCAGTCTTCATTGTCTGCTGGGCCCACCATCTTCAAATCTTGATCTCCCACTAAATCTAATGTATTTACAATTAAATAACAATGACAAGTAGGGGATACATTTTTAGGGGATGGGAACGGGCTATAAACCAAGCCACTTTTATTACATATGACATTCATATCGGGCCATAAACCAGGCCCATTAATAAAACCAACAACAATAAAGACAAAATGTAAATTCCTAACATACACCTACAAAATTGGTCATGGCAATCGATCATCCTTATCCAATAACATTTAATTCAAAATTAATTTATTGGATAACATGCTGTGGCAATTCAAATTTAAACAAGATAAAATCATATTTTATATATAAAATCACATTTCACATATAAAATCATATTTTATCTCCATATCAAATAAAATCATATTTTATCTATAAAATCCAATTTTACAAATAAAATCATATTTTATCTAATATATCATAAGATCATATCTTATCATCAATTGTACCAAAATAATTGATTTCAAAATTCAATTTACGGATAAAATATTAAAATTTTCCAAAAATTCAAATTTATCCAAAATCAATTTTAAAATTTACGGACTCGAACAATTCGATCCGAAATCTCGTGAACCAATCAAAAACAATTTTTGACCGGACCAAAAATAAAATTTTAAATATTAAAATTAATAAAAAATTAAAAATTAATTTTTCCCGCGGGCCACCCGGGACACTCCCGGGTCGGCCCGCACCCGGGGCGGGCCGGGGGCAGCCCGGCTGCCCCCTTAGGGCAGCGCCTGGCGCCGCCCCTGGGCGGCGCCGTGCGCTGCCCTGGGCGGCGCCGAGCGCCGCCCTGCGCAGCGCCCAGCGCTGCGCTGGGCAGCGCCGAGCGCCGCCCCTGGGCAGCGCACAGCGCTGCCCTGGGCGGCGCCGTGCGCCGCCCTGGGCGGCGACGGTCGCCGCCTTGGGCGGCGCTGTGCGCCCCCTTTGGGCGGCGCCGTGCGCCGCCCGGGGCAGCAACAATTGCTGCCCCACCGGGCAGCGATCCAATCGCTGCCCGGGTTTTGCCCCGAAAAAATTTTTTTATTAAAAATATTTATTTTGTTTCATAAACCGAGACTCAAAAATTTTGTACAATTGATTATTCAATCGATTGATCTGAGCAACCTGGCTCTGATACCACTGTTGGAAAACTGGCGAGTTCCCAGACCAATTACGATTGATACCCGGTGCAGCGGAAGTTTAAAAATTTTTCATGGAACGTTTCCATGGTATGGGTATCAACCGTTCATCGATTGAATTACGTGTGTGTAAAATTCAAATAACAATTAATTAAATTTTACCTTAAATCTCGCAACGAGATTAATGGACACCAACAGAACAATTCTGCTCTTGTTGTCTCTCCCTGGAACCGATGAACGCCTTCAATCAGGTCCACGAACAGAGGTTTAATCCCTCTGATAGATTGCACTAGAAAATCTATCAGAAGTTTTCTGCGAAGAGAATACACGAATTTGATTCGTTATTCCTTACTGCGATTCAAAATCACAGACCGGAATTTTCTCGGGCAGAGGGAGGAAGGGGCGGCCGAAAACGTTTTGAGAGGGGCTAGGGTTTCGAAAATCCTGTCTCAAAATTATGACCTGTTGTGTGTAATTTCTGTACTGAAATAACTTATTTATAATGCAGGCCACTAACACCTTAGGGCCCATTAGTCATAAGCTGGGGCCCGACAAGCAAAGCCCGCTCGTTCAGAAATTAATATAAAATTTATCGTGACTCCGATTGATGAAACGATTTCACCAATGTGCACAGAAACCATTTCTGCACGTTTTAAAGTCAAAATAAATTTTCCTGAATCCGAATTCAGTGGTTTCCAAAAATGTCCATCCCTATGTCATTTTAGGAAGCCCTACTCCCTTACTCTTATTTAAGAAGTCCAACTCCTTAGTTCATTAAATTTAACTCTTTAAATTTAACTATCTCAACGGGGATTAAAACTCCATTACACTGTGTGACCCTCAATGGTTCAGGGATACAGCTAGCCGTGGGCTCACAACTCCTTGTGACTCGGAACAACACTTTCCGACTTGCCCAACGAATCATGGTAAAGCGCCTAGCAACATCGCCCCATGATTCCCTAGGTATCACTGATAGTGCCTACAAGAACCAGTAGATTTTGGTTAACGTACAGTACGGTCCCTTCATCCATATATCCCGATCGAATCAACAACCATTGGTATATCGAGAGTCGCTCAAGATTCGATAACTATGCAATACATCTTGAAGATCAAATTAGTGACATCGCATGTGCTACTAAGAAACCATTTCTTAAATCACATCAAGTACTCTGGCCAGAGATTTGTCACACTAATATCTCCTCAGATCGCATAGGATATCCACACTCGCAAGTATGTGGTGAATCCTTGACAACAATGCATTGACTCCTATATGTGTCGTAACTGTACCCAATCTCGACACCTGATGACCCCCTCAGAGTCGGTAAACGAGTCAAAGCACAGTACTAGCATATAGAGTCTCCATGATGTTTCAAGTCGTAAGGACTAATGGTGTACAACCAAAACCGCGGACTTTATCCACTCGATAAGTGATAACCACTTGGAAAGTCCGGATAGGGTAGTTCGACTATTCATCCTATGAATATCCATTTGCATGCTTCGAACATCTCCATGTTCCCTACCAATGAAACGTGGTACTCCGCATCGCAAATGCTAGTCTCAAACTCGAGCGATCCTTATCCTTATTATCGGACGGCTCAATCGACTAGGAACGGTTTTAGAATATACAGTGACTATAAGATGTATTTCATGATAGACATCTCCATGTTCTACCACATCTTACATACACTATAGTATATTCAAGGTCTTTATCAAAACAACAATAGTATATCACAATATAACAATATGAAGTAATATAAAGTCATTGCCATAAAAGTGTAAATAATATTAAACAAAAGATTGTTTATACAAAGAGTCAACAAAGCCCATAGCCACACAGTTGGCTCACTGGGCACCCACTCTTACAATGAAGTCGACGATCCTCCACCGGTAGACACTCGACCTGCTCCTCTTCGTTTGAGCTGTTGCTCCTCTTTCATGGCCTTCTGCACCATCTCATCCAAGTCAAAATAGTTACGAAGCTCCACTTGATCTTGGATCTCCCTATTTAAGCCACACAAAAATCTAGCTATTGTAGCTTCAATATCTTCCTCAACGTTGGTCGGATCATCGTGGTCTCCAAGTCCTTGTAGTAATCCTCCACGCTCCTAGACCCCTGCTTCAAAGTCGGCAAATGCCTATACATATCACGATAATAATGGTTAGGCACAAACCGCTTCTTCATGATACGCTTCATCTCATCCCACGTCTCAATAGGCTGCTCTCCACACTTTTGTCTAGTGGTCACTAATTGATCCAACCAGATTAATGCATAATCAACAAATTCCACTACTGCCAATCTCACTTTCTTAAAATCAGAATAGTGATTGAAATCAAACACAAACTCCACACGTTTCTCCCATTCCAGATATGCCTCCGGATCAGACTTCCCATGAAACGCTGGAATTTTCATCTTAATGCTGCTAATATTCCCATCCTCCCTATTCCCCTCAGTGTATTTTCCCCACACTACTTCTCGCCTATTCCTACCCCCTTGTACTCGTCTCTCCCTATCCCAATTTTCATCAAAACTGTCTTCACCATCCTCAAAATCATCCACTTTACTACTTTTACTCTTACTACCACTACCAATACTCTCCTCCATGTTACTCATCCTCTCATGTAATGGACCAAACTCCGACCTCATCACCTAAGAAAAATTCTCCATCAACGCATCCATTTGAACCTTGGAAATTCCTTCGTTCACAATCTCACTAGCATCTTTATTAGGATTCATGGTACCTGCAAGAAAATTGTTAGTAATAAAATTTCCTCACACAAATTCTCATAGTTCACTCCAAACGAATCACTCAAACACTCCTTTTTTCAACTCAAATTTGTGGTAAGGCTTTGCTTTGTAGAGAAAAGGATCAAACCTTCAAGTTGAAAAACTCTTAGACGCTTGAAAATTGACTCACAAAGATTGCACAAACAAGTAGAGAATTTTATGGACACTGACTTTGACTCGCACCCAAGGATGAACAAAGACAAAGAAATTGGCCACAAGTAACTTTTTCTTCAATTTTTATTTTATATAGATTTCGGCCTCTCAAAATTTTTTATACCAATTTTTTTTATATATATAACTTGTAGCACAAGACACGAATACTTGGACAACAAGGGTGACACAGAAACGACTTTGAAATCTGGAAAATAATAGACTTAGATGAAGAACAAGAGATGAAGAACGAAGAACAAGAAGAACAGATATAGATGAAGATAAGATACTTACTTGATTCAAAACCTTGACTCTGATACCAAATGATATGAATCTTGATGAGTATGATTAGCAAACACGATTATAAATTAAATCACACCCTCTAATCAATAAACAAAAGATCCAAAGTGTTTTTTCCAATCTTTGGAACAAGTAAAATTGATAGAATTTGGATTTCTACTTCAATCGATGGAACGATTAACAACAGAAATCACGAACAATAGAAACCAAAGAAAACATTCAGATAACTTGTATCTGACAATCTTCAGTGAGAAATCAATTGACAAACGTTTCCAAGTAATTAAACTATGAAAAGTTTGTTGGAAAACTGGCGAGTTCCCAGACCAATTACGATTGATACCCGGTGCAGCGGAAGTTTAAAATTTTTTTTTTTCATGGAACGTTTCCATGGTATGGGTATCAACCGTTCATCGATTGAATTACGTGTGTGTAAAATTTAAATAACAATTAAATAAATTTTACCTCAAATCTCGCAACGAGATTAATGGACACCAACAGAACAATTCTGCTCTTGTTGTCTCTCCCTGGAACCGATGAACGCCTTCAATCAGGTCCACGAACAGAGGTTTAATCCCTCTGATAGATTGCACTAAAAAATCTATCAGAAGTTTTCTGCGAAGAGAATACACGAATTTGATTCGTTATTCCTTACTGCGATTCAAAATCACAGACCGGAATTTCTCTGTGACAGAGCAAGGGGGGCGGCCGAAAACGTTTTTGAGAGGGGCTAGGGTTTCGAAAATCCTGTCTCAAAAATTATGACCTATTGTGTGTAATTTCTGTACTGAAATAACTTATTTATAATGCAGGCCACTAACACCTTAGGGCCCATTAGTCATAAGCTGGGGCCCGACAAGCAAAGCCCACTCGTTCAGAAATTAATATAAAATTCATCGTGACTCCGATTGATGAAACGATTTCACCAATGTGCACAGAAACCATTTCTGCACGTTTTAAAGTCAAAATAAATTTTCCTGAATCCGAATTCAGTGGTTTCCAAAAATGTCCATCCCTATGTCATTTTAGGAAATCCTACTCCCTTTCTCTTATTTAAGAAGTCCAACTCCTTAGTTCATTAAATTTAACTCTTTAAATTTAACTATCTCAACGGGGATTAAAACTCCATTACACTGTGTGACCCTCAATGGTTCAGGGATATAGCTAGCCGTGGGCTCACAACTCCTTGTGACTCGGAACAACACTTTCCGACTTGCCCAACGAATCATGGTAAAGCGCCTAGCAACATCGCCCCATGATTCCCTAGGTATCACTGATAGTGCCTACAAGAACCAGTAGATTTTGGTTAGCGTACAGTACGGTCCCTTCATCCAAATATCCCGATCGAATCAACAACCATTGGTATATCGAGAGTCGCTCAAGATTCGATAACTATGCAATGCATCTTGAAGATCAAATTAGTGACATCGCATGTGCTACTAAGAAACCATTTCTTAAATCACATCAAGTACTCTGGCCAGAGATTTGTCACACTAATATCTCCTCAGATCGCATAGGATATCCACACTCGCAAGTATGTGGTGAATCCTTGACAACAATGCATTGACTCCTATATGTGTCGTAACTGTACCCAATCTCGACACCTGATGACCCCCTCAGAGTCGGTAAACGAGTCAAAGCACAGTACTAGCATATAGAGTCTCCATGATGTTTCAAGTCGTAAGGACTAATGGTGTACAACCAAAACCGCGGACTTAATCCACTCGATAAGTGATAACCACTTGGAAAGTCCGGATAGGGTAGTTCGATTATTCATCCTATGAATATCCATTTGCATGCTTCGAACATCTCCATGTTCCCTACCAATGAAACGTGGTACTCCGCATCGCAAATGCTAGTCTCAAACTCGAGCGATCCTTATCCTTATTATCGGACGGCTCAATCGACTAGGAACGGTTTTAGAACATACAGTGACTATAAGATGTATTTCATGATAGACATCTCCATGTTCTACCACATCTTACATACACTATAGTATATTCAAGGTCTTTATCAAAACAACAATAGTATATCATAATATAACAATATGAAGTAATATAAAGTCATTGCCATAAAAGTGTAAATAATATTAAACAAAAGATTGTTTATACAAAGAGTCATCAAAGCCCATAGCCACACAGTTGGCTCACTGGGCACCCACTCTTACAATCTCCCACTTGCCCTATAGCCAACTAGTCATACTACGTAGACCCATTGCTTCGCGATGTTTGTCAAACAATGGTCCTGGCAAGGGCTTAGTAAGCGGATCAGCGATATTGTCTGCAGAGGCCACTCGTTCGACAATGATGTCTCCTCTTTCCACAATCTCCCGGATTATGTGGTATTTCCTCAGTACGTGTTTGGATCTTTGATGAGACCTTGGTTCCTTTGCTTGAGCAACGGCACCCGTGTTGTCGCAGTACACCGGGACTGGACCAACAAATTCAGGAATGACGCCCAACTCTTGGACGAAATTCCTCATCCAAACGGCCTCTTTAGCAGCAGCTGATGCTGCAATGTATTCAGCCTCAGTGGTGGAATCCGCTGTGGTGTCCTGCTTGGAACTCTTCCAAGAGACAGCACCGCCATTGAGCATGAACACAAATCCAGAGGTTGACTTCGAGTCATCCACATCACTTTGGAAGCTAGAGTCGGTATAGCCTTCCAATTTGAGTTCTCGTCCTCCATAAACCATGAACATATTCTTAGTCCTTCGCAAGTACTTAAGAATGTCCTTCACGGCTTTCCAATGCATTTGACCAGGATTAGACTGATATCTGCTCGTGACACTCAGAGCAAATGCTACATCCGGTCTGGTAGATATCATCCCATACATGATACTACCTATAGCTGACGCATATGGTACATGTGTCATATTCTCTATCTCTTCATCAGTCTTGGGACACATAGACTTGGATAGAGAAACTCCATGACACATGGGTAGATGTCCTCTCTTGGACCCATCCATTGAAAACCGTTTCAATATGGTATCGATGTAGGTTGATTGAGTGAGTCCTATCATTCTCTTAGATCTATCCCTATAGATCTGTATCCCAAGAATGTAGGATGCCTCACCCAAATCCTTCATCGAAAATCTACCTGATAACCATATCTTTGTTGACTGCAACATCCCTACATCATTCCCAATGAGTAGGATGTCATCAACATAAAGTACTAAGAATGTTACCGCATCCTTAACTACTTTCTTGTACACGCAAGGTTCCTCCGGGTTCTTGATGAAACCAAAATCTTTTATTGTTTCATCAAATTTCTGGTTCCAACTTCTTGATGCTTGTTTTAGACCATAAATTGATCTCTGAAGCTTGCATACCTTATGCTCGCTTCCCATGGATGTGAACCCCTCAGGCTGCTTCATATAGATTTCTTCCTTAATGTCTCCATTAAGAAAAGCAGTCTTCACATCCATCTGCCATATCTCATAGTCATACCATGCAGCTATGGCAATTAGGATTCTTATGGACTTGAACATTGCGACTGGTGAAAAGGTTTCATCATAGTCAACTCCTTGCCTTTGAGTATAACCTTTCGCCACCAATCGCGCCTTGTAAGTCAATATCTTACCATCAGGCCAAGCTTTCTTTTGTAGATCCATTTACACCCTATTGGAACAATTCCATCGGGAGGATCCACTAAAGACCAGACTTGGTTAGTATGCATCGAATCCAATTCAGACTGCATAGCTTCAAGCCATAAATTCGAATCCGCATCAGAAATTGCTTCCTTGAAGCTTCTTGGATCACATCCAATGTCGGGTTCATCTTGACCCTCTTCAAGAAGAAGACCATATCGAACTGGAGGTCTAGAAGTCCTCTCGGATCTTCTAGGTGCAGGCGTGTCCAGCAATGGTTCCTGAGGTGTGGGATCGTTATTTTGTATTTCGGGTTCTTCTCGAACTTCTTCGAGTTCCATCATCTCGCCTTTCTTATCCAATAAGAACTCCTTCTCCAAGAAGGTGGCATTCCGTGAAACAAACACCTTTGTTTCAGCAGGATAATAGAAATAATATCCGATTGAATTCTTCGGATACCCCACAAAATAACACAAGCTGGATCGACTATCCAACTTATCTCCCACTGTCCGCTTCACGTAAGCAGGACATCCCCAAATCCTCAAGTACGAATACTTAGGAGCTTTGCCATTCCATAACTCGTATGGTGTTTTGTCCACTGCTTTAGTGTGGACGTTGTTCAACAACAATACCGCCGTTTCAAGCGCATAGCCCCAAAACGAAGGTGGAAGCTCAGTGAAGCTCATCATAGATCGAACCATGTCCAACAAAGTTCGATTACGATGCTCCGATACACCATTAAGCTGTGGTGTCATAGGAGGAGTCCACTGAGAGAGAATCCCATTCTCTTTCAGATAGTCCAAAAACTCGGTACTCAAGTATTCTCCACCTCGATCCGATCGAAGTGCTTTAATACTTTTACCTAGCTTGTTTTCTACTTCAGCCTTGAATTCTTTGAACTTTTCAAATGCTTCAGACTTATATTTCATTAAATATAAATACCCATACCTTGAATAATCATCAGTAAAGGTAATGAAGTAGGTGTGGCCATGTTGAGTCCCTACTCTAAATGGACCACAAACATCTGTATGGATCAAATCCAACAGATTCTGACTACGCTCAGGTTTCCCCTTAAAAGGAGATTTAGTCATTTTCCTTTTAGGCAGGATTCACAAGTAGGTAGAGAGTTAATATCAGACATATCAAACATGCCCTCTCCCACTAGCTTGTTCATCCTCCTTGAGGAAATATGACCTAGTCTAGCGTGCCAAAGGTTTGCCGGGTTTTGACTATCGATTTTCCTTTTGTTTGTTGTCGCCGGTTTGTCAATACAATTCACTGGAACGTCTTTTAGTTTTAAATTGTATAGATCGTTTTCAAGTTGTCCATTTCCAATTAAACATTCATTCTTGTAAATATTGCAAATCCCATTCACAAAATTACAAGAATAACCATCTCTATCAAGCATAGAAATAGAAATAATGTTTTAATTAAATCTGGAACAAATAAAACATCTATCAAAAGTAACTTAAAACCGTTCTGCAAAAATAAATATTTCCCATAGCTATGGATTTAACTCTGGAACCATTCCCGAGCCTTGACTGGGTCTCACCCATCCTTATCCTATTACTTCTTGTTATCATTTGCAACTCATTGCAAATATGAGATCTACATCTGGTATCCAATACCCAAGAAGTAGTATTAAGAAAAACATTTATTTCAATGTAAAACATACCCTTTGCAGTTCGCAACTGCTTGGGGTATTCCTTGCAGTTACGTTTCCAATTACCGGGTTTCTTGCAGTGATGGCAAACTTGTTTAGACTTGTCCAATTTTTCATGTAACATTTGGCCTTGAGATCATGGTCCAACCATTTCTCTAATTCGGCCAACCTTTCGGCAGTTACATTAGCCGGGGCTGTTTTCGGAGAAGCCTTTTCTAACACTTAGAAAATCTTTTTCCGAACTTAGGACAATCTTAACTTATGGAATCATTCTGTATTGTTTGCGTCAATAAGTTTGTTTTGTTGGAGAACAGAAACATGTGGATTACTGAGATAAAACAGACAATTATCGATGATTGTTTAAATAATTTACTAAGACATAAAATAGGCGAATTTAATTTTATGAATCTCACTCCCACTATTTTAACGATTTCACCACCCTCTAGTGAAAACGGGAAACTTTTTCCTTAGTGAGAACATGGAGTCCAATTGACAAACTTATGGTCCCGAATAATATCAGCCAACCATAATTCTCAAAAGGTAGAGCCCAATTGCTTCCAAAGCAACCCCATGTGTTTACCTCATGTCCAATAAGGGCCCAATAATATGACGCCGTTTAAAGTGACATGTCAAGATGACCCATCAATATTAAGTTGTGATGGACGGTCGCCATGTGGATCCCCCAATAATATGAGCCGATCCCATGGGAGTTCCACCCAACTTACAACATTTGTCGATCCAATGTACAGCTTTCCGACGGACGGGCCCCCCCAATAATATGAGCCGAACCGTATCCGGGTAGCATCACATACATTGACCGTTGATGGAAGGTAGGAACATTTAAACAATATTTAAATTTCCTTTATTTATCTTGATATAAATTTTAAATCATATTTAAAATGAGGGATTTTATTTATAAAAATATTTGTCTCATCATATTTAATTTATTGCATGCATTGCCGGATTCACGCAATTTATGTCTAAACATGCATACAATCATAATATCACATATTATATAGGATGATCGATT
This sequence comes from Henckelia pumila, assembly GCF_033568475.1. Taxonomy (NCBI): domain Eukaryota; kingdom Viridiplantae; phylum Streptophyta; class Magnoliopsida; order Lamiales; family Gesneriaceae; genus Henckelia; species Henckelia pumila. Next base: position 36,205,414 of record NC_133120.1, on the reverse strand, counting down.
CCATTTCTAATTGACCCGTGGTTGCCAATCACGGGTCTTAGTCCAATCCTAGGTAATATGCAGTATGCAAATGCAATCCTATTACATATGCTTCCAATTTACATTTCTTCAGTCTTCATTGTCTGCTGGGCCCACCATCTTCAAATCTTGATCTCCCACTAAATCTAATGTATTTACAATAAATAACAATGACAAGTAGGGGATACATTTTTAGGGGGTGGGAACGGGCTATAAACCAAGCCCACTTTTATTACATATGACATTCATATCGGGCCATAAACCAGGCCCATTAATAAAACCAACAACAATAAAGACAAAATGTAAATTCCTAACATACACCTACAAAATTGGTCATGGCAATCGATCATCCTTATCCAATAACATTTAATTCAAAATTAATTTATTGGATAACATGCTGTGGCAATTCAAATTTAAACAAGATAAAATCATATTTTATATATAAAATCACATTTCACATATAAAATCATATTTTATCTCCATATCAAATAAAATCATATTTTATCTATAAAATCCAATTTTACAAATAAAATCATATTTTACTTAATATATCATAAGATCATATCTTATCATCAATTGTACCAAAATAATTGATTTCAAAATTCAATTTACGGATAAAATATTAAAATTTTCCAAAAATTCAAATTTATCCAAAATCAATTTTAAAATTTACGGACTCGAACAATTCGATCCGAAATCTCGTGAACCAATCAAAAACAATTTTTGACCGGACCAAAAATAAAATTTTAACATATTAAAATTAATTTTTAATAAAATATTAATTTTTCCCGCGGGCCACCCGGGACACTCCCGGGTTGGCCCGCACCCGGGGCGCGGGCCGGGGCAGCCCGGCTGCCCCCTTAGGGCAGCAACGCTTGCTGCCCTGGCGGCGCCTGGCGCCGCTGCTGGGCGGCGCCGAGCGCCGCCCCTGGGCGGCGCCGAGCGCCGCCCCTGGGCGGCGCTGTGCGTCGCCCTGGGCGGCGCCGAGCGCTGCCCTGGGCGGCGCCGAGCGCTGCCCAGGGCAGCGCCTGCGCAGCGCCCAGCGCCTGCGCAGCGCCCAGCGCTGCGCTGCCCTGGGCAGCGCCGTGCGCCGCCCCTGGGGGCAGCGACCATCGCTGCCCCCTCCGGGCAGCGATCCAATCGCTGCCCGGGTTTCGCCCCCGGAAAAAAAAAAATTTTTTTTATTAAAAATATTTATTTTGTTTCAAAAACCGAGACTCAAAAATTTTGTACAATTGATTAATTCAATCGATTGATCTGAGCAACCTGGCTCTGATACCACTGTTGGAAAACTGGCGAGTTCCCAGACCAATTACGATTGATACCCGGTGCAGCGGAAGTTTAAAATTTTTTTTTTTCATGGAATGTTTCCATGGTATGGGTATCAACCGTTCATCGATTGAATTACGTGTGTGTAAAATTTAAATAACAATTAAATAAATTTTACCTCAAATCTCGCAACGAGATTAATGGACACCAACAGAACAATTCTGCTCTTGTTGTCTCTCCCTGGAACCGATGAACGCCTTCAATCAGGTCCACGAACAGAGGTTTAATCCCTCTGATAGATTGCACTAGAAAATCTATCAGAAGTTTTCTGCGAAGAGAATACACGAATTTGATTCGTTATTCCTTACTGCGATTCAAAATCACAGACCGGAATTTCTCTGTGACAGAGCAAGGGGGGCGGCCGAAAACGTTTTTGAGAGGGGCTAGGGTTTCGAAAATCCTGTCTCAAAAATTATGACCTATTGTGTGTAATTTCTGTACTGAAATAACTTATTTATAATGCAGGCCACTAACACCTTAGGGCCCATTAGTCATAAGCTGGGGCCCGACAAGCAAAGCCCACTCGTTCAGAAATTAATATAAAATTCATCGTGACTCCGATTGATGAAACGATTTCACCAATGTGCACAGAAACCATTTCTGCACGTTTTAAAGTCAAAATAAATTTTCCTGAATCCGAATTCAGTGGTTTCCAAAAATGTCCATCCCTATGTCATTTTAGGAAATCCTACTCCCTTTCTCTTATTTAAGAAGTCCAACTCCTTAGTTCATTAAATTTAACTCTTTAAATTTAACTATCTCAACGGGGATTAAAACTCCATTACACTGTGTGACCCTCAATGGTTCAGGGATACAGCTAGCCGTGGGCTCACAACTCCTTGTGACTCGGAACAACACTTTCCGACTTGCCCAACGAATCATGGTAAAGCGCCTAGCAACATCGCCCCATGATTCCCTAGGTATCACTGATAGTGCCTACAAGAACCAGTAGATTTTGGTTAGCGTACAGTACGGTCCCTTCATCCAAATATCCCGATCGAATCAACAACCATTGGTATATCGAGAGTCGCTCAAGATTCGATAACTATGCAATGCATCTTGAAGATCAAATTAGTGACATCGCATGTGCTACTAAGAAACCATTTCTTAAATCACATCAAGTACTCTGGCCAGAGATTTGTCACACTAATATCTCCTCAGATCGCATAGGATATCCACACTCGCAAGTATGTGGTGAATCCTTGACAACAATGCATTGACTCCTATATGTGTCGTAACTGTACCCAATCTCGACACCTGATGACCCCCTCAGAGTCGGTAAACGAGTCAAAGCACAGTACTAGCATATAGAGTCTCCATGATGTTTCAAGTCGTAAGGACTAATGGTGTACAACCAAAACCGCGGACTTAATCCACTCGATAAGTGATAACCACTTGGAAAGTCCGGATAGGGTAGTTTGATTATTCATCCTATGAATATCCATTTGCATGCTTCGAACATCTCCATGTTCCCTACCAATGAAACGTGGTACTCCGCATCGCAAATGCTAGTCTCAAACTCGAGCGATCCTTATCCTTATTATCGGACGGCTCAATCGACTAGGAACGGTTTTAGAACATACAGTGACTATAAGATGTATTTCATGATAGACATCTCCATGTTCTACCACATCTTACATACACTATAGTATATTCAAGGTCTTTATCAAAACAACAATAGTATATCATAATATAACAATATGAAGTAATATAAAGTCATTGCCATAAAAGTGTAAATAATATTAAACAAAAGATTGTTTATACAAAGAGTCATCAAAGCCCATAGCCACACAGTTGGCTCACTGGGCACCCACTCTTACAAAGTTTGATTTCAAGACCAAAGCAAAGCTTTGAAAACATTCTTGAGAGAATTTCATAATTTTGTGTAAAATTGAATTTTAATTATTATTAATGAAAATAACAAAGTATTTATAGTTTACAACCAAAAATAAAAGATATAACAAGATATTGCCTAAATATATCAAAGATATCATCTAGAAAGTTTCCTAGTAGATATAAAATACTTAAAATAGGCAAAAATAAAAAACCCACGCACACACACAAGATGCCAAAGTGTGTGTAATTTTCCGGAAATTCTCGCTCGCTCAAGCGGACACAACTCGCGCTCGAGTGAGAAACACTCTGTCCCGCGGTTTTTCTCGCTCGAACGACAATATATGGCGCTCGGGCGAGACATTTTCTGTCCCAAACTTATTTTTTGCACTATTTTCGACTTCTAACACTTGAAGTACGCATCGGCAAATTCTAAATTGATCTTCAAGTGCTCCAACTCCATCTTGATAATTTAACATCAACATTGGAAGTGTCTTCTTGAATTTGTTAGCTCGGCTCCTCGCTATTGGTCCAAGTGAAAACTCCAATGGATCTCGAACTTTCCTTGACACTTGATCCACATGAGAGCTATCCATGATCACATCAGAAAGAGAAGTGAGAGCTGATATTTTTGGATAGGATTTGAGGGATTTTGAAGATTTGGGGGAAATAGGGTTATGGGAAAGAAAAGGGATCTGCATTTTTGTAGTAACCTGGATCCCATTTTACGATCTGAAATGATTAAACGTGATTAAGATATTTTAATATAATTAATCGAACCAAGAAATCGACTATAGGATGTCAGGAAATGGTTCAAGAGTCAAAGTTGACTCAGGTAGTTCAGAAGGTCCGAACATGGACCATTGTAAGATTGGAAGGTCTGAAGAGATCAGACCAAGAGATGCAATTCGGAAGCTAAGGGTGAGATCGGAACCAGTGAACAAGAGATCGGAACTTTCTAAGAGTTAGGCCATGCGCACTAGTTACAAGTCGCCAGTTTTTTGACACGCAATTGCATGCATGAGATTGGAACGTTCGAAGGGTGGGATCGGAACTTTTGAATATGGAAGCTCGGAATGTGACATGCATGCAGAGATTGGAGCTTTCGAACCAGGATAGGAGCTTCCGAACCCTTTCTTATAAATAGGCCAAGAAATCTCACAATTTAGTGTGTGTTTATGGTGTTGACCTGGTTCAGTGTATATTTCCTAGGGTTATAGTCGTCTTCTCGAGGGCCCGGCGATAGGAGGTGCTACGAGTCTTGTAGCGGAGCTGTGCTTGGGTTAGGACCTTTGACATCAGTGGGTTGATGACGGATGCAGGTTTAAGTCGAGACTCTTAGAAGCTATTTGGAGTAGCTATTAGTCAACGCTTTTAGATCAATATTAGTGATATGGTTAATATTTACTTGTAGTCTTGAATCCTAGACTGGTGCTACTAGGAATGCCTTAGTAAGGTACGTAAGTAAAGACTGAGATAGCCAGCTGAGTATGCATGTTTATGTGTTGCATTATTATATGAGATGCATGATATTACTTTTCATGATAAGTATGCGGAATTGGCATAACATGTTGAGCATGTGTATCTTTTCGACATAGTCAATTGTTTCTATGGTCGCTCAGCCCTATTTTTTTCTTGTACGATCGGGTACCGTGTGATATCCACTGGACCTACGGGACAGCATGTGCGGTTTACTTAGGATGGTTATAGTCTAAGATCGGGTTCAGTATGTGTAGCATCAACTGAATCTTTGGAGCAGTGTGCACATATTGGAGGGACCTGTATCCTTAACATGTTATTCCAGATTTGATCTCAGTTTCCCTGATCATTCATGTTTCATGTTGCATGCATCATATAAACCTATATAATCGATACTTTTGTATTGAGCGTTAGTGCTCATGTCCATGTTATTGTGCTTCTTGGACACCCAATTTGACGGGGTAGGTTTGCATGTGGACCAGAAGCGAGATTAGTGGTTAGTCGGTAACCAGGGCTTGGTAGCTAGAGTCGCCGGTGATTTCTAGATTAAACATTTATTTGCTATTTACCTTGGATTGTATTATTTTATGTAGTAACTATGATTAAGTATTCTAATTATTGTTATTTCATGCTTAAAAATCTGGTTAGTAGGTGATCCAGGTAGGGTCACTATATTTATGGTAGCAGAGCATGCAATGAGATTCTTTGGGACATAGTTATGTTTTTTTTGGGTTAACTTGGGTTATCCTTGTAGAGTTATGGCTAGATGCGAGGATGATAATAGCGACGGGCATTGGTTTGACGAGGCGCATAGGCATCCACGAGATCGCCTTCATTTAACTTATGTAATCGTAATCAAAGTAAATTAGTGGAAACTTAAATATTACAACCCAAGAGAATTATCTGAAATAGTTATAGAACCAAATCGAAAGTCTGTTTCCAAATTACAAAAAAAATACTTAAAAACTCTACTGGAACCTATCTCCACCACTGCTGCTGTAGTAGCCCGTACCCTAATTGAGTAATTAAAGGATTAATGCTAATTAAATAAATTGGGTATCGGACGGATCGGATGCTCCGAAGGCACGATCGGAAGCTCCGATCAGGATCGGAAGCTCCGATGAGCGATCGGAGGCACCGATGATATTACGTCATCCATGACGTGTGGTTGGATCGGAAGCTTTGATCAGGATCGAAAGCTCCGATCACCCCTATCCAAAGTCAACAAGTGATATTTTGACACGTGGCAGATCAGGATCTTCGGAAGCTCCGATGGCAGGATCAGACTTTCCGATCGAGGTTCGGACGTTCCGATCGAGGATCGGAAGTTCCGATCGTTGTCTATAAATAGAGGGCCGAGGCTTCATTTCCAATTGCCAATTCCGAGTATTTCCCTCTCCTTTCTAGTCTATTCGAGTTGTTCTAGCCTTCCTAGGTTTGACCCGGCGGTCGGCGAGGCGTTCGGAAGTCGTAGCAGAGTTGTGCCCAAGTTCTTGAGGCATCGACATCAAAGGGCTAACGACGGACAAAGGTATAGCTTTTGCTTCCTATAAATATTTAGGAGTATGCAATAGCTTAGTTAAGGCTTTTAGAGCACTTTAATGATAGTAGTATCATTTGGCAGTGTAGAGCAGACTATAGGCGTGGAGCTAGAGTTGGTAGAGCTTGCACTGTTTTGAGGTACGGAAGTACTGTTCGAGATATCCTGACTGAGTATGCATGTATTATGTGACTGCATGGTTTATATGTCATTGATTTATGCTGCATTCATTTGCATACTGAGCTATCTCCTTCGAGATATCTGTTAGTAGGGTTTTTCCCTATCCTGTTAGTGGTTGGACTTTCATCGATTTGGGTCCGGCATATCCACTGGTATTATGGTATGGGAGCCACCTCCTGAAGCGACGGCACAGCGTGCCACATACCAGGGCCCGGTCTGTCTCTGTTATCTATTCCTTGACCTCGAGTTTATAGGGAGTTCACTTTGCATGCATGTATACTCATACTCTCGTACTGAGCATCTTATGCTCACGTCTCGTACTCTGTGTTTCTGGACACCCTATTCCATGGGGCAGGTTTGCGATTGGACGAGGCGGGTGGATCCAAGAGGGGCTAGTCGGTGGTTGACCAGCTGGAGCTTCGTCTAGGTTTTATTTCTGTTGTTTTGAGGTTGATACAGCTATTCGATGTGGTTGTATATATTTGGATAAATTACAGATTCCTTGACTTGAGATTGCATAACATTTATGGTTTCCGCAGTTTTATTCTGATATCTGTTTAATTAAGTTAATTGCATGCCTAAGTTCTGTTAGTAGGTGATCCGGGTAAGGGTCACTACATTTATGGTATCAGAGCATGCAAAAGTATTCTTGGGATTTAGTCTCATCATGAGGTATTTTTGTAGATGGCAAATCGTGATGACCAGAGTTCTCATGGCAGTATTGGTGGGCGTTGGGGTGATGCCGACCGAGAGAATCGTCGAGAACGGCGTCATCGTCATCATGACGACGAGCGTTTCACTGTGCGTCAATTCTTAGCAATGGGTCCTAAGCCCTTAGTTGGAGGTGAGTCTCCGGAGGATGCAGAGAACTGGTTAGACCGCATGGAGATGACTTTTCAGACTTTCCAATGCACCGAGGAGCAGAAGATGGAGACCCTGGGTTATCTTCTGGATGAACGTGCGCGCAGGTGGTGGAGGTTTACTTCTGCACCTTTTGTTGCGGCGAGAGGAGTGGCCACCTGGGCCAAGTTCCGCACAGCTTTCCAAAAGCGGTATTTTCCTCCTGCACTCCGTCAGTCGAAGGCAGGCGAGCTACTGAGTCTGCGACAGGGAGCCATGTCTATCGATGAGTATCAGCAGAGGTTCTTTGATCTGCTATCCTATTGCCCCGAGATTGCTGATAGCTAAGAAATGAAGTATAATTTGTTCCTTCAGGGCCTTAACTCTGAGATCCATGACCGTGTGGCGGTTGGCGATGAAATGTCCTACGAGGGTTTGGTGAGCCGTTGTCACCAGGCGGAGGATAGCATTCGGCGGTGTGAGACCCCGATTCTAAACTCGAAATAATTAAACATAATCGAACACGGTAAGTCGCGGGAACAAATCAGAATTTTTTTTTTTTTAAAAGACATGCCTCGCGCCCGCGCGAGCTATCGCCTCGCGCGTGCGCAGGAAAAAGGGCCAGTGGCCTCGAGGGAAGCTCGCGCGCGCGCGGGCAAAAATACCCGAGCCACTCCAGGCAGCTCGCGCGCGCGCGAGGACAAGCCTCGCCCGCGCGCAGGCCAAACGGACAGAATACAGGGGAACCTGGAGAAAATCAAGCCAAACACGAATCAAATCAAATCCAAGCTCCAACATACAATACAACACGAAATTAGAACATACCACAAGTTCTAAATCCTTCCCGCAATACAAAATAAGTCGAGTTCTAAAATCAGAGTTCCAACGACTCAACAAAACTAATACAAGTTCAAAAGACTCGACCCTACGACGCGGAGTCTCACTTCTATCCATCTCACCCCAAGCTAACCAAGACGACTCGGTCCAGCTCCTGATCCTCCTGTTGCCAAGTTACACATACAAAACAAAGACAACAGCCGGAATAATCCGGTTAGAAATATAATTTCTAAGTAAAAGAGACAGGCATGCAATATCAAATAAACACCTCGTATCAAAATCCACAAACATCAACAACTTCAAAGAAAAGGGATGTATGCATGACTTTAAAACTCGGGACTATCAAATCAGATAATCGAAATGTCAATCGATACTCGGTTGGGATCCCGGGGCTAAGTATTCACAACAAATCACCGACACACCCATTCAGGGTGGATGTCGCTCAACTCAACCCCTAGACTTCAGAGCAACTATAAGAAGTATTCTGGTACTTAGAAAAACTCGAAATCTAAGCCCACTTCTATATAGCTCTCTAAATCGTCTAAATTCAAACGAATTGAATAATCGGCTCAATATGAATGCAAGTGTAACAAGATACTCAAACAAGTTCACACAAGCAAATAAACATGTAGTGTGTGATTTTCGGGGCTCGAGAATCAATCAAACTCGAGTATTCAACCCCATTCAATTCAAAGTCATCTTTTACCTTTTGAGTCCGTCGAAGATTCAAATCTGAAAATAATAACGAACTCAAATAAATAATCAATCGAATCACAAAACTTCATAACAAGGAAATTCAATCAATATACCGTCTTCAATTCTCTACACGACTCAACTTCCAAGTTCAATCCAATTCCAAGACTCCAATCCAAATCTGAAAATGAAAAATATACGGATTCGGTAACAATCTACCAATTCAATCAAACCCGGAAGTCAAACCGAAACAAAACAACCAATAATCCAAACTCGATTCCGACGGCATAACGGCTATAATCGGTCAAACCAAAAATCTCCGATAACAACCAACAATCCCAAATCATCCAAAACAACTCCTCAATCAACAAAACAAATCAAAAACCATCAAAATCCAACAAAATCTCACAACCCCATTTTTGAATTTAACTCAAAAAATCATATAAAATCCAAACTTCGTTCTTTTTCCGATTCGACTTCGAATACACGATCTATGCTAGCTCAAGAACAACATACTCCAAGATTATCAAATTCTAACAACCCAACAAAAACGAAGTTCAAGAGATCGTAGCAAAACTTACGTCCAAATGAAGCTCTCGTTGCGGTGATCGTGAAACTCAACTCGGAAAAGAAATCTAACGGTCGGATCGTGCGAATCGAACGGAAAGAAAGCTTGAAGAAACGGTTTCCATGGCTTCCGGGAGAGAGAGGAATCGAGAGAGAAAGTAGGGGAGGAAGAGAGTATGGGGGGTATGGGCTTAGTCAACTAGGAGGGATAAAATAGTATAAAAATCCACTTTTTGCATTTTGGTCCCTGAAACTCCCAATTAAATAAATTCAGTCCCGGCTCAAATAAATCTCCAAAATAAAAAAAAAATCAATTTTGCTAATCCGCAATAAATAATTTCAGGGCCTTACAATTCTCCTCCTCTAAGATTCGATTTCGTCCTCGAAATCTGACAGATCAAAACTGAAACAAGTAAGAACAAACTGAAGACGGACTCACCTCAATCGAACAACTCGGGAAAACGTTGCCTCATATCGGATTCGGTCTCCCAGGTTGCTTCTTCAACTCCGTGACGACTCCACTGAATCTTCTTTAACGGAATTGACTTGTTTCTGAGCTGCTTTTCTTTTCTGTTAAGGATCTGAATCGGTCTCTCGAAGTAACTCAGAGTCTCATCCAACTCGGCCTCATCTGGCTGAAGAACGTGGGACGGATCCGGATGATATTTACGAAGCATTGAAACATGAAACACGTCGTGGATTCCGGACAAAGAAGGGGGAAGAGCCAATCTGTAGGCAAGATCGCCTAACTTCTCCAGAATCTCATAAGGACCAATAAAACGAGGCGACAACTTCTCTCGCTTCCTGAATCTGACAGTACCTCGAAAAGGAGAGATCTTCAAGAAAACTCGGTCCTATTTCAAAACTCAGAGGTCGACGTTGAACATTCGCATACTTGGCCTGCCGATCCTGGGCTGTCTTCATCCTCATCTGAATAATCTTCACCTGATCGGCCATGTCACGAATCATATTGGGACCTAACTCAGGTGACTCTGAAATCTCATCCCAGAACAACGGAGATCTGCACTTCTTCCCGTACAAAGCTTCAAACGGTGCCATCCCAATACTCGTCTGAAAACTGTTATTGTACGAAAACTCTACTAAAGGCAAAGAATCCTGCCATCCTGAGCCAAAATCAAGTACCACGGCTCGAAGCATATCCTTCAAAGTTTGGATCGTACGCTCGGACTGACTGTCGGTTTGAGGGTAATACGCTGTGCTCAAGTGCAAACGAGTACCCAATGCCGCCTGAAGACTGTGCCAAAAGTGAGAAGTGAACCTCGGATCTCTGTCTGATACGATCGACTTCGACACACCGTGCAATCTCACCACCTCTCTAACATACAATTCGGCCATCTGGTCGTGGCGGTACGTCATGCGGTACGGAATGAAACAAGCAGACTTCGTCAATCGGTCAACCACTACCCAAACTGCATCACAACCTCTGAACGAACGTGGTAGCTTCGTGACGAAGTCCATAGTGATGTGATCCCACTTCCATTTCGGAACAGGCAAACTGTGCAATAAACCTCCGGGCTTCTTCCTCTCGGCTTTCACCTGTTGAAAATTCAGACAACGGGACACAAACCTCGTGACGGCTTCCTTCAACTGCTTCCACCAAAACTGAGTCTTCAAGTCGTTATACATCTTTTGGCCTTCAGGATGAACACTGAACCGACTGCAATGCGCCTCTCGAAGAATACGTTGTCTCAACTCAGAAACATCGGGCACAACAATACGGCTATTCACAAACAGAACATCATCCCTGACCTGAAACTCGGACTTGTGGCCTGATCGGACTCTCTCTATCGAACTCTGAATACTCAGATCTAACCTCTGTGCCTCTCTGATCAACTGAAACAACTCCGGCTCGGCCTGAATCGCAAAAACTCTGATGGATCTCCTATCAGTCTCAAACTCCAACCCAGAAGTACAACAATCTTCAATCAAACGAGAGACACCAATCGTAGAAAGAGATAAAGAACAAAGCTTCCTACTAAGAGCGTCTGCAGCTGCATTCGATTTTCCAGGATAATACTTGATCTCACAGTCAAAATCCTTCAGCAGATCCATCCATCGCCTCTGTCTCATGTTCAGCTCGGACTGGGAAAACAAGTACTTGAGGCTCTTATGGTCAGAAAATATCTCAAACGACTCGCCATGCAGATAATGGCGCCAAGTCTTCAAAGCAAACACAATTGCAGCTAGCTCAAGATCGTGGATTGGATAACGAGTCTCATGAGGCTTCAGCTGCCTTGACGCATAAGCTATGACGTGCTTCCTCTGCATCAGAATGCATCCAAGACCACGGTGAGAAGGATCGCAATACACGGAGAAACCTCCAGTACCTGATGGAATAGAGAAGATCGGAGCGCTGGTCAATCTCTTCTTCAGCTCAATGAAACTGGCCTCACACTGCTCAGACCAAACAAACGGTGCATTCTTTTGGGTCAACTGGGTAATCGGCTTTGCAATGGAAGAGAAGCCCTCGATAAATCGACGGTAATACCCTGCTAAACCCATGAAACTGCGAATCTCTGGCACTGATGTCGGTCTCGGCCAATTCATAACTGCCTCGATCTTGCTGGGGTCAACAGATATTCCATCTCCTGATACAATATGGCCTAGAAAGACGACTCGGTCCAACCAAAACTCGCACTTTGATAACTTTGCATACAACTGCTCGGATCTCAAAATCTGCAACACAATCCTCAAATGCTCGGCATGATCTGAACGGTTCTTCGAATAGACAAGAATATCGTCGATAAAGACAATGACGAACTCATCTAGATACCGCTGGAAGACACGGTTCATCAAATCCATAAAAATCGCTGGAGCGTTCTTTAAACCAAAAGGCATGACTAAGAACTCAAAATGCCCATATCTGGTTCTGAAAGCTGTCTTAGGCACATCCTCGTCGCGAACTCTCAGCTGATGATACCCTGATCTCAGATCTATCTTCGAGTACACTGCAGAACCCTGTAACTGGTCAAAAAGATCATCAATTCGAGGGAGAGGATATCTGTTCTTAACGGTAGCCTGATTCAACTGGCGATAATCGATACAAAGTCGCATAGAACCGTCTTTCTTCCTCACAAAAAGGACTGGGGCACCCCAAGGCGATACGCTAGGTCGGATGTATCCCTTGGAAATCAGATCCTCCAACTGTTCCTTCAACTCTTTCAATTCTAAAGGAGCCATTCGGTAAGGTGCCTTGGAAATAGGCTGAGTACCTGATGCAAGCTCAATGCTGAATTCGATCTCTCGAATCGGCGGCAATCCGGGAATCTCTTCTGGAAAGACATCAGGAAACTCGCTAACCACTGGTATCTCTGTCAACTCAAGGCTAGACCTCATAACATCCACTGCATAGATCAAATATCCCTCTGCTCTTTTCTGTAAATAACGAGTCATGGACAAAGCAGAAATCAAAGGGATTCGGGATCGAGAACCCTTACCGAAAAACTTCCACTCGTCTGCCATAACAGGTCTGAATCGGACTACTTTCTGAAAGCAATCTACCGTTGCCCTGTACTTGGTCAGTGCGTCAATCCCAATGATACAGTCAAAATCAGATAACCCAAGTACAATGCAGTCAATCTCAATCGAATTCCCCTCGGATTCTAAGACGCAGTTACGGACTAATCTCACCGAAACAATTCCTCCACCCAAAGGTGAAGTAATAGAAACAACATCATATAAATGCTCAGCAAATAAATCATGCATCAAGACAAACCTTTCAGAAATGAAACAGTGAGAAGCTCCCGTATCAATCCACACAAACGCAGGATAACCAAAAATCAAATAGTTACCTGCTATCACGTCATTCGGGGCTGCATTGGCTTGATCCTCTGTCAATGCAAACACTCTCGCCTGTTGTCGAGGAGGTTGGTTCTGATTCTGATTACCTCCCTGACGAGTCTGCTGCTGGGGCTGAAAGGAATGAACTGCAGAAGATGACCTCTTGGGCTGAGCGGACGGTCGAGAAGAACAACCGCTTTGAGCTCTATCGGATCCCCGCTGAGGACAGACTCTAGCAAAATGACCCGGTTGCTGGCAGATGTTGCAACTACCAAACACACCACGGCACTGATCCGATGGATGGCGTCCTCCACACTTGCTGCATGATACTCCAGAGAACCCTGAACTCTGCCCAGAACTGAACTGTCTAGAACCACTGGAACTCGAGGAACTGTTCCCAGACTTCTTAAAAGTCTTCCCCTTCGGTCGATACTGATCTCGCCGGTTTCTGCCACTGTTGCCTCCATCAACCCTCTGAGACTGATTCGGTTGCGGAGAAGGTTGGTACTGATACTGAGACTGTTGAGGCTGAAACTGAACAGGCGGATTCTGAAAAGATCTCTGCTGCTGAGGAGCTGCCTGATTTCCTCGTTGCATCAAAATCCCAACTTCGGCTCCCTTCGCCTGATCCATGGCATCTGCAAAGTTGTTGGGTATACTGGTATTGACTAAGGTAAAGATCTCCGGGTTCAAGCCATTAATGAAATGGTCGGCTTTGGCTTCCTCGTTATTGGCGACATGAGGTGCGAACCTCAAAAGGCTGTCAAACTTGCTCACATAGTCCTCGATGCTCAAATTTCCTTGCTTCAGATTCGAAAATTCGGCACCTTTCTCCTTACGATACGAGACAGGAAAGAACCGCTTGTAGAACTCAGTCTTGAATACACCCCAAGTAATCATGGTGCCTCGGTTCTCGTTCGCCCTCTTGGTTGTAGTCCACCATTTCTTGGCAACACCCTGCAACTGATGACTGACTAACCTGATTCTGCGGTCATCGTTGTAGTCAAGAGAATCGAAGAGTTCATCCATGTCATCTAGCCAACTCTCACAGTCCATGGAGTTCTCGGTACCAGTCAAGGTAGGCGGTCGAAACGATCGGAATCTTTTCAAAAGAGTCTCCATCGGGGTTGCAGTAGAATCAAACTCATCCACTCCTGTACTGTCCTGATCATTCGGAGGAGTTATCATTGGCGGCGGATTCTCAGTCGAAGGAGGAGTCAAAGGTGGTTGGTTCCTTCTCAAAGATCGTCGAGGTGCCATCTGATACCAAAGGGTTAGGACACAAATGTAAGAGTGGGTGCCCAGTGAGCCAACTGTGTGGCTATGGGCTTTGTTGACTCTTTGTATAAACAATCTTTTGTTTAATATTATTTACACTTTTATGGCAATGACTTTATATTACTTCATATTGTTATATTGTGATATACTATTGTTGTTTTGATAAAGACCTTGAATATACTATAGTGTATGTAAGATGTGGTAGAACATAGAGATGTCTATCATGAAATACATCTTATAGTCACTGTATATTCTAAAACCGTTCCTAGTCGATTGAGCCGTCCGAAAATAAGGATAAGGATCGCTCGAGTTTGAGACTAGCATTTGCGATGCGGAGTACCACGTTTCATTGGTAGGGAACATGGAGATGTTCGAAGCATGCAAATGGATTTTCATAGGATGAATAATCGAACTACCCTATCCGGACTTTCCAAGTGGTTATCACTTATCGAGTGGATAAAGTCCGCGGTTTTGGTTGTACACCATTAGTCCTTACGACTTGAAACATCATGGAGACTCTATATGCTAGTACTGTGCTTTGACTCGTTTACCGACTCTGAGGGGGTCATCAGGTGTCGAGATTGGGTACAGTTACGACACATATAGGAGTCAATGCATTGTTGTCAAGGATTCACCACATACTTGCGAGTGTGGATATCCTATGCGATCTGAGGAGATATTAGTGTGACAAATCTCTGGCCAGAGTACTTGATGTGATTTAAGAAATGGTTTCTTAGTAGCACATGCGATGTCACTAATTTGATCTTCAAGATGCATTGCATAGTTATCGAATCTTGAGCGACTCTCGATATACCAATGGTTGTTGATTCGATCGGGATATTTGGATGAAGGGACCGTACTGTACGCTAACCAAAATCTACTGGTTCTTGTAGGCACTATCAGTGATACCTAGGGAATCATGGGGCGATGTTGCTAGGCGCTTTACCATGATTCGTTGGGCAAGTCGGAAAGTGTTGTTCCGAGTCACAAGGAGTTGTGAGCCCACGGCTAGCTGTATCCCTGAACCATTGAGGGTCACACAGTGTAATGGAGTTTTAATCCCCGTTGAGATAGTTAAATTTAAAGAGTTAAATTTAATGAACTAAGGAGTTGGACTTCTTAAATAAGAGTAAGGGAGTAGGATTTCCTAAAATGACATAGGGATGGACATTTTTGGAAACCACTGAATTCGGATTCAGGAAAATTTATTTTGACTTTAAAACGTGCAGAAATGGTTTCTGTGCACATTGGTGAAATCGTTTCATCAATCGGAGTCACGATGAATTTTATATTAATTTCTGAACGAGCGGGCTTTTCTTGTCGGGCCCCAGCTTATGACTAATGGGCCCTAAGGTGTTAGTGGCCTGCATTATAAATAAGTTATTTCAGTACAGAAATTACACACAAGAGGTCATAATTTTTGAGACAGGATTTTCGAAACCCTAGCCCCTCTCAAAAACGTTTTCGGCCGCCCCCTTGCTCTGCCCGAGAAAATTCCGGTCTGTGATTTTGAATCGCAGTAAGGAATAACGAATCAAATTCGTGTATTCTCTTCGCAGAAAACTTCTGATAGATTTTCTAGTGCAATCTATCAGAGGGATTAAACCTCTGTTCGTGGACCTGATTGAAGGCGTTCATCGGTTCCAGGGAGAGACAACAAGAGCAGAATTGTTCTGTTGGTGTCCATTAATCTCGTTGCGAGATTTGAGGTAAAATTTATTTAATTGTTATTTAAATTTTACACACACACGTAATTCAATCGATGAACGGTTGATACCCATACCATGGAAACGTTCCATGAAAAATTTTTTAAACTTCCGCTGCACCGGGTATCAATCGTAATTGGTCTGGGAACTCGCCAGTTTTCCAACAGTGGTATCAGAGCCAGGTTGCTCAGATCAATCGATTGAATTAATCAATTGTACAAAATTTTTGAGTCTCGGTTTTTGAAACAAAATAAATATTTTTAATAAAAAAATTTTTTTTTCCAGGGGCGAAACCCGGGCAGCGATTGGATCGCTGCCCGGAGGGGGCAGCGATGGTCGCTGCCCCCAGGGGCGGCGCACGGCGCCGCCCAAAGGGGGCGCACGGCGCCGCCCAGGGCGGCGACCGTCGCCGCCCAGGGCGGCGCACGGCGCTGCCCAGGGCAGCGCTGTGCGCTGCCCAGCGCAGCGCTGGGCGCTGCGCAGGGCAGCGCTCGGCGCTGCCCAGGGCAGCGCTCGGCGCCGCCCAGGGGCGGCGCTCAGCGCCGCCCAGTGGCGGCGCCAGGCGCCGCCAGGGCAGCAAGCGTTGCTGCCCTAAGGGGGCAGCCGGGCTGCCCCGGCCCGCGCCCCGGGTGCGGGCCAACCCGGGAGTGTCCCGGGTGGCCCGCGGGAAAAATTAATATTTTATTAAAAATTAATTTTAATATGTTAAAATTTTATTTTTGGTCCGGTCAAAAATTGTTTTTGATTGGTTCACGAGATTTCGGATCGAATTGTTCGAGTCCGTAAATTTTAAAATTGATTTTGGATAAATTTGAATTTTTGGAAAATTTTAATATTTTATCCGTAAATTGAATTTTGAAATCAATTATCTTGGTACAATTGATGATAAGATATGATCTTATGATATATTAAGTAAAATATGATTTTATTTGTAAAATTGGATTTTATAGATAAAATATGATTTTATTTGATATGGAGATAAAATATGATTTTATATGTGAAATGTGATTTT
Organism: Henckelia pumila; assembly: GCF_033568475.1. Lineage (NCBI taxonomy): Eukaryota > Viridiplantae > Streptophyta > Magnoliopsida > Lamiales > Gesneriaceae > Henckelia > Henckelia pumila. The sequence continues at coordinate 36,188,301 of NC_133120.1, read as the reverse complement.
ATATATAAAATATGATTTTATCTTGTTTAAATTTGAATTGCCACAGCATGTTATCCAATAAATTAATTTTGAATTAAATGTTATTGGATAAGGATGATCGATTGCCATGACCAATTTTGTAGGTGTATGTTAGGAATTTACATTTTGTCTTTATTGTTGTTGGTTTTATTAATGGGCCTGGTTTATGGCCCGATATGAATGTCATATGTAATAAAAGTGGGCTTGGTTTATAGCCCGTTCCCACCCCCTAAAAATGTATCCCCTACTTGTCATTGTTATTTATTGTAAATACATTAGATTTAGTGGGAGATCAAGATTTGAAGATGGTGGGCCCAGCAGACAATGAAGACTGAAGAAATGTAAATTGGAAGCATATGTAATAGGATTGCATTTGCATACTGCATATTACCTAGGATTGGACTAAGACCCGTGATTGGCAACCACGGGTCAATTAGAAATGGAATCGATCATCCTATATAATATGTGATATTATGATTGTATGCATGTTTAGACATAAATTGCGTGAATCCGGCAATGCATGCAATAAATTAAATATGATGAGACAAATATTTTTATAAATAAAATCCCTCATTTTAAATATGATTTAAAATTTATATCAAGATAAATAAAGGAAATTTAAATATTGTTTAAATGTTCCTACCTTCCATCAACGGTCAATGTATGTGATGCTACCCGCGGATACGGTCCGGCTCATATTATTGGGGGGGCCCGTCCGTCGGAAAGCTGTACATTGGATCGACAAATGTTGTAAGTTGGGTGGAACTCCCATGGGATCGGCTCATATTATTGGGGGATCCACATGGCGACCGTCCATCACAACTTAATATTGATGGGTCATCTTGACATGTCACTTTAAACGGCGTCATATTATTGGGCCCTTATTGGACATGAGGTAAACACATGGGGGTTGCTTTGGAAGCAATTGGGCTCTACCTTTTGAGAATTATGGTTGGCTGATATTATTCGGGACCATAAGTTTGTCAATTGGACTCCATGTTCTCACTAAGGAAAAAGTTTCCCGTTTTCACTAGAGGGTGGTGAAATCGTTAAAATAGTGGGAGTGAAATTCATAAAATTAAATTCGCCTATTTTATGTCTTAGTAAATTGTTAAACAATCATTGATATATGTCTGTTTTTCCTTTTCAGTATTTCATACAATGAATTCGCGAAATCCTTTATTCTCGATCCTCGAACAAAACAAGCTGACTGGCGCCAACTATACGGAATGGTTCCGGAAGTTGAAGATTGTCTTAACTTCGGAGAAAATGCTCTACGTGTTAGAGAAAGCACCTCCGAAGGAAGCACCAGCTGACATAAGTCCGGAGGAATTGGCCAAACTTGATGCATGGTGTGACCATGACATCAAGACCAAATGCTATATGCAAGCCTCGATGTCTGATGAACTCCAGAGGCGATTTGAGGACACGGTGAATGCTGCTGACATTCACACGCAACTCAAGGAACTTTTTGGGGCTCAGTCGAGGGCTGAAAGGTTCTCTACTGTTAAGGAGTTGATGACGTGCCGCATGCGTGAAGGGACTTCGGTCCGTGATCATGGGGTACGAGTGATTTGGCTCATACAGAAGTTAGCGACCCTTGATTTGGTGTTGGAGCATGAACTCAATGTGGACTTGCTGCTTCTATCTCTTCCTTCTTCATTTGATGGATTCGTGATAAATTTTAATATGAACAAGATAGAGGCCACCCTTGAAGAGATGGTCAATATGCTCGTTACATATGAATCCACACTTAAGAAGGATAAGCCAGCTTTCTTGGTGGGCTCCTCATCTTCTGCTAAGAAGGGGCCAAGTATGAAGGGCAAGAAACGTTCTGCCCCACCCAAGAAAGTGGAACCCGAGAAGAAGCAAAAGACAAAGGCTTCAAACGATGGAAAATCTAAGGATGTTTGCCATTACTGCAAGAAGCCGGGTCATTGGAAGCGCAACTGCAAGGAGTATCTTGAGCAGTTGGGAACTGCAAAGGGTATGTTCTATATCGAAATAAACATGTCACTTAATACAACTTCTTGGGTATTGGATACCGGATGTGGATCTCACATTTGCAATGATTTGCAGGTGATGACAAGAAGTCGCAGGCTTAGAATGGGTGAGACCCAGCTGAGGCTCGGGAATGGTTCCAGAGTTGAAGCTACGGCCATAGGAGATGTTTGTTTGATTTTGCAGAATGGTTTTAAATTATTGTTGAGAGATGTTTTATTTGTGCCAGATTTAATTAAAAACATTATTTCTATTTCTATGCTTGATAGAGATGGTTATTCTTGTAATTTTGTGAATGGGATTTGCAATATTTACAAGAATGAATGTTTAATTGGAAATGGACAACTTGAAAACGATCTATACAATTTAAAACTAAAAGACGTTCCAGTGAATTGTATTGACAAACCGGCGACAACAAACAAAAGGAAAATCGATAGTCAAAACCCGGCAAACCTTTGGCACGCTAGGCTAGGTCATATTTCCTCAAGGAGGATGAACAAGCTAGTGGGAGAGGGCATGTTTGATATGTCTGATATTAACTCTCTACCTACTTGTGAATCCTGCCTAAAAGGGAAAATGACTAAATCTCCTTTTAAGGGGAAGCCTGAACGTAGTCAGAATCTGTTGGATTTGATCCATACAGATGTTTGTGGTCCATTTAGAGTAGGGACTCAACATGGCCACACCTACTTCATTACCTTTACTGATGATTATTCAAGGTATGGGTATTTATATTTAATGAAATATAAGTCTGAAGCATTTGAAAAGTTCAAAGAATTCAGGGCTGAAGTAGAAAACAAGCTAGGTAAAAGTATTAAAGCACTTCGATCGGATCGAGGTGGAGAATACTTGAGTACCGAGTTTTTGGACTATCTAAAAGAGAATGGGATTCTCTCTCAGTGGACACCTCCTATGACACCACAGCTTAATGGTGTATCGGAGCGTCGTAATCGAACTTTGTTGGACATGGTTCGATCTATGATGAGCTTCACTGAGCTTCCACCTTCGTTTTGGGGCTATGCGCTTGAAACGGCGGTATTGTTGTTGAACAACGTCCACACTAAAGCAGTGGACAAAACACCATACGAGTTATGGAATGGCAAAGCTCCTAAGTATTCGTACTTGAGGATTTGGGGATGTCCTGCTTACGTGAAGCGGACAGTGGGAGATAAGTTGGATAGTCGATCCAGCTTGTGTTATTTTGTGGGGTATCCGAAGAATTCAATCGGATATTATTTCTATTATCCTGCTGAAACAAAGGTGTTTGTTTCACGGAATGCCACCTTCTTGGAGAAGGAGTTCTTATTGGATAAGAAAGGCGAGATGATGGAACTCGAAGAAGTTCGAGAAGAACCCGAAATACAAAATAACGATCCCACACCTCAGGAACCATTAATGAACACGCCTGCACCTAGAAGATCCGAGAGGACTTCTAGACCTCCAGTTCGATATGGTCTTCTTCTTGAAGAGGGTCAAGATGAACCCGACATTGGATGTGATCCAAGAAGCTTCAAGGAAGCAATTTCTGATGCGGATTCGAATTTATGGCTTGAAGCTATGCAGTCTGAATTGGATTCGATGCATACTAACCAAGTCTGGTCTTTAGTGGATCCTCCCGATGGAATTGTTCCAATAGGGTGTAAATGGATCTACAAAAGAAAGCTTGGGCCTGATGGTAAGATATTGACTTACAAGGCGCGATTGGTGGCGAAAGGTTATACTCAAAGGCAAGGAGTTGACTATGATGAAACCTTTTCACCAGTCGCAATGTTCAAGTCCATAAGAATCCTAATTGCCATAGCTGCATGGTATGACTATGAGATATGGCAGATGGATGTGAAGACTGCTTTTCTTAATGGAGACATTAAGGAAGAAATCTATATGAAGCAGCCTGAGGGGTTCACATCCATGGGAAGCGAGCATAAGGTATGCAAGCTTCAGAGATCAATTTATGGTCTAAAACAAGCATCAAGAAGTTGGAACCAGAAATTTGATGAAACAATAAAAGATTTTGGTTTCATCAAGAACCCGGAGGAACCTTGCGTGTACAAGAAAGTAGTTAAGGATGCGGTAACATTCTTAGTACTTTATGTTGATGACATCCTACTCATTGGGAATGATGTAGGGATGTTGCAGTCAACAAAGATATGGTTATCAGGTAGATTTTCGATGAAGGATTTGGGTGAGACATCCTACATTCTTGGGATACAGATCTATAGGGATAGATCTAAGAGAATGATAGGACTCACTCAATCAACCTACATCGATACCATATTGAAACGGTTTTCAACGGATGGGTCCAAGAGAGGACATCTACCCATGTGTCATGGAGTTTCTCTATCCAAGTCTATGTGTCCCAAGACTGATACAGAGATAGAGAATATGACACATGTACCATATGCGTCAGCTATAGGTAGTATCATGTATGGGATGATATCTACCAGACCGGATGTAGCATTTGCTCTGAGTGTCACGAGCAGATATCAGTCTAATCCTGGTCAGATGCATTGGAAAGCCGTGAAGGACATTCTTAAGTACTTGCGAAGGACTAAGAATATGTTCATGGTTTATGGAGGACGAGAACTCAAACTGGAAGGCTATACCGACTCTAGCTTCCAAAGTGATGTGGATGACTCGAAGTCAACCTCTGGATTTGTGTTCATGCTCAATGGCGGTGCTGTCTCTTGGAAGAGTTCCAAGCAGGACACCACAGCGGATTCCACCACTGAGGCTGAATACATTGCAGCATCAGCTGCTGCTAAAGAGGCCGTTTGGATGAGGAATTTCGTCCAAGAGTTGGGCGTCATTCCTGAATTTGTTGGTCCAGTCCCGGTGTACTGCGACAACACGGGTGCCGTTGCTCAAGCAAAGGAACCAAGGTCTCATCAAAGATCCAAACACGTACTGAGGAAATACCACATAATCCGGGAGATTGTGGAAAGAGGAGACATCAGTGTCGAACGAGTGGCCTCTGCAGACAATATCGCTGATCCACTTACTAAGCCTTTGCCAGGACCATTGTTTGACAAACATCGCGAAGCAATGGGTCTACGTAGTATGACTAGTTGGCTATAGGGCAAGTGGGAGATTGTAAGAGTGGGTGCCCAGTGAGCCAACTGTGTGGCTATGGGCTTTGTTGACTCTTTGTATAAACAATCTTTTGTTTAATATTATTTACACTTTTATGGCAATGATTTTATATTACTTCATATTGTTATATTGTGATATACTATTGTTGTTTTGATAAAGACCTTGAATATACTATAGTGTATGTAAGATGTGGTAGAACATGGAGATGTCTATCATGAAATACATCTTATAGTCACTGTATATTCTAAAACCGTTCCTAGTCGATTGAGCCGTCCGAAAATAAGGATAAGGATCGCTCGAGTTTGAGACTAGCATTTGCGATGCGGAGTACCACGTTTCATTGGTAGGGAACATGGAGATGTTCGAAGCATGCAAATGGATTTTCATAGGATGAATAATCGAACTACCCTATCCGGACTTTCCAAGTGGTTATCACTTATCGAGTGGATAAAGTCCGCGGTTTTGGTTGTACACCATTAGTCCTTACGACTTGAAACATCATGGAGACTCTATATGCTAGTACTGTGCTTTGACTCGTTTACCGACTCTGAGGGGGTCATCAGGTGTCGAGATTGGGTACAGTTACGACACATATAGGAGTCAATGCATTGTTGTCAAGGATTCACCACATACTTGCGAGTGTGGATATCCTATGCGATCTGAGGAGATATTAGTGTGACAAATCTCTGGCCAGAGTACTTGATGTGATTTAAGAAATGGTTTCTTAGTAGCACATGCGATGTCACTAATTTGATCTTCAAGATGCATTGCATAGTTATCGAATCTTGAGCGACTCTCGATATACCAATGGTTGTTGATTCGATCGGGATATTTGGATGAAGGGACCGTACTGTACGCTAACCAAAATCTACTGGTTCTTGTAGGCACTATCAGTGATACCTAGGGAATCATGGGGCGATGTTGCTAGGCGCTTTACCATGATTCGTTGGGCAAGTCGGAAAGTGTTGTTCCGAGTCACAAGGAGTTGTGAGCCCACGGCTAGCTGTATCCCTGAACCATTGAGGGTCACACAGTGTAATGGAGTTTTAATCCCCGTTGAGATAGTTAAATTTAAAGAGTTAAATTTAATGAACTAAGGAGTTGGACTTCTTAAATAAGAGTAAGGGAGTAGGATTTCCTAAAATGACATAGGGATGGACATTTTTGGAAACCACTGAATTCGGATTCAGGAAAATTTATTTTGACTTTAAAACGTGCAGAAATGGTTTCTGTGCACATTGGTGAAATCGTTTCATCAATCGGAGTCACGATGAATTTTATATTAATTTCTGAACGAGCGGGCTTTGCTTGTCGGGCCCCAGCTTATGACTAATGGGCCCTAAGGTGTTAGTGGCCTGCATTATAAATAAGTTATTTCAGTACAGAAATTACACACAAGAGGTCATAATTTTTGAGACAGGATTTTCGAAACCCTAGCCCCTCTCAAAAACGTTTTCGGCCGCCCCCTTGCTCTGCCCGAGAAAATTCCGGTCTGTGATTTTGAATCGCAGTAAGGAATAACGAATCAAATTCGTGTATTCTCTTCGCAGAAAACTTCTGATAGATTTTCTAGTGCAATCTATCAGAGGGATTAAACCTCTGTTCGTGGACCTGATTGAAGGCGTTCATCGGTTCCAGGGAGAGACAACAAGAGCAGAATTGTTCTGTTGGTGTCCATTAATCTCGTTGCGAGATTTGAGGTAAAATTTATTTAATTGTTATTTAAATTTTACACACACACGTAATTCAATCGATGAACGGTTGATACCCATACCATGGAAACGTTCCATGAAAAATTTTTTAAACTTCCGCTGCACCGGGTATCAATCGTAATTGGTCTGGGAACTCGCCAGTTTTCCAACAACAAAATCTCAAACACATAACCTCGGTGTCCAAAACTCTGCTCTGAGTACCCAAGAATCTCAACAATATTCTGAAACGGATAATAGCACAAGGACAAATATATCTCACGAAATTCATGTTTTATAACTTAAATCACAACTCATGTAATTTTAATTAATTCAAGAATCGATCAAGCATGCTCGCACGTATTTAAAATAATCATTTAAATAAATCAATCTGATACCACTTAATGTGAGACCCCGATTCTAAACTCGAAATAATTAAACATAATCGAACACGGTAAGTCGGGGGAAAAAATCAGAATTTTTTTTTTTTTAAAAGACATGCCTCGCGCGTGCGCAGGAAAAAGGGCCAGTGGCCTCGAGGGAAGCTCGCGCCCGCGCGAGGAAGGGGCTCGCGCACGCGCGGGCAAAAATACCCGAGCCACTCCAGGCAGCTCGCGCGCAGGCCAAACGGACAGAATACAGGGGAACCTGGAGAAAATCAAGCCAAACACGAATCAAATCAAATCCAAGCTCCAACATACAATACAACACGAAATCAGAACATACCACAAGTTCTAAATCCTTCCCGCAATACAAAACAAGTCGAGTTCTAAAATCAGAGTTCCAACGACTCAACAAAACTAATACAAGTTCAAAAGACTCGACCCTATGACGCGGAGTCTCACTTCTATCCATCTCACCCCAAGCTAACCAAGACGACTCGGTCCAGCTCCTGATCCTCCTGTTGCCAAGTTACACATACAAAACAAAGACAACAGCCGGAATAATCCGGTTAGAAATATAATTTCTAAGTAAAAGAGACAGGCATGCAATATCAAATAAACACCTCGTATCAAAATCCACAAACATCAACAACTTCAAAGAAAAGGGATGTATACATGACTTTAAAACTCGGGACTATCAAATCAGATAATCGAAATGTCAATCGATACTCGGTTGTGATCCCGGGGCTAAGTTTTCACAACTACTCACCGACACACCCATTCGGGGTGGATGTCGCTCAACTCAACCCCTAAACTTCATAGCAACTATAAGAAGTATTCTGGTACTTAGAAAAACTCGAAATCTAAGCCCACTTCAATATATCTCTCTAAATCGTCTAAATTCAAACGAATTGAATAATCGGCTCAATATGAATGCAAGTGTAACAAGATACTCAAACAAGGTCACACAAGCAAATAAAAATGTAGTACATGATTTTCGGGGCTCGAGAATCAATCGAACTCGAGTATTCAACCCCATTCAATTCAAAGTCATCTTTTACCTTTCGAGTCCGTCGAAGATTCAAATCTGAAAATAATAACGAACTCAAATAAATAATCAATCGAATCACAAAACTTCATAACAAGGAAATTCAATCAATATACCGTCTTCAATTCTCGACACGACTCAACTTCCAAGTTCAATCCAATTCCAAGACTCCAATCCAAATCTGAAAATGAAGAATATACGGATTCGGTAAAAATCTACCAATTCAATCAAACCCGGAAGTCAAACCGAAACAAAACAACCAATAATCCAAACTCGATTCCGACGGCATAACGGCTATAATCGGTCAAACCAAAAATCTCCGATAACAACCAACAATCCCAAATCATCCAAAACAACTCCTCAATCAACAAAACAAATCAAAAACCATCAAAATCCAACAAAATCTCACAACCCCATTTTCGAATTTAACTCCAAAAATCATATAAAATCCAAACTTCGTTCTTTTTCCGATTCGACTTCGAATACACGATCTATGCTAGCTCAAGAACAACATACTCCAAGATTATCAAATTCTAACAACCCAACAAAAAAGAAGTTCAAGAGATCGTAGCAAAACTTACGTCCAAATGAAGCTCTCGTTGCGGTGATCGTGAAACTCAACTCGGAAAAGAAATCTAACGGTCGGATCATGCGAATCGAACGGAAAGAAAGCTTGAAGAAACGGTTTCCATGGCTTCCGGGAGAGAGAGGAATCGAGAGAGAGAGAGTAGGGGAGGAAGAGAGTATGGGGGGTATGGGCTTAGTCAACTAGGAGGGATAAAATAGTATAAAAATCCACTTTTTGCATTTTGGTCCCTGAAACTCCCAATTAAATATTCAGTCCCGGCTCAAATAAATCTCCAAAATAAAAAAAAAATAATCAATTTTGCTACTCCGCAATAAATAATTTCAGGGCCTTACAGGCGGAACAGGTCTTTCCCTCAATCGAGGCCTGCTAGTTCTTTGGGTCCCCGTGCCCAAACTTTTAAGAAGTCTGGATCTACTTCTTCCTCTGGTTCTGGAGGTGTTGTCTGTTTCGGTAAGAAGGACAAGTGTGATCACTGTGGAAAGAACCATCCATCTGACAAGTGCCATAGAGCTTCTGGATCTTGTTTCCGTTGTGGAGAGATTGGTCATATCCGGAGGGATTGTCCACTATCTGGGGGAGGTGGTTTTGGTTCTGGTTCAGGGTCTGGTTCTCAGGCCACCGTTCAGCAGAGGTCACAGGGACAGCCTGCTGGGAGTTCTCATTTGAGGCCACTAGCATCTGGCTAGGGGTTTGCCTTGAGGCATGATCAGGCTGTGGAGGAGAATGAGAAAGTCATCGCAGGTACATTTCTGCTTTATGGTATACCTGCTCTTGTACTTATTGACACTGGTGCATCTCATTCCTTCATTTCTGCACGTTTTGTTAAGAGGCATAAGTTACCATGCATTGCACTAGACGTAGTGATGTCTGTTTCTACTCCGACGGGCCAATCTGCTTTGGCTAAGCGTCTAGTGATGGGTTGCCCTTTAGAGTTCGAAGGGAACATCATGTTAGCGAATCTCATGGTCCTGGCAATGGATGAATTTGATTGCATTCTGGGAATAGATATGTTGACTACCTATGGAAGCTTCAGTGGACTGCAATCAGAGATTAGTACGCTTTTATCCGGAGGGGAGTGAGAGCTGGTTTTTCTATGGTGAGGGAGCGCGACCCCCGATGCCTTTGGTATCAGCTTTGAGAGCCTGCCGAGCTCTAGAGTCTGGCGGGGAAGGCTACCTTATCTATGCAGTTGATTTCTCCGCTGAGTGTATTGGGTTAGAGAGTATTCCTGTTGTGGATGAATTTCCAGATGTTTTTCCTGATGAGATTCCGGGTTTTCCTCCTGTTAGGGAAGTCGAGTTTGGCATAGAGTTGATGCCGGGTACTTCGCCTATTTCTCGAGCACCGTATCGTCTGGCTCCGTCAGAGATGCGTGAGTTGAAGAATCAGCTACAGGATCTTTTTGACAAGGGGTACATTTGTCCTAGTGTATCTCCTTGGGGAGCTCCTGTTCTCTTTGTAAAGAAGAATGATGGGTCGATGCGGTTGTGCATTGACTATCGGCAGCTGAATCGAGTCACTGTGAAGAACAAGTATCCGTTGCCTCGTATTGATGACTTGTTTGATCAGCTGTAGGGAACTTCAGTTTACTCCAAGATTGACTTGAGATCTGGGTATCATCAGTTGAGAGTCCGTGATCAGGACGTAGCCAAGACTGCATTCCGTACTCGCTATGGGCATTACGTGTTCCTAGTAATGCCATTTGGTTTGACTAATGCACCGGCTATATTCATGGATTTGATGAACCGTGTCTTCAGGGAGTATTTAGACAAGTTTGTCGTGGTATTCATTGACGACATCTTGGTGTATTTGCGTAATACGGAAGAGCATGTTTCTCACTTGCGGTTGGTACTGCAGACTCTTCGAGATGAGCAGTTGTATGCCAAGCTGAGCAAGTATGAGTTCTGGATGGATAGAGTGGTCTTTCTTGGCCATATCATATCCAGGGAGGGGATTTCTGTTGATCCAAGCAAGATTGAAGCGGTACTTAATTGGTCGCGTCCGACGACAGTTGCTGAGATCCGTAGTTTTCTGGGTCTAGCAGGGTATTATCGTCGCTTCATTCTGAACTTCTCTCAACTAGCTCGACCTTTGACGCAGCTTACTCGCAAGGGTGTGGACTTCGAATGGTCCTCCGAGTGTGAGGAAAACTTCTGTGAGCTTCGATGGCGGTTGACTTCTGCGCCGGTGTTGGCATTACCGTCAGGATCTGGAGGGTATGTCGTATACACGGATGCTTCTCTTCAGGGGTTAGGTTGTGTCCTGACTCAGAATGGGCATGTGATCGCATACGCTTCTAGACAGCTGAAGCTTCACGAGGACAACTATCCAGTCCATGATTTGGAATTGGCAGCCATTGTGTTCGCTTTGAAGATCTGGCGTCATTATCTGTATGGCGAGAAATTTGAGATCTTCACCGACCATAAGAGTCTCAAGTATTTGTTCACTCAGGCGGAGTTGAACATGAGGCAGAGACGTTGGATGGACTTGCTTAAATACTATGATTGTGAGATAAAGTACCATCCGGGAGCTGCTAATCTCACCGCTGATTCCTTGAGTCGCAAGGTGCGACTATCCGCACTTCAGACTTGTTCGATGTCTAGTGCGATCAGTGACTGTTGTACTTCAGGTTATACCTTCAAGCATAAGAAAGGTATGCAGAGTATCCAGATGTTTGCGATATTATCTGAGCCAGCTTTGTATTCACGGATCCGAGATGCTCAGATGTCTGATTCGAAGACCCAGCATTTAGCTCGTTTAGCTAACGAGGGTAGCTCGTCTGGATTTCATTATCAGTCAGATGGCTTTCTGTGTTTGTCTGGTAGGCTTGTGATTCCGCAGGATGAAGAGTTGCGAGAGGAGATTTTGTCTCAGGCACATCGCACTAAGTTGAGTATTCATCCTGGGAGCAACAAGATGTACAAGGATCTACGTACTCGCTTCTGGTGGAAAGGAATGAAACGCAGTGTTTATCAGTTTGTTTCGAGATGTTTGGTGTGTCAACAGGTCAAGGCAGAGCACCGACGACCTGGAGGATTGCTTCACAGTCTGCCTATTCGTGAATGGAAATGATAGTTTATCACAATGGACTTTGTGACCCATTTGCCGGTATCCCCGAGGAACTGTGATGCTATCTGGGTTGTGGTGGACCGACTCACCAAGTCAGCGCATTTCATTGCCTATAGCCGAGAGTACTCTGTGGATCGCATGGCACGGATGTACATTCAGGAGATCGTTCGACTTCATGGAGTGCCTGTGAGCATTGTCAGCGATTGGGACCCCAGGTTTACTTCTAGATTCTGGGGGAGTGTTCAGCGTGCGATGGGTACTACTCTCAGTTTGAGTACTGCCTATCATCCGGAGACTGATGGTCAGTCGGAGCGCACTATCCATACTTTAGAGGATATGCTTAGAGCATGCGTCATTGATTTTGGTTCAGCCTGGCAGGATCATTTGTCATTGATCGAGTTCGCGTACAACAACAACTATCATACTAGTATTGGGATGACACCTTTTGAGGCGTTGTACGGGTGACGTTGTCGTACTCCACTCTTCTGGGAAGAAGTGGGGGAGAGACAGGCTGAGGGACCAGAGTTTATTCAGCAAGCGATAGACGTTGTTGATCAGATCAAGAAACAGATTAAGACTGCACAGGATCGTCAGGCCAGCTATGCTAATATCAAGCGTAGGCCTTTGCAGTTCGATGTCGGGGAGAAAGTGTTTCTGAGAGTGTCACCTTTCCGCAAGATTCTCAAATTTGGCCTTAAGGGCAAGTTATCTCCCAGGTTTATCGGTCCGTTTGAGATCTTGGAGAGCATTGGCGATTTCGCTTATCGACTAGCTTTGCCACCGCATCTATCCAGTATTCACGACGTATTACACGTATCTCTGTTGCGACGGTATGTGGCGGATGAATCTCATATTCTGCAGCGGTCTGAGGTTCAGGTGAACAAGGATTTGACCTATGTTGAGAAACCTATTCGTATCCTGTATTATAAGGATAAGGTTTTACGGAACAAAGTCATTCCTTTGGTTTTAGTTCAGTGGCTGCGCCGAGGCACTGAAGAAGCTACTTGGGAGCTTGAGGACAGGATGCGTGAAGACCATCCTGAGTTGTTTTGATTTCATTCTTAAGTTGTATTCAGTTGTAAACTCTATAAACGTTTGATTTGAATAAAGAATGTTTCTGATTTCTGTATTACATTCAGTACTTAAGATCTGATTTCGAGGACGAAATATCTTAAGTGTGGGAGAATGTAGTAGCCCGTACCCTAATTGAGTAATTAAAGGATTAATGCTAATTAAATAAATTGGGTATCGGATGGATCGGAAGCTCCGAAGGCACGATCGGAAGCTCCGATCAGGATCGGAGGCACCGATGATATTACGTCATCCATGACGTGTGGTTGGATCGGAAGCTCCGATCACCCCTATCCAAAGTCAACAAGTGATATTTTGACACGTGGCAGATCAGGATCTTCGGAAGCTCCGATGGCAGGATCGGACGTTCCGATCGAGGTTCGGACGTTCCGATCGAGGATCGGAAGTTCCGATCGTTGCCTATAAATAGAGGGCCGACGCTTCATTTCCAATTGCCAATTCCGAGTATTACCCTCTCCTTTCTAGTCTATTTGAGTTGTTCTAACCTTCCTAGGTTTGACCCGGCGATCGGCGAGGCGTTCGGAAGTCGTAGCAGAGTTGTGCCCAAGTTCTGGAGGCATCGACATCAAAGGGCTAACGACGGACGAAGGTATAGCTTTTGCTTCCTATAAATATTTAGGAGTATGCAATAGCTTAGTTAAGGCTTTTAGAGCACTTTAATGATAGTAGTATCTTTTGGCAGTGTAGAGCAGACTATAGGAGTGGACCTAGAGTTGGTAGAGTTTGCACTGTTTTGAGGTACGAAAGTACTGTTTGAGATATCCTAACTGAATATGCATGTATTATGTGACTGCATGGTTTATATGTCATTGATTTATGCTGCATTCATTTGCATACTGAGCTATCTCCTTCGAGATGTCTGTTAGTAGGGTTTTTCCCTATCCTGTTAGTGGTTGGACTTCCATCGATTTGGGTCCGGCATATCCACTTGTATTATGGTATGGGAGCCACCTCCTGAAGCGACGGCACAGCGTGCTACATACCAGGGCCCGGACTGTCTCTGTTATCTGATCCTTGACCTCGAGTTTATAGGGAGTTCACTTTGTATGCATGTATACTCATACTCTCGTACTGAGCGTTTTATGCTCACGTCTCGTACTCTGTGTTTCTGGACACCCTATTCCATGGGGCAGGTTTGCGATTGGACGAGGCGGGTGGATCCAAGAGGGGCTAGTCAGTGGTTGACCAGCTGGAGCTTCGTCTAGGTTTTATTTCTATTGTTTTGAGGTTGATACAACTATTCGATTTGGTTGTATATTATTTGGATAAATTACAGATTCCTTTACTTGGGATTGTATAATGTTTATGGTTTCCGCAGTTTTATTCTGATATCTGATTAATTAAGTTAATTGCATGCCTAAGTTCTGTTAGTAGGTGATCCGGGTAAGGGTCACTATAGCTGCCATCCTGCAACTACGGTCTCCCAGAGCCTCCTGCTCCATCAAGTCAGAGACATGCCCCGTGGAATAGGGTGTCAAAAAACAGTACGATGACGTGAGCATAAAACGCTCAGTTTGAGAGTATGAGTATACAATATTATATGTGCATGTATGCATGAGGACGGGAACCATTACTCGAGGTCAAAAATATTTGATCAAGAACAGACTTGGGCCCTAGGTATGTAGAACTCTACGTCGTCACCCCAGGAGGTGGATCCCATACCCAAGAGTGGAATAATGGTGACCGGACATGAGTCCACGTGTCCAACCATCCACTAACAAGATAGGATCAACACCCTACTATAGGATATCTCAAGGATATAAGCTCAAGATGATCATGCATGAAGCATAATAACATGTCATAATATATGCAGATAAAGTCATGGCATATAGTTAATAAAACACATAATACATGCATACTTAGTCAGGGTATCTCGAATAGTACTTTCATATCTTAATCTTACTAGGCAAGCTACACCAGCTCTATGTCCAAGCCTATATTCACAAGATCACTATATCACTAAAATTATCTAAAAGACTTATCTTAGCTAATAGATACTGCAAACTATATATAGGATCTCGAGTCTACCTCCGTCCGTCGTCAGCCTTTTGTTGTTGAATGCCCTAGAACATGGGCACAACTACACTACAACTTCTGAACGCCTCGCCAAGGCCCCGCCCCTTACCAAATGATATGAATATATGAGGCGCTCGAAGATTCATATTTTTGCAAAAATTGTCTCTTAATTTTCCATCGAGAATTGAAGGATTTGGGATCCATGGTAACTTAGTTGGAGAGAATGGAAATAATTTTGGGAATTATTATAACAATATTGAAGTCCAAAGAGATCAAAAAAAATGGAGAAAATATTGGAGAAAATACAAAAATACAAGATTTGGTTCGAAGCACAGGCGCGCCCGGGCCATTGAATCTCGATAAGTGAATTTTATGCGCTTAATATGTTTATAATTATTAATTGCTTTGTTTCGAGCAGATTTATGCTTTATTTTTGTTGTTTGTGTGCATGTAGGGAACTACGAAATTGGTGAGGAATAAAAGGAGGAAAAGAAGAAAAGAAGGGAATAAAAGAATAAAAGAGAACAGAAGCAGAAAAGAAAGGATAAAAGAGAATGAAGCGCAGTAGGTTTCTTGAAGAAAGCTATATTGAAACGACTAGCTACTACTACTTGAATAAATAAAAGAGAATAATACGCGGGTTTTTGAAAATTTACTAAAAATTTTGGCATGACCCATTTGTTTATAAAACAAACCACCAAACGCAGACGGCAGTTCAAAATATTTTAAATAAAACCTCCCAAACATTCCAACAAGTTCCAAAAACAAAGTAACATGACAGCTGAGTACCCCACCGGACAACCATAAGTAAAAGCGATACAAAACAAATGTTCTTACGCAGGGAAACACATCCTGCTACTAAATAAAACGAGAAAGTAGAGATGTAATTTATTACAGACACCCAAACTGAAGTGACACAACGGAAAATAAATGGAGCCATGGTCACAGGTCTGCGCCTTCGGGATCCTCACCCAGGGGATCCTGCCCCTCAGTCCACTGATACTCGTCCTCACCTGAATGTAGGAAGAAGTGGGGTGAGTCTAAAAGACCCAGCAAGACTATGAGGGGGGAATAACGAGTACTACATAGATACAAGCACACACAAAATTTAAAATAGTGCGTAACAAAATAATCGTTAGTGCCCCTGAACTTAAAAGTAATTAACATGTATAAAGAATAAATGCATGAATATGACATGTGCAAGGCTAATTCAAATAACTCAATGAATAACATAAAATGTACTGGAACATGGTCATATGAATTTTGAGTGAACTCAGATCCATGAATTGTGACTCTGTGATTTTGATCATGATCATGGCTATAGTGCACAATGCCGCAAGGATGTCCAGATGAAACCCAACCCGATCTTGCCCTATATTGGTAAGGGAGACAAGAATAGCTCAGGCCCCACACAAACACATGCTAAGGTAAATAAACCCATAATGATTTGGTAAGGGAGGCCAAAACGTCTTTCAGCCCCACACGAACACATGAATATGTAGTCACAAGCATCTCACTTTGTTCAAAATATTTATTTCCTTTATTAAATTTGAGACTTAGCATGCACATGTAGATGTAATGTCCACGAAAAATATTGACTCAATTAACATGCAAAGAACTCGATGGTGAATGGCTGGAATGGTGATTTAGGGAAGTACCAAGGGTGAGATTCTAAACCATGGTTAAAGCACTTAGGTGAAAGGAGCGGTACACCCGACACAATTTATATCTCACTCAAAACTTGTCCAAAAGAGATTCTGCTTGAAGTAGCACTTCCCTAACCTCTTAAGTTTATCCCAGTCCCATACCCTTAACCCAAGTCTGTTTTTACCCTTGACGTAAAAGCTCAAACCCGAACAGAAATCTGTTTGCCTAAAATTCTGCGCCTCTTTAATCTCAAGGCTTAAAACTTAGGGAAAACTCATCCAAATTGAATTCCGCTCAAAACATCATTTCCCTAACTCCCTAAAGCGTCCACCAGTCCCGAGCCCTTCTCCGAGTTCAGCCTCTAACCCTGTTAGGAACTCACATTCTGGGCAGTCCATAATGTCACCAAAATCTGCTCCACATTACCTCCTCAAATCCGATTCAAAGCCTATCAATTTGTCCCTCGATCCTCCAGCCACTCTCCTAGCATCAATGCCAACCTCTAGGATCATCCAAAAACCCTTTAACAATCGCCATAACCCCTCGCTAATGCTCATTCCCGGGCAACCCAAAAACAACCCTTAAGTTACTGCCAAAATTCGAACAGCCCCTCTCCCAATCTCAAATCACATCCGACTCATTCTATTGCTACCATGTGAACTGCATATCACCCGTGGTAGCTCCTAAATCACCAAACCAATCAATCCATCAACACAACAGAAAAAAAAATCGAAACAAGAAAGCCACGAATACTGAAATTTTTGAAAATGTACTAAACATAAACCCCATTGCATATCAAGGCCTCCAAAATGATTTAACTACACATATGATCATCATGCCACCATTTATAACAACATCAAAAAAGAAACCATCGACCGTGAGGTAATAGAAACACAGGGCACGCTATATTCTGAAAAAAAAAACCAAAAATGGGGAGTGCAACATATATCACCAAATGCAACACTCAATAATCGTATATAAAATGCAAGGAATGAACCACAATCTTGCCTAGCACTACAAGAAAAACGGCAAACGACAACGCTTTTTCCGCGTTGTTATTGTCACGAAAAAGCGTTGTCGTAGCCAGTGATGTGAAAGACCGCGGTCAAAGACAATGCAAAAAAAGCATTGTCGTTTTGAGCATAGACAACGCATAAAAAGCGTTGTGATATTTGAAAAAGACAACGCTTTTTCCGCGTTGTTTTTTTTAGCAACGACAACGTTTTTTTATGCATTGTCTTTGAGCGGACTTTTTACAACACGGCCATTTACAACGCTTTTTCACAACGTTTTTAAAAGCGTTGTGTTTTGCAAAGACAACGCTTAAACCACTTACGACAACGTTTAAAAAGCGTTGTATTTTCTTAAATAAAAAACAAAAAAAAATAATTCACAAATTTTTAATATTATAAATCAATCAATATTCAAATTTTTGAAAATTAAATCTAATATACAATATTTCAATATTATAAATCATTCAAATATAACAAAAATCATTCAAATATAACAAATAATCGAATTCTTTGTGTTCATCTCGACCATGTGCGCTATGTTTTCTGCCTCAAATCGGAGTCGGCGATCAGGCCAACTCTCAAGAATGAGTGTCTGCTCTCAAAGAGCTCATTATCTAATATGGTATCTTTATCATCTGTGTTTTCAGGTACAATCCACAGCAATCTGAAAAGGATCAGAAACCAAATATGAAAAGAAACGCAAGAATGTTGAGTGCAGAATTACCAGCAATCGAGACAATAAATTAGGAGATGTTTTTCCAGGCAGCAGGATTTAGTGACTGTTTGATTTTCCATCATGGCATGGCATCTGGGATTAAAATAACACAAAAAATGGTATTAAAGGCTAAGGGAAATTATTCTCTGTAAAATTAATGTAATGTAGAAATAATTTAATTTCTTTGTTCTCCAAATTAATCACGTGATTCAACACGCACTCAAGAATCATATTGGACATGCTGATGGTATGAATAATTAAATGAAACCAGGTAAAAACTTGTTGATGGATGATATGAAACAAAGTTAATAGATATCTCCTTAAGTATTTCTTGAGTTAAAAAAACAGAAGAAAGGTCTTGGTCTTGAAGACAATACTCACCTGCTACATAAATGGTAGTGGCATTGATTGCAAGTCCAATGATTTCCAGAGAGTATTGCTTCACGGCAGTTCACGACAACAAAAAAGTTTTTCTTATATGGCAGGATATCATCCCCAAGCTGCAAAATTCGGAAAATAGCATAAAATTAGAGGCAATGCTACTGCATATAAGTCACTTTGAAGGTGAAAATCTTGATATGCTAAAATCTTGAGGGGCCAAAGGTCTCTCACACCCGACAATGCTACTGTATATAAGTGTAAGGCCCGAGATTATTTATTTTTAATCCGATAATATTTCATTTGAGAATATTTAGAGTTTAGAATTAAATTCTAATATTCTTAAATGAATAAGGATTGAAATTGAATTGAATCGCTTTTTCGGGGATTGAATTGCAAATAGCCAAAAGTTCAGGGACTAAACTGCAAAATAGCTTATATATATATCTATTCGACTCTTCTTCCACCAGATTACACGACCAAAACAAGGCAGAGGGATCAGATTTTGTGCGTTCCGATCATCAAAAATTCCAGATAAATATATATCTGCGATCACCGCTCCGAGCCCTTCGTTTTGGTACAAGTTTCATTCATCTTTATCAGACTTTATTTTTATGTTGAAGATGAAAGTTTATGATTTTAAGATATAGTGATATATGAGCTGTACCGATTGTGTATTCGCAGACGGTTCGGAAAAAGACTATCGTTCGGATTTTATACGATTTTAGCAAGAAAAATTCGAACCCTACCCTATCTGATTATGATGTTTTTGATGATATTGATATGAGATTATAAGTGATCTTGATTGTTGGATTGTTTTGGATATTGTTTGGATTGCCGGTTTATAGCCGTTACGCCGTCGATTCGCCAATTGTCAAGACTTTGATATTATTGATTAAAAGGAGCATGGTTTGAGTTGCATCTGATATTGTTAGTTATTTGATATGTTATTTCTCAGCTTTCCTTCGAAGATTGACGATTCGAGAATCCCGATTCGAACCGAGAAAGAGTTGAAGCAAGGTTTGCTAGTATTGTATTTGAAATGAAGTTGAGAAGCTGAGCAGATTTTGACATGTTTTCGTTGATTGTATTTACAGATTTGAAGTACTTTCAGACTCGACATCGAAAGGTATAAATGACAGCGAATCCAAATGGGATAGAACACTCGAAATAGTTATCGTTTCGAGTATTCCCTTGTTAATCACATACTTGGTTGATTATGTATTTTATGTGATTAGATGCTTTGATTGCTTTAAATGCTTATGTGATTAGTTGTTCAAGATGTTTTATAGCATTTAATGCATACAGAACATGTTGCATTCATCTTGAACTCCAGCCTGAAAAGCACAGAGGGTTGAAAGGACTAGAGTGCATATGACGTTTGGAGGGCTGTAGTTGAGTGGCACGGATTGTAGACTTACTTCCAGAGCCAGAAGACTCACTATAGTTGCACCAAAGTCAGAGGAAATAAAGTATTTAACTTCACCTCGATTGGTGAGTTGGTGTTCGTTAAAGATTTTATTTCCTCGGGATCCCAAAGAACTTATATTCGATTGATATCAGCTTGATAGCCTCTTTTTCCATATGCATTGCATTCACGTTTATTATCTCGCGCTTTATGTTGTTTATACTGGGATTTTATTCTCACCGGAGGTATCCGGCTATTGCTTTGTTTTGTATGTGTGCATGGCAATAGGTGGGGCAGGAGCTGGTCAGAAAAGACAGGGATAGCTCGAGATAAAGTCTTAGCATGTGAGGATACGGGTTGTAGCAGCAAGACATGTACTTTGAGTGGATAAACATGTTAGAAAAGAATACAAGAATGTTGTATAAGTTGTTAACTACATGTGTAACTTGTGTAGGAAAGCTTATCAGATGTTATTAGATTGCATGTTTATTTTTTTGAAGCTTGTATAAGAGTATGTGTTTGTATGTTTCAAGTTTGGACAACAAAAATCTTTCCTGCATTTTTTGGAAAATGTAGCCCGCTCGATCGGTAGAAATTCACCGATCGAGCGAGGCCCTTATTTTTCAAGTCATAGAAATCGAGTTTGTTGCCCGCTCGATCGGTAGAAAGTCACCGATCGAGCGAGGCCAAGAATTCCCTGGACCGAGAACTTCTAGTTTGAGCTCGCTCGATCGGGCAGCTTTCGCCGATCGAGCGAGACACTGTAGCTTTTTAAAAAAAAATAATTTTTTTTTTAGCTCTTGGTTCTTTTTATCCTTTGTGTACTTGATTAATTGTTAATTCTAATAAATTGCCCTAAGATAAGATTAGCAACCCGGGTCCCCACAACAGGTGGTATCAGAGCATAAGTTTCTGGATTTAGTTAGAAGTTGATGAGCGGGGTAGATTGAGTCTGTCTGATTGTTTGATATTACATGAGATTACATGTTGTATCTGATTATGTGCATTATATGCTAGCATTCTTTTTATTGCAATAATTATGTGATTGCATGATTATGTGCTTTAAATTGCTACTGCATGCTATATATGCAATTGTATTCCAGATTATCCTCAGTCAGAACCTGAATTCTCATGAGAATGCATGAGAATGTTTATCAGAGAAGGATGGAATAAATTGCTTCATATGATATTGTTTATACACTAATCTGTTTGACAATCAGATATGCCTCCCCGTAAAGCACCGGCCATTAGACAGCCATTAGTGGTTCCTCCAGCTGAACCATCACTAGTACCACCGCCAACGGTTGAACCCCAGAATGCACAGGGTAGTACATCTGTTGATCCTTTGGATCCTACTGCTACTCCAATGGAGACTTTGTTGAAGCGATTTCAGTCATTCAAACCTCCAAAATTGAAAGGAACAGAAAATTCAGTTGATTGTGAGAATTGGCTTGAAGATATAGAACAGCTGTTTGAATCACTCGACTATACCGATGATCGTCGTATCCGATTGGTAATACATCAACTCCATGAAGTTGCCAAAAGTTGGTGGATTACTACAAAACGGGCATTAGAACAACGAGGTATGATTATCACCTGGACTGTATTTAAAACTGAGTTCTATCAACGTTTCTTTCCAGTCTCCTACAGGAAGGATAAAAGTGCTGAATTTGCCAATCTAATGTGGCCAAATTTTCAAGTCTTTTGAAGTTTGCTCCATATATAGCAGCTACTGATGAAGCAATGGCAGATCAGTTTATCAATAGCCTTAATCCCGATGTGTTTACCTTGGTGAACAGTGGACGACCTAATACTTTTGCCGATGCTTTGAACAAAGCTAAGGGAGCAGAAGCGGGGTTATTGCGAAAACGAGGAACACCGTTCATTCCCCAGCCATTTCCACAGTTTGTATCAGCATCAGTTCCACAGAATCCGCCACAGTTTCAGCAATCATCTCCCAGATTTGAGGGAGGAAGCAGTGGCAGAAAGGATTCTCGTCTCAAGCCTAAAGGGAAACAGTTTAAGCAGGCAGGTAGTAAGTAGTTCTTCCAGTTCTAGTGGACAAAGACAGTTTGCTACAGGTCAGAGAACTGGTGAATCAGGAGTGTTTTGTGGTAAGTGTGGTGGACGACAAGCTATCGATCAGTGCAAAGGTGTATCAGGTAATTGCAATATTTGTCGCCAACCAGGTCACTATGCCAAAGTATGTCCCCAACGAGCTATTGGTGAAAGTTCTTCTCGACCAACACCTCAGACAGAAAGGCAATCAGTGCATTCATTCCAGCCTCAGCAACAGCCCAGAGCAGGAGGAAGCCAGACTGTGACTCAACCTCCTAGACAACAGGCTCGAGTCTTTGCACTTACTGAGGAACAGGCTCAGGCAGCACCTGACGATGTCATAGTAGGTAACTGCTCTATTTATGGTTATCTTGCCTATGTTTTAATAGATACAGGTGCATCATATGCATTCATCTCTGAACAATTTGTTATGATGCATTCTTTATCGTCTGAGACATTGCCTACTGTTGTTTCTATTTCATCACCTTTGGGTGAGGGTATTATCTCTGTTCGAATGATTCGAAATTGTGCATTGCAATATGACAGGAATGTGATTGATATAGATTGTATAGTACTTGGATTATCAGATTTCGATTGTATTGTTGGTATAGACATGTTAATTAAGTACAGGGCAACTGTAGATTGTTTCCAGAAAGTGGTCAGATTTAGACCAGAAATGGCATCAGAATGAAAATTCTACGGTAAGGGTTATCGAGCCAAGATCCCTTTGATATCTGTGTTATATATGACCCGTTTATTACAGAGAGGGGCGGAAGGATTTCTTATTTATGCAGTCGATGTATTGAAATCCAGTCCAGCAGTAACAGATATTCCAGTTGTACATGAATTTGCTGATGTATTTCCTGATGAAATTCCTGGTTTACCTCCAACCCGAGAGATAGATTTCAGTATTGATTTAATGCCAGGTACGCAACCAATATCCAAAGCTCCTTACAGAATGACACCTATTGAATTGAAGGAGTTGAAGGATCAACTGGAAGATTTGTTGGCCAAAGGGTACATTAGACCGAGCGTTTCACCTTGGGGCGCTCCGGTACTGTTTGTACGAAAGAAATATGGTTCAATGCGATTATGCATCGATTATCGTCAATTGAACAAGGTAACCATCAAAAATAAATATCCATTGCCTAGAATAGATGATTTGTTTGACCAGCTACAGGGTTCAGCTATCTATTCTAAGATTGATTTACGATCCGAATATCATCAATTGAGAGTGCGAGATGAAGATATTCCTAAAACTGTTTTCAGAACAAGGTATGGACATTATGAATTCATCGTCATGCCTTTTGGTTTAACCAATGCTCCTGCAGTATTTATGGGATTGATGAATAGGGTATTTCAAAAATATTTAGATGACTTTGTCATTATCTTCATTGATGATATCTTGATATATTCCAAGAATGTGGATGATCATGCTGAACATCTCAGAATCATTTTACAGACTTTGAGAAATGAGAAATTATATGTCAAGTTATCGAAATGTGAATTTTGGTTGCAGAAAGTTGTGTTTCTTGGGCATATTATTTCAGGTGATGTGATTTCAGTAGATCCAAGCGAAGTCGGGGCTGTCTTGAATTGGCCTAGACCTACATCAGTGCCAAAAATACGAAGTTTTATGGGCTTGGAAGGTTATTATAGACGTTTTATCAGAGATTTTTCCAGCATTGCGAAGCCTATTACGCAATTGACTCAAAAAAATAAGCCGTATGTCTGGATTGAAGCGTGTGAAACTAGTTTCTTGGAGTTGAAGAAAAGGCTTACAAGTGCACCTGCCTTGACGATTCCATTAGGTACGGGTGATTTTGTTGTATATTGTGATGCTTCTCACAAGGGTCTGGGTTGTGTGCTCATGCAGCGAGGGCATGTTATTGCTTATGCTTCGAGACAGTTAAAGTCACACGAGACTCGATATCCTATCCATGATTTGGAGCTTGCCGCTATTGTCTTTGCATTGAAGAT
This sequence comes from Henckelia pumila, assembly GCF_033568475.1. Classification (NCBI taxonomy): domain Eukaryota; kingdom Viridiplantae; phylum Streptophyta; class Magnoliopsida; order Lamiales; family Gesneriaceae; genus Henckelia; species Henckelia pumila. Next base: position 36,164,108 of record NC_133120.1, on the reverse strand, counting down.
ATGGCGACATTATTTATATGGTGAGAAGTTTGAAATCTTTTCGGATCACAAAAGTTTGAAATATCTGTTTTCGCAATCAGAATTGAATATGAGACAGCGTAGATGGCTTGATTTACTGAAAGATTTCGATTGCGAGATTAAATATTATCCAGAAAAATCTAATGCAACTGCAGACGCCTTAAGTAGAAAGGTATGTTCTTTATCCTTGTCTACAATAGGTGTATCTCAATTGGTGGAAGATTGTTATATTTTTGGATTAATATTTGAAACAGATATGCGACCTATTCGTGTTTATGCTATAAGAGCTGAGCCAAAACTGTTAATGAGAATCAAAGAAGCACAGAAAGAGGATCAGAATATTCAAAATTCTATTGCTATTGTCAGATCTGGACATCAATCTGAATATCAGGTCAGTGCTGATAATGTGTTATATGTGAATAACAGACTTGTTGTTCCAGATGTTTCAGACTTGAAACAGCAGATATTGAAAGAGGCTCACAGCAGTCCATTCAGTATTCATCCTGGTGGCAGGAAAATGTATAATGATCTGAAGACACAATATTGGTGGAAACAGATGAAAGCAAATGTCACAGATTTTGTGTCTAAATGTTTGAATTGCCAACAGGTAAAAGCAGAAAGAAAGAAACCAGGTGATCTATTGCAGAGTCTATCAGTTCCAGAATGGAAATGGGATCACATTTCTATGGATTTCGTTACACAGCTACCACTTTCATCTTGAGGGTGCGATGCCATTTGGGTGATTATTGATCGTTTGACGAAATCAGCATGTTTTATTCCGTACAGAATGACGTACAGGCATGATCAGATGACAGAAATCTACGTCAGAGAAGTGGTAAGATTACATGGTGTGCCTAAATCTATTGTTTCAGACCGAGACTCTAGATTTACATCACACTTTTGGCATAGCTTGCAACAAGCTCTTGGTACTCAATTGCATCTGAGTATAGCTTATCATCCTCAAATAGACGGACAGTCAGAGCGGACAATCCAGACACTTGAGGATATGTTGAGAGCTGTAGTACTAGATTTTGGTACTAGTTGGAAAGATTCATTACCACTTGCAGAATTCTCTTATAATAACAGCTATCAGACGAGCATTGAGATGGCTCCTTTTGAAGCATTGTACGGAAAAAAATGCAGATCACCGTTGTATTGGGATGATATCTCAGACGTACCAGATGTTGGGCCAGATATGATCCGAGAAATGACAGAAAAAGTGAAGCTTATACAGAAAAGAATGAAAACAGCTCAAGACAGACAAGCAAAATATGCAAATATCAGACGACGACCTCTATCTTTTGATCAGGGAGACAGAGTTTTCTTGAAAATTTCTCCGTTTAGAGGTACAGTCAGATTTGGCAAGAGAGGAAAGTTATCTCCACGTTTTATCGGTACGTATGAGATTATTGAGAAGATAGGCGATCTTGCTTATCGGCTCTCTCTTCCTCCATCTTTGTCTGGTATTCATGACGTATTCCATGTCTCTATGCTGCGGAAGTATCAGCCTGATCCTTCCCATATTCTTCAGCCTGATGAAGCTGAACTTGACGAGACTCTCAGTTATTTTGAGCAGCCGATTCAGATTCTTGATCGCAAAGATAAACAGCTCAAAAATAAGACAATTCAGCTAGTTAAAGTTCAGTGGAGTCGACATGGCATTGAAGAAGCGACTTGGGAGACTGAGTCAGACATGAGACAAAGATTTCCAGAGCTATTTCATTGATGTGAGTTCTTATTCTGCTTTATGTTCTTTCATTCTCTTATGTGTATACAGATTGTCTATACAGCTTGCTTATGATTTCGAGGACGAACTCATGTCTTAGTGGGGGAGAAATGTAAGGCCCGAGATTATTTAATTTTAATCCGAGAATATTTAATTTGGGAATATTTAGAGTTTAGAATTAAATTCTAATATTCTTAAATGAATAAGGATTGAAATTGAATTAAATTGTCGGGGACTGAATTGCAAATAGCCAAAAGTTCAGGGACTAAACTGCAAAATAGCTTATATATATCTATTTGACTCTTCTTCCACCAGATTACACGACCAAAACAAGGCAGAGGGATCAGATTTCTTTCTTCACGCCATTTTCAATATTTTAAAGCTTCGATTTTGTGCGTTCCGGTCATCAGAAATTCCAGATAAATATATATTTGCGATCACCGCTCCGAGACCTTCGTTTTGGTACAAGTTTCATTCATCTTTATCAAACTTTATTTTTATGTTGAAGATGGAAGTTTATGATTTTAAGATATAGTGATATATGAGCTGTACCGATTGTGTATTCGTAGACGGTTCGGAAAAAGACTATCGTTCGGATTTTATACGATTTTAGCAAGCAAAATTCGAACCCTACCCTATCTGATTATGATGTTTTTGATGATATTGATATGAGATTATAAGTGATCTTGATTTTTGGATTGTTTTGGATATTGTTTGGATTGCCGGTTTGTAGCCGTTACGCCGTCGATTCGCCAATTTTCAAGACTTTGATATTATTGATTAAAAAGAGCATGGTTTGAGTTGCATCTGATATTGTTAGTTATTTGATATGTTATTTCTCAGCTTTCATTCGAAGATTGACGATTCGAGAATCCCGATTCGAACCGAGAAAGAGTTGAAGCAAGGTTTGCTAGTATTGTATTTGAAATGAAGTTGAGAAGCTGATCAGATTTTGACATGTTGTTGTTGATTGTATTTACAGATTTGAAGTACTTTCAGACTTGACATCGAAAGGTATAAATGACAGCGAATCCAAATGGGATAGAACACTCGAAATAGCTATCGTTTCGAGTATTTCCTTGTTAATCACATACTTGGTTGATTATGTATTTTATGTGATTAGATGCTTTGATTGCTTTACATGCTTATGTGATTAGTTGTTCAAGATGTTTTATAGAATTTAATGCATACAGAACATGTTGCATTCATCTTGAACTCCAGCCTGAAAAGCACGGAGGGTTGAAAGGCCTAGAGTGCATATGACGTTTGGAGGAAATAAAGTATAGTTGCACCAAAGTCAGAGGAAATAAAGTATTTAACTTCACCTCGATTGGTGAGTTGGTGTTCGTTAAAGATTTTATTTCCTCGGGATCCCAAAAAACTTATATTCGATTGATATCATCTTGATAGCCTCTTTTGCCATATGCATTGCATTCACGTTTATTATCTCGCGCTTTATGTTGTTTATACTGGGATTTTATTCTCACCGGAGGTATCCGGCTATTGCTTTGTTTTGTATGTGTGCATGGCAATAGGTGGGGCAGGAGCTGGTCAGAAAAGACAGGGATAGCTCGAGATAGAGTCTTAGCATGTGAGGATACGGGTTGTAGCAGCAAGACATGTACTTTGAGTGGATAAACATGTTAGAAAAGAATACAAAAATGTTGTATAAGTTGTTAACTTCATGTGTAACTTGTGTAGGAAAGCTTATCAGATGTTATTAGATTGCATGTTTATTTTTTTGTAGCTGTATCAGAGTATGTGTTTGTATGTTTCAAGTTTGGACAGCAAAAATCTTTCCTGCATTTTCTGGAAAATGTAGCCCGCTCGATCAGTAGAAATTCACCGATCGAGTGAGGCCCTTATTTTGCAAGGCAGAGAAATCGAGTTTGTTGCCCGCTCGATAGGTAGAAAGTAACCGATCGAGCGAGGCCAAGAATTCCCTGGACCGAGAACTTCTAGTTTGAGCTCGCTCGATCAGGCAGCTTTTGCCGATCGAGCGAGACACTGTAGCTTTTTAAAATAAAAAATAAAAATTTTTTTAGCTCTTGGTTCTTTATATCCTTTGTGTACTTGATTAATTGTTAATTTTAATAAATTGCCCTAAGATAAGATTAGCAACCCGGGTCCCCACAATAAGTCACTTTGAAGGTAAAAATCTTGATATGCTAAAATCTTGAGGGGTCAAAGGTCTCTCACACCCTCAACTCTTTTTCTCAAACAAGGTTTACAGACAACTATCACTCAACTAGCATGAATAATAAAACACAGATTTATAGGGGAAAAAGGCAAACCCATTTAGAAGTGACACTATACCCACTGAGGCCATCCCAACCAAGATACCAAGTTTCAGACTAGCATTCAACACATAATACAATAAAACAGTAGTAGAGATAAAAGTTCAGATAGACTCGATGCAGCAATATAAGAGTCAATATATCAATTTACCAATTACCAGTAAAAATTCATTACTAAACAATTGTCAAAACCAATGACCACACCCCAACTTTGCATCCAAGTTCTTATCAAAATATCAAATTTTCAATAACAAAATCACGTTCATTCACTATCACATTATTACTGAATTTCATAATCGAACAAACTTGAAAAAAATCCAGCGACTGAGAAAGAGCACGTTCCCATACTTCAATGCTACACTCCAATTGACTAAGTGCATCAAAAATCTGTGAGATAGGATTTTCATGCATCAGCTATGCCAATTTTTTAAAAAAATATGAAAGATATTGAACTCAGCCTATACAGTTTTGATGCAACTAAAGCAACGTGGAAACAGGTACACAAATCTGAATTTCTCTAACTTGTTGTCTTCCAGCATCTTTTTGTAAAGATGCGTGTCATTGCAAACATAACAAAATTAAATATACATGTCAACTTTTCAAAAGAAGTTTCTAAATTACTTAAATCAAATAACTTATCATATATATCCCGCTAAACAATTGCCTAATGGCACTCTGCACAGATTTCAAAATCGCAGCCAGACTATACAAGAATGAACATGATGATCTTATCTGTGGTGTCAATCAAATTTGTGAAGGTATAGAAACTTATCTTGGATTCATAGTCATCTGAACTATAATCATAATCATAAGCTGGAAACATGCTAATTTTCACACTACTGGAGAATGGCATGATCATCTCAGTGCATGCCTGGTAAAAATCGCAAACAATAGTTAACTTCGTGATTCCATTCAGTGGCTCAAAAAAATGATAATCACAGTTTAAATTCAGTGATTTAACACCTGCCAGTTCCACCCATCCATACCATGATAGGATCATCATCCAGATCAAAGCACTCAAATGATCCAGTATAATTGTAATACACACTAACTCCTTCAAAGACACACTCTAAGATATTGGCCTTACTGGAGCAATTTTTTTATCTTTTTACATACCTCACAAAAGATTATAAGCTGATTGGTCGGAGAATTTAATTCAGCACATACAGCTCATGCCATAGAAATAAATGATTTACTGAATTTTATAAGAAGTGATTTACTGAAGCCAAAAAAATTAATATCAGTTTAATTTTTATATGAGATTACAGATATCAGAACTTCAAATTTACAGCAAATCAACCTCTTTTATTGGATTTCCAGGCATTGGCATAAGAAAACCAACAGGATAGGGGTAATCTGCCATAGCCAAGGAACTATAAGCAGACGACAACCAGTTAGAGAGATCATCAGCACTATCTAGTTTCCTGCAAATGCAATTCTCATATCACACAAGTAGCTACCCAAATGATTAGACACAGGGCTAAGAAAATAATTTTTAAAAACATCTTTATCATATATATATACATATATATATATATAATAGAACTTGAAAGGAAAATGCACAGTTGTATAATCTTACCGGTAAAAACAGAAGGTTTCCGACAAATGGAAAAGCCCATTATTTCTCTGTGCCTCTAGTTATATTACATCCCAAGATGTCTTTATGGTATTAAAGCAGCTGACACTTTCACGCTGACATAATGATCAATAAGAAAGGATTATTATACTGAAAAAATTCTTGTAAACTAGGAACTATATAAATAATAAGTTCAGTATGAAGGGAAAAACAACAAGAACTGGCGCTGAGGAAGCTAGCGATCGAATTGTAATGTATGGGTATTTGAGCCTCATCCATGCTGCCAGCACTGTCAAATATAATCTAATAAATGTTTGTCTCAAAACTTACTAAGCTTCTTAATATCGACACGAAATTGGATTTTAGATCAAGATGAAAGATTTTCTTACTTCCGCCCTATGATCCACCAAAAAGCACAACAGGTCAAGCCTGAGCAGAGAAGTTTCTTTTCAGCTCAGTAATCAATACAGCAAAAGCAGCAAGAGCTTGCTCAGTTGTTAAAAGTGATAATGTGCTAGCATTCTTGTACGCCTCCTCTTGATTTCCATACGGCATCGACTCCCCGTAGTACCTATGCTGTCATGCAACACTCACATCGTTAAGTGCACTGTAATCGGAAATAATTGTTCAAAAAACATGCCATCGTATTCTAAAACACTTAAATTCCCAGCCAACTCTCCCAAGAACAAATAATATACCAAAAATCTCATGTGGCCCGAACTAAAAGCGCTGCGGATCACATTCTTACAAAACAGATACATGCACGCCAGAATGCAGGGGGATAAGGGGCGACTAAATAAAATAAGGGACAAATTTTTTTCCAGCTAAATAAATAACTGCGTAAAAAAATATATTACTTCAGGGAAGATAACGATGGCGCCAAAACGAGGAGCGAGCTCCCAAACAAGGCCTGTATTGGCGGCGAACCACTCTCCGAGTAATCCACATCTACCGAGCAACTAAGCCAGCTTCGGTATGAATTGAACATCAAATTTATGTGTCGTGATCTACTTCGTCCCACTAGAGCAGTATCTGTAGCAACACAATCCAAAGCTAACAACATCAGAGTACAGACATCAACATACAGATGCAAACATTAAATTCAATTTAGCTGAGAATTTGCTACAAAAATGCAGGACTTCCATTAGAAATCGCTGCCACGTTTATCTCCGATTGGAACAAAGCACAATTAGCACAACAGATATTTAAAAAGTGTTAGCTCATTAAGATACTGATTTAAAAGTGGATATTGCATGGAAAAAAAGGGCCAAAAATCAATTCGCTTCGCATCAAAGTACACCTTGAAATAATAGATGAAATTAAAATTACATGGAGAAGATTATAAAGGAATTAAAATCTATTCTATTCCAGGATAACAGACACATGTTCAACATTTCACCTCATTGATTTAAAAATTAGTAGCAGTAGATGGGCAAGGAATAAAACAGAAACAATTTATCTTTGACACAAGATTCAGGCACCTAATAAAGGCAAAAATAACATCTACGCTTTGATGTGCAATGGTAAAGATCCACTAAATACAATTTCAGCAAAATCACACAAGAATGGACAAAGGGAAAATAAAAATTTTTAATCAATAACACCCCAAACACCTTAAATTATTATACTACAAGAATGATTTCACAAAGAACAAAACTCGATCAAGAATTACCTCCACAGTTAAATTATTTACCACTCCTGTATCTAAACTTAGCAGCCTCATTCACAATCTCCTCATTCACAATCTACACATTAAGACTGAATGTGATTAAGATCAAATAATCCACTATTCTTGTGGGAAGAGTAGCAAGAAGGGGTAGGATACATGCCTGATCAAAAGCTGGAAAAATATAATCTGCAATTTGAATTTCAGCTATTGATCGGTTTCCCTAAATTTTTAAAGGCATTCTAACTGTTAGAGGATGAAAAATACGAAAATGTTGAGTCTCGGCTGTTATATATAATAAGTATCAATTGAACATTGAAAGATCACCATTGCTGCCAGACCAATAGCGAATCCAACTATACCCTGCGTCACAGATCAAAGTCATGCGAAAATAATTTCTGAATGGACGAAATATAAAACAAGATTTCGATATTTTTTACCTGCTCGCAAAGAGGAATGTTGAAAACGCGAGATTTGCCTAATCCAGTAGTGCAACGGAAAACACCCCCAAAGCCAACATCTTCCCCGAATAAGTACGCACTGAAAGCAAGTCAGGAAACCCAAAATCACAAAGTTAACGAAACCATTTGAAAATTAAATTAAACAAATTAAAGATCAAAAAGAAAAAATCTACAAGATCGAGGGATCAGGGCGAACCATGGGTCAGTTTTTAAGGCAGTGTGAAGGGCCTGATTAATTACGGAGAAGAGATTGATCCTTCCAGTTTCCGTTGAGAGTCCTCTCCTAGAGGAAGAAAACAGAACACCACGACCCAACAAGCTTCCGATTCTCCTCAAACTGCTGCATCCAGCCATTTCAACTCACTCACAAGAATGAAATGTGTAGCTTCCTAGTTATAAGCAAGAGATCAAAAAGGAGAGGGCCACGGGAGAAATCGCAAATAGGGTTTGGGAATTTTGCGTTCATTCTTCCAAACGTGAGGGTAATATTACTTATTTAAGTTTTATATTTAAAAATAATAATAATAAAAATAAAAAAATAACATATACAACGCTTTTTAAAAAATGTTGTTGAGTATAAAAAAAAAACGCTAATAGACAACGCTTTTAAAAAACGTTGTCTTTAACCTAAAAAAACGCTTATAGACAACTCTTTTTGTAAAAAACGTTGTCTTTGATGAAAATAAAATATATAAAGACAACGCTTTTCACTAAAAGCGTTGTAATTTAATAAATGACAACGCTTTTTACAAAAAACGTTGTCTTTTAAGTGATGTGTTTGACCATATTTGTTGTAGTGATATAGCTAGAATAAGGAAGAATTGATGAACCCAAAGAAAAGAGGGAGCTGCGGCCGAGAGCAAAACTTGAATGTGAAAGAGTAGGTGTCCGGTGAGCCAACTTGTGGCTAAGGGCTTTGATGACTCTTTGTATAAACAATCTTTTGTTTAATATAATTTACACTTTTATTAATGGCAATGACTTTATCTTTCTTCATATTGTTATATTGTGATATACTATTGTTGTTTTGATAAAGACCTTGAATATACTATAGTGTATGTAAGATGTGGTAGAACATGGAGATGTCTATCATGAAACACATCTTATAGTCACTGTATATTCTAAACTGTTCCTAGTCGATTGAGCCGTCCGATAATAAGGATAAGGATCGCTCGAGTTTGAGACTAGCATTTGCGATGCAGAGTACCACGTTTCATTGGTAAGGAACATGGAGATGTTCGAAGCATGCAAATGGATATTCATATGATGAATGATCGAACTACCCTATCCGGACTTTCCAAGTGGTTATCACTTATCGAGTGGATATAGTCCGCGGTTTTGGTTGTACACCATTAGTCCTTACTACTTGAAACATCATTGAGACTCTATATGCTAGTATTGTGCTTTGACTCGTTTACCGACTCTATTGGGGTCATCAGGTGTCGGGATTGGGTACAGTTACAGCACATATAGGAGTCGATGCTTTGTTGTCAAGGATTCACCACATACTTGTGAGTGTGGATATCCTATGCGATCTGAGGAGATATTAGTGTGACGAATCTCTGGCCAGAGTACATGATGTGATTTAAGAAATGGTTTCTTAGTAGCACATGCGATGTCACTATTTGATCTTCAAGATGTATTGCATAGTTATCGAATCTCGAACGACTCTCGATATACCAATGGTTGTTGATTCGATCGGGATATATGGATGAAGGGACCGTACTGTACGCTAACCAAAATCTATTGGTTCTTGTAGGCACTATCAATGATACCTAGGGAATCATGGGGCGATGTTGCTAGGCGCTCTTACCATGATTCGATGGGCAAGTCGGAAATTGTTGTTTCGAGTCACAAGGAGTTGTGAGCCCACGACTAGTTGTATCCCTGAACCATTGAGGGTCACACAGTGTAATGGATTTTTAATCCCCGTTAAGATAGTTAAATTTAAAGAGTTAAATTTAATGAACAAAGAAGTTGAACTTCTTAATAATGAGTAGAGGAGTAAGATTTCCTAAAATGACATAGGGATGGACATTTTTGGAAACCACTGAATTCGGATTCAGAAAAATTTATCTTGACTTTAAAAGGTGCAGAAATGGTTTCTGTGCACATTGGTGAAATCGGTTTATCAATCGGAGTCACGATGAATTTTATATTAATTTCTGAACATGCGGGCTTTGCTTGTCGGGCTTGAACTTATGACTAATGGGCCCTAAGCTGTTAGTGGCCTACATTATAAATAAGTTATTGCAGTACAGAAATTAGACACAACAGGCATAATTTTCGAAATTAACTAGGGTTTTGAAACCTAGTGGCCGCCGCCCCCCTCTCCCCTCTCTGCTCGAAAAACCCAGCCTGTGAATTTTGAATTTGCAGTCTGGTTTAACGGATCAAATTCGTTAATATCTTCGTAGAAACTTCTGATAGATTTTCTAGTGCAATCTATCAGAGGGATTAAATATCCGTTCGTGGACCTGATTGAAGAACAGTTCGTCCATCAGTTCCAGGGATATACAACAAGAGCAGAGCAATCTGTTGGTGTCCAAAATCTCGATTCGAGATTGAGGTAAAAATTTATAATCGTTATTTAATTTTTACACACACACAATTTAATCGTAAGGTTGATACCCATTATGGAATCGTTCCATATAAAATTTTTAAACTTCCGCTGCACCGGGTATCAATTCTGATTGATCTGATCGCCGCGTTCTCCAACAGTGGTATCAGAGCCAGGTTGCTCAGATCAAGCGATTAAATTAATCGATTGTACAAAAAATTTTTAAGCCTCGGTTTTTGAAACAAAATAAATATTTAAAAATAAATTTTTTTTTTTTTTTGGGCAAAAACCCGGGCAGCGATTGGATCGCTGCCCGGGGCAAGGGTAGCGATCGGCGCTGCACAGGGCGGCGCTGGGATTGGACTATATAATATGTGATATTATTGTTGTATGCATGTTTTAGACATAATTGTGTGAATCCGGCAAGCATACAAAATTTTAAAAATGATGAGACAAATTTTTATAATTAAAATCCCTCATTTTAAATATGATTTAAAATTGATATCAAGATAAATAAAAGAAATTTAAATTTGTTTAAATGTTCCTACCTTCCATCAACGATCAATGTATGAGATGCTACCCGCGGATACGGTCCGGCTCATATTATTGGGGGGGGCCCGTTCGTCGGAAAGTTGTACATTGGATCGACACATGTTGTAAGTTGGGTGGAACTCCCATGGGATGGGCTCATATTATTGGGGGATCCACATGGCGACCGTCCATCACAACTTAATATTGATGAGTCATCTTGACATGTCACAATAAACGGCGTCATATTATTGGGCCCTTATTGGACATGAGGTAAAAACGTGGAGGTTGCTTTGGAAGCAATTGGGCTCTACCTTTTGAAAATTATGGTTGGCTGATATTATTCGGGACCATAAGTTTGTCAATTGGACTCCATGTTCTCACTAAGGAAAACAGTTTCCCGTTTTCACTAGAAGGTAGTGAAATCGTTAAAATAGTGGGAGTGAGATTCATAAAATAAATTTTGCCTATTTTATGTCTTAGTAAATTGCTTAAACAATCACTGATAATTGTCTGTTTCATCTCAGTAATCCACATGTTTCTATTCTCCAACAAAACAAACTTACTTGCGCAAACAATACAGAATGATTCCATAAGTTAAGATTGTCCTAAGTTCGGAAAAGATTTTCTAAAGTGTTAGAAAAGGCTTCTCCGAAAACAGCCCCGGCTGATGTAACTGCCGAAAGGTTGGCCGAACTAGAGAAATGGTTGGACCATGATCTCAAGGCCAAATGTTACATGCAAAATTGGACAAGTCTAAACAAGTTTGTCATCACTGCAAGAAACCCGGTCATTGGAAACGTAATTGCAAGGAATACCTCAAGCAGTTGCGAACTGCAAAGGGTATGTTTTACATTAAAATGTTTTTCTTAAATACTACTTCTTGGGTATTGGATACCAGATGTAGATCTCATATTTGCAATGAGTTGCAAATGATGACAAGAAGTAATAGGCTAAGGATGGGTGAGACCCAGTCAAGGCTCGGGAATGGTTCCAGAGATAAATCCAAAGCTATAGGAGACATTTATTTTTGCAGAACAATTTTAAGTTTTGAGAGATGTTTTATTTGTTCCGGATTTGATTAAAAACATTATTTCTGTTTCTATGCTTGATAGAGATGATTATTCTTGCAATTTTGTGAATGGGATTTGCAATATTTACAAGAATGAATGTTTGATTGGAAATGGACAACTTGAAAACGATCTATACAACTTAAAACTAAAAGACGTTCCAATAAATTATGTTGATAAACCGGCAACAACAAACAAAAGAAAAATCGATAGCCAAAACCCGGCAAACCTTTGGCATGATAGGCTAGGTCATATTTCCTCAAGGAGGATGAACAAGCTAGTGGGAGAGGGCATGTTTGATATGTCTGATATTAACTCTCTACCTACTTGTGAATCCTGCCTAAAAGGAAAAATGACTAAATCTCCTTTTAAGGGGAAACCTGAGCGTAGTCAAAATCTGTTGGATTTGATCCATACAGATGTTTTGTGGTCCATTTAGAGTTGGTACTCAATATGGCCACACCTACTTCATTACCTTTACTGATGATTATTCGAGGTATGGGTATTTATATTTAATGAAATATAAGTCTGAAGCATTTGAAAAGTTCAAAGAATTCAAGGCTGAAGTAGAAAACAAGCTAGGTAAAAGTATTAAAGCACTTCGATCGGATCGAGGTGGAGAATACTTAAGTACCGAGTTTTTGGACTATCTAAAAGAGAATGAGATTCTATCTCAGTGGACTCCTTCTATGACACCACAGCTTAATGGTGTATTGGAGCGTCGTAATCGAACTTTGTTGGACATGGTTCGGTCCATGATGAGCTTCACTGAGCTTCCACCTTCATTTTCGGGCTATGCGCTTGAAACGGCGGTATTGTTGTTGAACAACGTCCACACTAAAGCAGTGGACAAAACACCATACGAGTTATGGAATGGAAAAGCTCCTAAGTATTCGTACTTGAGGATTTGGGGATGTCCTGCTTACGTGAAGCGGACAGTGGGAGATAAGTTGGATAGTCGATCCAGCTTATGTTATTTTGTAGGGTATCCGAAGAATTCAATCGGATATTATTTCTATTATCCTGCTGAAACAAAGGTGTTTGTTTCAAGGAATGCCACCTTCTTGGAGAAGGAGTTCTTATTGGATAAGAAAAGCGAGATGATGGAACTCGAAGAAATTCGAGAAGAATCCGAAATACAAAATAACGATCCTACACCTCAGGAACCATTGATAGACACGCCTGTACCTAGAAGATCCGAGAGGACTTCTAGACCTCCTATTCGATATGGTCTTCTTCTTGAAGGGGATCAAGATGAACCCGATGTTGGATGTGATCCAAGAAACTTCAAGGAAGCAATTTCTGATGCGGATTCAAATTTATGGCTTGAAGCTATGCAGTCGGAAATAGATTCGTTGCATACAAACCAAGTTTGGTCTTTAGTAGATCCTCCCGATGGAATTGTTCCAATAGGGTGTAAATGGATCTACAAGAGAAAGTTTGGGCCTGATGGTAAGGTATTGACCTACAAGGCGCGATTGGTGGCAAAAGGTTATACTCAAAGACAAGGAGTTGACTATGATGAAACCTTTTCAACAGTTGCAATGTTCAAGTCCATAAGAATCCTTATTGCCATAGCTGCATGGTATGACTATGAGATATGACAAATGGATGTGAAGACTGCTTTTCTTAATGGAGACATTAAGGAAGAAATCTATATGAAGCAGCCTGAGGGGTACACATCCATGGAAAGCGAGCATAAGGTATGCAAGCTCCAGAGATCAATTTATGGTCTAAAACAAGCATCAAGAAGTTGGAACCAGAAATTTGATGAAACAATAAAAGATTTTGGTTTCATCAAGAATCCGGAGGAACCATGCGTGTACAAGAAAGTAGTTAAGGATGCTGTGACATTCTTAGTACTTTATGTTGATGACATCCTACTCATTGGGAATGATGTAGGGATGTTGCAGTCAACAAAGATATGGTTATCAGGTAGATTCTCGATGAAGGATTTGGGTGAGGCATCCTATATTCTAGGGATACAGATCTATAGAGATAGATCTAAGAGAATGATAAGACTCACTCAGTCAACCTACATCGACACCAAGAGAGGACATCTACCCATGTGTCATGGAGTTTCTCTATCCAAGTCTATGTGTCCCAAGACAGATGAAGAGATAGAGAAAATGACACATGTACCATATGCGTCAGCCATAGGTAGTATCATGTATGAGATGATATCTACCAGACCGGATGTAGCATTTGCTCTGAGTGTCACGAGCAGATATCAAGCTAATCCCGGTCAAATGCATTGGAAAGCCGTGAAGGACATTCTTAAGTACTTACGAAGGACTAAGAATATGTTCATGGTATATGGAGGAAGAGAACTAAAATTGGAAGGCTATACCGACTCTTGCTTCCAAAGTGACGTGGATGACTCGAAGTCAACCTCTGGATTTGTGTTCATGCTCAATGGCGGTGCTGTCTCTTGGAAGAGTTCCAAGCAGGACACCACAGCGGATTCCACCACTGAAGCAGAATACATTGCAGCATCAGCTACTGCTAAAGAGGCCGTTTGGATGAGGAATTTCGTCCAAGAGTTGGGCGTCATTCCTGAAGTTGTTGGTCCAGTCCCGGTGTACTGTGACAACACGGGTGCCGTTGCTCAGGCAAAGGAACCAAGGTCTCATCAAAGATCCAAACACGTACTGAGGAAATACCAAATCATCCGGGAGATTGTGGAAAGAGGAGACGTCACTGTCGAAAGAGTGGCCTCTGCAGACAATATCGCTGATCCACTTACTAAGCCCTTGCCAGGACCATTATTTGACAAACATCGCGAAGCAATGGGTCTACGTAGTATGACTAGTTGGCTTTAGGGCAAGTGGGAGATTGAAAGAGTAGGTGCCCGGTGAGCCAACTTGTGGCTAAGGGCTTTGATGATTCTTTATATAAACAATCTTTTGTTTAATATAATTTACACTTTTATTAATGGCAATGACTTTATCTTTCTTCATATTGTTATATTGTGATATAATATTGTTGTTTTGATAAAGACCTTGAATATACTATAGTGTATGTAAGATGTGGTAGAACATGGAGATGTCTATCATGAAACACATCTTATAGTCACTGTATATTCTAAACTGTTCCTAGTCGATTGAGCCGTCCGATAATAAGGATAAGGATCGCTCGAGTTTGAGACTAGCATTTGCGATGCAGAGTACCACGTTTCATTGGTAAGGAACATGGAGATGTTCGAAGCATGCAAATGGATATTCATATGATGAATGATCGAACTACCCTATCCGGACTTTCCAAGTGGTTATCACTTATCGAGTGGATATAGTCCGCGGTTTTGGTTGTACACCGTTAGTCCTTACTACTTGAAACATCATTGAGACTCTATATGCTAGTACTGTGCTTTGACTCGTTTACCGACTCTATTGGGGTCATCAGGTGTCGGGATTGGGTACAGTTACAACACATATAGGAGTCGATGCTTTGTTGTCAAGGATTCACCACATACTTGCGAGTGTGGATATCCTATGCGATCTGAGGAGATATTAGTGTGACGAATCTCTGGCCAGAGTACATGATGTGATTTAAGAAATGGTTTCTTAGTAGCACATGCGATGTCACTATTTGATCTTCAAGATGTATTGCATAGTTATTGAATCTCGAACGACTCTCGATATACCAATGGTTGTTGATTCGATCGGGATATATGGATGAAGGGACCGTACTGTACGCTAACCAAAATCTATTGGTTCTTGTAGGCACTATCAGTGATACCTAGGGAATCATGGGGCGATGTTGCTAGGCGCTCTTACCATGATTCGATGGGCAAGTCGGAAATTGTTGTTCCGAGTCACAAGGAGTTGTGAGCCCACGGCTAGCTGTATCCCTGAACCATTGAGGGTCACACAGTGTAATGGATTTTTAATCCCCGTTGAGATAGTTAAATTTAAAGAGTTAAATTTAATGAACAAAGAAGTTGGACTTCTTAATTATGAGTAGAGGAGTAAGATTTCCTAAAATGACATAGGGATGGACATTTTTGGAAACCACTGAATTCGGATTCAGAAAAATTTATCTTTTCTTTAAAAGGTGCAGAAATGGTTTCTGTGCACATTGGTGAAATCGGTTTATCAATCGGAGTCACGATGAATTTTATATTAATTTCTAAACATGCGGGCTTTGCTTGTCGGGCTTGAACTTATGACTAATGGGCCCTAAGCTGTTAGTGGCCTACATTATAAATAAGTTATTGCAGTACAGAAATTAGACACAACAGGCATAATTTTCGAAATTAACTAGGGTTTTGAAACCTAGTGGCCGCCGCCCCCCTCTCCCCTCTCTGCTCGAAAAACCCAGCCTGTGAATTTTGAATTTGCAGTCTGGTTTAACGGATCAAATTCGTTAATCTCTTCGTAGAAACTTCTGATAGATTTTCTAGTGCAATCTATCAGAGGGATTAAATATCCGTTCGTGGACCTGATTGAAGAACAGTTCGTCCATCAGTTCCAGGGATATACAACAAGAGCAGAGCAATCTGTTGGTGTCCAAAATCTCGATTCGAGATTGAGGTAAAAATTTATAATCGTTATTTAATTTTTACACACACACAATTTAATCGTAAGGTTGATACCCATTATGGAATCGTTCCATATAAAATTTTTAAACTTCCGCTGCACCGGGTATCAATTCTGATTGATCTGATCGCCGCGTTCTCCAACAGAATGGAATGGGAAGATACAAAGGAAATCGAGCTCAATATTCACTCCTAGCTAGGCATGGAACGGATTTCTGGGGAAGAAATTGAAGCTCAAAGGTCCCCGTGAAGAATCGAAGAAGCCGAGCTCACCTTGAAGAGCAGGGGATTCGGTGTTGCTCTGTGCGAGTGTGAGTGAAAAAGGGTGTGCATGAGTTAAGGTGTTTGTGTGTGTGTGTGTAATTTTAAAAGCTAGGGTTAAATCCAAACCTAGGTGTTAAATGCTATTATAATTGAAAAAAATTCTATTACCAAAGCGACTACTTTAAACCTCTAAATTAGCTTGCACAAATAACACACAAGCTAGAATTTTCTAAGTTAAAATGAAAGATCGGATTCGACAGTCCGGAAATTAAAATACTAATTCTCGCAGAGATTTATAAAAAATATCTCACGAGCATGGGAAATATTAAATTTAAAAGCGACTAACACCGAAAATTTAAAATAATTCAATATTATAAAAAATTTAAATCTGATTTAGGCAATTAAGTACCGAAAATTAAAAATTATGAATATTAAAACAGGTTTAGGCACAAAACTAAAATTATGGAAATTCTAGGCGTCACAGTTCCTCCCTCCCTTATACAGAATTTCGTCCTCGAAATTCGAGACTCACCAAATAGTTCCGGATAGCGAGCTCTGATATCTTCTTCTGCTTCCCAAGTGGCCTCTTCATCCGAATGGTTCTGCAATCTACCCTTGATCATTGGAATCGACTTGTTACGGAGTCTTCTCTCCTGTCTATCCAAAACCCGGATGGGCCTCTCCTCATATGTCATGTGAGGAGATAGCTGAAGTGGCTCCAAACTGAGCACATGGGATGGGTTCAAGATTTACGTCCTCTGCATCGACACATGGAAGACATTATGTACCCCATCAAGGTTAGGCGGCAAGGCCACTCTATAAGCCAATGCCCCTACCCTATCCAATATCTCGAAGGGTCCTATGAATCTTGGTGCCAATTTTTCTTTCTTCCCAAATCTCATAACTCCCTTAAATGGTGCTACTCGGATGAACACATGATCTCCCACCGAGAACTCCAAGTCTCTCCTCCTGTGATCCGCATAACTCTTCTGCCAAATCTGTGCAGTCCTCATCCTGTCATGAATCTTGGTGACAACTTCGGCAGTCTGCTGAACAATCTCTGGTCCCAACTCTGACCTCTCCCCAATCTCAGTCCACAATATCGGAGATCTACACGGTCTCCCATAGAGTGCCTCGTAAGGCGCCGTACCAATGGTGGCTTGAAAGCTATTGTTATATGCAAATTCCACCAATGGTAGTCTAGACTCCCAACTGTCTTGAAAGTCAATGACACAAGCACTCAAAAGATCCTCTAGGATCTGAATCACCCTCTCAGACTGTCCATCCATCTACGGGAGAAAGACAGTGCTATACAAAAGATTCGTCCCCAAAGCTGAGTGAAGACTCTTCCAAAAAGTTGAAGTAAACCGCGGATCTCTATCAGACACTATGGAAACAGGAATACCAAGTAGTCTGACTATCTCCAGGATATAAAACTCCGCATACTGAGTCATCGTGAAGGTCGTCCTTACTGGCAAAAAGTGCCCCAACTTTGTGAGTTGGCCTACTATAACCCAAATAGCATTCGAACTCCTCACTGTCCTTGGCAAACAAAAAACGAAATCCATAGTAATGTTTTCCCATTTCCACTCTTGAATAGGGAGTGGCTTAAGTAATCCTGCAGGTCTCTGATGCTCCGCCTTGACCTGCTGGCATGTGAGGCATTTTGACACAAATCGGGCGATGTCACGCTTCATGCCCGGCCACCAATACAACAGCTGAAGGTCCCGGTACATCTTCGTACTACCTGGGTGGATAGAGTACGGTGATGTGTGCGCCTCTGCCATGATAGTAGCTCGCAGAGAGTCACCTACGGGAATGTTGTGAAAATTCCTCGCAAGCGTACGAGTGTCAAGTTTTAATAAAGTGATAAAATCAGATATCGATCCCACAAGGAGTAAAATGAAAATATTTAGTGCTTGTAATTAAAATAGTCCAAACTTTATCTAGAAAATCAAACTTTCAGAATTTTGTAGAAAAATAAATAATCAAATGATTTTAGATAGCACACACACAACGTTCCGGAATAATCAATCAGAGAAAAACGGTCTAGAGGTATAGATTTCACCTGGTTTCAACAACAGTCAATCCTAAATAATTAATCTTAATGAATTTCAGTCAATTAATAGCCAAGAACACTTAAGTTTATTATTTCCCTCTCCCGAGTAACAAATAATGTTTATCAACTACAATTCAATTCCAATATTCCTATTAAGAATTCATCGCAGTGATCTATCACGAAACAATGTTCTTTTTAAAAGCTTTTTTAAAATCATACACTCTCCCGAGCTGTATAAATAATTAACAGTGTAGTTTCTACTGTCCTATTCAAAATTCCCTCTCCCGAGCAATGATTTCAAATAAATATAACAAATCAATTATTGATCAGATAATTGAAAAGACAATCAATTCTAGAAAAAAACAATTAATCTAGAAAAAAATCAATTCAATAAAATCAAAAATTCATGAAAGCGTCTACACCAGGTTCCATCTGACCTCTAGACTCTAAAAATTTAGTTCATAATAAAATTATGAATAAACCAAAACATGTTCAAAAATCCAAACATATTCAGAATAAAATAAATAAAAGATAAAAGAAAAAAATCCATCGTCGATGTCGTGTCCGGTCTATTGAACTCCGTCTTTGTTCTTCAGATAAAGCTCCAGATTTCTTCCCAGAAATCTTCACAATCTCGATCAATCCCTGTTCTCTGTTGTATCGTATGATTGTGTTGTGGCGGCTCCTCTCTTCTATCTGAAAAAAATCATTTTCATATGGTGCACAAAAGCCCATAGAATAATTGCCTGAAATAATAAAATCTTTCCAAACAGCAACAGGGCGGGCGCTCTTGACTCCGCGCGGGCGCGCCCTCTGTTCGAATTCTCAAATCTTCAATGCTTCAGTTCATAGCGCGACTGCTCTTCTCAAACGCTAACTTTTAGCGCTAACCTTTGGCCCAATGAAATGCCCATTAAGAAATCTCATTTCTTGTCTGTACGTTTCTTCTCTTCTTTATTCTTTCTCTCCAAATAAATCTTATTTCTTATTTTCTTCAACAATAATTCTTATTTTTCATAAATTTCTTATTTTCTCCACCAAATCTCCATAATTCCCTACGAACACAAAAACAACAAAACCCACATATAAATCTGCTCGAAACCAACAATTAAAAATTAAAATCATAACTACATTAAGTGTATAAAATACACTTATCAAATACCCCCAAACTTAGACTTTTGCTAGTCCCGAGCAAAACTATTCTAAGCAATAATCTTCCAAAAACTCAAATCATCATAAACTCACAAGAATAGTCAAGAAATATTATGGAGCAATGGTCTCGACAATGATTTCAAAGAATTTTCAAATCCAATCTCATCCAACCTACTAACACTTGAAAAATTCAGTCATAACAAATTAACAGCATAAACTCACAATCTCCGCAACTCAAGTTCAAAACAACATTCTCCAAGTTCAATTCAAACATTCATAGATCATGAGGACTTTTCAAGGTAGCATAGGATCAAATAAAGGATATAAAATCAAAAACACTTACAATTAGGTAAATGCAAAGAATAATAGTGTGTGCGTGTTTCGATCAAAATTCATAATCATTAAAAGTATCAATCAACAGTCCATAGGCTAAATTCTCGCAACTCTTCTCCACTAGTATATTGGGCAACTGAGACTCGGTCAATAGGACTTATTCAGCTTATAATGTAAGGTCTGACTCATGGCTATAAATAAAGGATAAGAATTCAAATTAAGGAGTAATTTATATTCATGCTTAAACTCTAATTTCAACTCCTTTTCTTTCACACTTTCACACTTAATTCTTTCACACTTATTGATTTGTCAACTTTTTCTCACAACTTCTTTCACAACTTTTTTCAACTCTCTTTTACAACTTTTCCAACCACATTTTTTTTTTCTTCTACTACCTCTTTCATCTTTTCAATTCATCCACCACATCATTCCATTTTTCACAAATAAAACTAGGAGCATACAATATTTTAGCATTCAAATTACTCCCTTAAAAGTAGGAATTATTGTTTAGGCTAATTAGGTAGTCAATGTAGGACCTTGAAATAATGACGAATGGGGGTTTATTCACACGTTTACATGCATGCCATTCAATTTTCAATAAAGTTCAAACAAGGTACTAGGGATAACATGTATTAATGGGTAGCTTGAAAGGCTCAAAAGAATTCAGAAAAATCGCCTAAATCATTCATAATCTCAGTTTTGCCCGTATTTCGCCTCGAAGAGTGTTCAAACTAGTTCTAGACAAGTCTCAATCCACAATTAATTAATACAAATATCGATCAGTGCAGAAAAGATAATCATCAGCAGTTAACGATGATTTTCACAAATTTCAGATTTTCGTACCTCATAGTACAGATATAAGTGTAAGCTCAAATGGGCAACTAAGGATAAATTCAATGAAAATTAGGCCCAAAATTTCAAACAATGCCTCAATCATCTCTATATTTGTATGTTTCAAAAATCAGATTCAAGTATTAATCACAGAGTATATAGAAAATTGTTCATTTACTTGGTTCCATTTTCTCAAAAATATTTGTCAAAATAGGTAAACAATCATGGATTTCAGTTATAGCACAAAAAATATTTTTTCATCATTGGCCATGCATCCATTTCTTTCTCGACTTCTTTTAAACTCAACTCAACTCAACTAACAACTAAACTTCAACAAAAATTTTATCTATGAAATTCAAAACTCAACTTTCAAAAATCAAATCAACAAAATCAGACATTGATTTACCCCCCAAAACTTAATGTAATCATTGTCCCTAATGATTTAAAACAATAAAAGAACAAGGGACTCATACCTTCGACACCGAGCGTCAGTACTCGGCGTTATCGTCATCTCCATTAAAATAATTTGCATCATCAACCTTCAACCTTAACAGCGGCCGACCATCGAAGGAAGTTGACGACGCACAACATGAACATCCAAATTAACCTGAATATGATACAGAAAGAGTGGGTGCCCGGTTAGCCAACTTGTGGCTAAGGGCTTTTATGACTCTATGTAAACAATCTTTTGTTTAATATAATTTACACTTTTAAAATGGCATTGACTTTATCTTTCTTCATATTGTTATATTGTGATATACTATTGTTGTTTTGATAAAGACCTTAAATATACTATAATGTATGTAAGATGTGGTAGCACATGGGGATGGCTATCATGAAACACATCTTATAGTCACTGTATATTCTAAACAGTTCCTAGTCAATTGAGCCGTCCGCAAATAAGGATAAGGATCGCTCGAGATTGAGACTAGCATTTGCGATGCCGAGTACCACGTTTCATTGGTATGGAACATAGAGATGTTCAAAGCATGTAAATGGATATTCATATGATGAATGATCGAACTACCCTATTCGGACATTCCAAGTGGTTATCACTTATCGAGTGGATAAAGTCCGCGGTTTTGGTTGTACACCATTAGTCCTTATTACTTGAAACATCATTGAGACTCTATATTCTAGTACTGTACTTTGACTCGTTTACTGACTCTATTGGGGTCATCAGGTGTCGGGATTGGGTACAGTTATGACACATATAGGAACCGATTCTTTGTTGTCAAGGATACACCACATACTTGCGAGTGTGGATATCCTATGCGATCTGAGGAGATATTAGTGTGACGAATCTCTGGCCATAGTACATGATGTGTTTTAGGTTACTTGGTGTTCCTAGTAACACATGCGATGTCACTAATAGATCTCCAAGATGTTGTGCATAGTTATCGAATCTCAAACGACTCTCGATGCACCAATGGTTGTTGATTCGATCGGGATATTTGGTTGAAGGGACCGTACTGTACGCTAACTAAAATCTACTGGTTCTTGCAGGCACTATCAGTAATACCTAGGGAATCATGGGGCGATGTTGCTAGGCGCTCTTACCATGATTTGATGGGTAAGTCGGAAATTGTTATTCCGAGTCACAAGGAGTTGTGAGCCCACGGCTAGCTGTATTCCTGAACCATTTAGGGTTACACAAGTAATGGATTACTAAAACCCCGTAGAGATAGATAAATTTAAAGAGTTAAATTTAATGAAAAAGAAGTTGGACTTCTTAACTAAAGGGATTGGGATTTCCTAAAATAACATAGAGATGGACATTTTTGGAAATCACTGAATTCGGATTCAGAAAAATTATCTTGACTCTAAAAGATGCAGAAATGGTTTTTGTGCACATTGGTGAAATCAGTTTATCAATCGGAGTCACGATGAATTTTATATTAATTTCTATAACAACAAGCTTGTCTTGTTGGGCTTAAATTATGGATTGTGGGCTTTAAGGAGTTAGAGTCCTGATACAATTATAACTAGAAATTATCTATAAATAAAGGTGTTGGGTTCAAAAATTAGACACATTGTATATTGAAATTTTCGAAAATACACTCTATAATTTTCAAGGGGATTTTCGAAATCCTCTATCCCTTTTTGGAGAAAATTCGACTTGTGATTTTTGTGAAAAATTACAAATCGAATTAACAGATCATATCTGTTTATTCTCTAGGTAAAACTTCTGATTGATTTCTAGTGCAGTCAATCAGAGGGTTTTTGTTTTTCGTTCGTTGACCTAATTTCGGAGTTAGATCGTGACTGTCATCGGTTCCCGGGATTTACAAGAAGAGCATATTAAATTCTGTTGGAGTCCACGATCAAGCCTTTGCTTGACGAGGTAAAAATTTAACTATGTTTTATTTTTACTTGAACAAATTTAATCGTAAAAATTTTGATACCCATATATGGAATCGTTTCATATAATAAAATAAAATTTTAAACTTCCGCTGCACCGAGTATCAATTTTTAATTGATTTGAACACAGTTTTCCAACAGTGGTATCAAAGCCAGGTTGCTCAGATCAAACGATTAAATTAATCGATTGTACAAAATTTTTAAGCCTCGGTTTTTGAAACAAAACGAAAATTTAAAATTGAATTTTAATGGGAAAATCGGGCAGCGATCGTCGCTGCCCGGGGCAGCGATTGGATCGCTGCCCATGGGCAGCGAACGTCACTGCCCAGGGCAGCGAGTCCATCGCGATCGCTGCCCAGGGCAGCGACGGGCTGCCCGGGATTGTCCCGGGCAGCCCGGAAAAATTATTTTTAATTTTTAATTAAAATTTTAACTTTTTGAAATTCTAGTTTTGATCCGATCGAAAATTGTTTTTGATTGGTTCACGAGGCATCGGATCGAATTGTTCGAGTCCGAAAATTTTAAAATTGATTTTTGGATAAATTTGAATTTTTGGAAAATTTATAAATTTTATCCGTTAAATTAAATTTTATAAAATTATTTATTTTGGTACAATTGACGATAAGATATGATCTTATGGATGGATAAGATAAAATATGATTTTATATTTTAAATTATGATGCCTTTGCATGTTTATCCAATTATTTAATTATTGAATTAATTAATGGATAAAGGATGATCGATTGGCATGACCAATGTTTTAGGTGTATGTTAGGTGATTTACATTTGTCTTATTGTTGTTGGTGTTTATTAATGGGCTTGGTTTATAGCCCAATATGATTGTCATATATAATAAAAGTGGGCCTGGTTTATGGCCCGTTCCCACCCCTAAAAATGTATCCCATATTTGTCATCGAAATTTATTGTAAATTTATTAGACTTAGTGGGAGACAAAGATTTGAAGAAATGGTGGGCCCAGCAGACAATGAAGACCAAAAAAATGTAAATTGGAAGCACAATGTAATAGGATTGCATTGCATACTTGCATATCACCTAGGATTGGACTTAGACTCGTGATTGGCAACCACGGGTCGATTAGTTAATGAGATCGATCATCCTTAAATAATATATGATATTATTGATGTATGCATGTTTAGACTAAATTATATGAATCCCGCAAGCATACATAAATTGCATGATGAGACAAATTTTCAAAATAAAAAATTTCTCATTTTAAATATGATTTAAAATTGATATCAAGATTAATAAAAAGGGAATTTAAATATTGTTTAAATATTCCTACCTTCCATCAACGATCAATGTATGAGATGCTACCCGCGGATACGGTCCGACTCATATTATTGGGGGGGCCCGTTCGTTGGAAAGCTGTACATTGGATCGACAAATGTTGTAAGTTGGATGGAACTCCCATGAGATTGGCTCATATTATTAGGGATCCACATGGCGACCGTCCATCACAACTTAATATTGATGGGTTATCTTGACATGTCACAATAAACGACGTCATATTATTGGGCCCTTATTGGACATGAGGTAAAAACATGGGGGTTACTTTGGAAGTAATTGGGCTCTACCTTTTGAAAATTATGGTTGGCTGATATTATTCGGGAACATGATTTGTCAATTGGACTCCATGTTCTCACTAAGAAAAACAGTTTCCCGTTTTCACTAGAGGGTAGTGAAATCGTTAAAATAGTAGGAGTGTAATTCATAAAATTAAAATTCGCCATATTTTATGTCTTAGTAAATTAATTAAACAATCATTGATTATTGTCTGTTTCCTTTTCAGTATACTATTACAATGACTTCTCGCAATCCACTGTTTTCAATTCTCGAACAAAACAAATTGACTGGCGCAAACTATACGGAATGGTTCCGTAAGTTGAAAATTATTCTTACTTCGGAAAAAGCTTTCTACGTGTTAGAGAAGCTGCCTCTGAAGGAAGCCCCGGCTAATACAAGTCCGGAAGAGTTGGCCAAACTTGATTTATGGTGGGACCATGATATCAAGGCCAAATGCTACATGTAGGCTTCGATGTCTGATGAGCTTCAAAGGAGATTCGAGGATGCCGTGAATGCTGCTGACATTCACAAGAACCTCAAGGAACTCTTTGGAGCTCAGTCAAGGTCGGAGAGATATGCCACCGTCAGAGAGCTCATGACGAGTCGCATGCGAGATGGGACTTCGGTCCGTGAGCAAGGGGTGCGCATGATTGGGCTCATTGAAAAGTTGGTAACACTCGACTTGACTTTGGAGCATGAACTTAGCGCGGACTTGTTGCTTCTATCACTTCCTTCATCGTTTGACGGTTTTATGATGAACTTCAATATAAACAAGATAGAGGCCACCCTTGAAGAGATGGTCAATATGCTTGTCACATATGAAGCCACACTAAAGAAGGATAAACCGGTACTCTTGGTTGGCTCCTCTTCTAACTCTAAGAAAGGACCAAGTGGAAAGGGTAAGAAACGTTTTGCCCCGCCCAAGAAGATTGTACCAAATAAGAAGGGAAAGGCCAAGGCTTCAATTGGGATAAATGATGAAAATGTTTTCCATTACTGCAAGAAACCCGATCATTAGAAACGTAACTGCAAGGAATACCTCGAACAGTTGCGAACTGCAAAGGGTATGTTTTACATTGAAATAAATGTTTCGCTTAATACTTCTTCTTGGGTATTGATACCGGATGTGGATCTCACATTTACAATGATTTGCAGGTGATGACAAGAAGTCGTAAGCTAAGGATGGGTGATACCCAGCTAAGGCTCGGGAATGGTTCTAGAGTCGAAGCCAAAGCTATAGGAGACATTTATTTAGTTTTGCAGAACAATTTTAAGTTATTTTTGAGAGATGTTTTATATGTTCCGGATTTGGTCAAAAACATTATATCTATTTCTATGCTTGATAGAGATGGTTTTTCTTGCAATTTTGTGAATGGGATTTGCAATATTTACAAGAATGAATGTTTGATTGGAAATGAACAACTTGAAAACGATCTATATAGCTTAAAATTAAAAGATGTTCCAATTAATTATGTTGATAAACCGATAACAACAATTAAAAGGAAGGACGATAGTCAAAACCCGGCAAACCTTTGGCATGCTAGGCTAGGTCATATTTCCTCAAGGAGGATGAACAAGCTAGTGGGAGAGGGCATGTTTGATATGTCTGATATTAACTCTCTACCTACTTGTGAGTCCTGCCTAAAGGAAAAATTACTAAATCTCCTTTCAAACGGAAACCTGAGCGTAGTCAAAATCTGTTGGATTTGATCCATACAAATGTTTGCGGTCCATTTAGGATTGGTACTAAATATGGCAACACCTACTTCATTACCTTTACTGATGATCATTCTAGGTATGGGTATTTATATTTAATGAAATATAAGTCTGAAGCATTTGAAAGGTTTAAAGAATTCAAGGCTGAAGTAGAAAACAAACTAGGTAAAAGTATTAAGGCACTTCGATCGGATCGAAGTGGAGAATACTTAAGTACCGAGTTTTTGGACTATCTAAAAAAGAATGGGATTCTCTCTCAGTGGACTCCTCCTATGACACCTCAGCTTAATGGTGTTTCGGAGCGTCACAATCGAACTTTGTTGGACATGGTTCGATCCATGATGAGCTTTACTGAGCTCCCACCTTCGTTTTGGGGCTACGCGCTTGAAACAGCGATATTGTTGTTAAACAACATCCACACTAAAGCAGTAAATAAAATATCATACGAGTTATGGAATGGCAAAGCTCCTAAGTATTCTTACTTGAGGATTTGAGGATGTCCTGCTTACGTAAAGCAGACAGTGGGAGATAAGTTGGATAGTCGATCCACCTTATGTTATTTTGTAGGGTATCCAAAGAATTCAATTGGATATTATTTCTATCATCCTGCTGTAACAAAAGTGTTTGTTTCAAGGAATGTCACCTTCATGGAGAAGGAGTTCTTATTGGATAAGAAAGGCAAGATGATGGAACTCGAAGAAATTCGAGAAGAACCCGAGATACAAAATAGCGATCCTACACCTCAAGAATCATCACAAGACACGCCTATTACTAGGAGATCCGAGAGGACTTCTAGGCCTCCTATTAGATATGGTCTTCTTCTTGAAGAGGATCAAAGTGAACCCGACATTGTATGTGATCCAAAAAACTTCAAGGAAGCAATTTCTGATGCGGATTCGAATTTATGGCTTGAAGCTATGTAATCGGAAATAGACTCGATGCATTCTAACCAAGTTTGGTCTTTAGTAGATCCTCCCGATGGAATTGTTCCAATTGGGTGTAAATGGATCTACAAGAGAAAGATTGGGCTTGATGGAAAGGTATTGACCTACAAGGCACGATTGGTGGCAAAAGGTTATACTCAAAGACAAGGAGTTGACTATGATGAAACTTTTTCACCAGTCGCAATGTTCAAGTCCATAAGAATCCTTATTACCATAGCAGCATGGTATGACTATGAGATATGACAAATGGATGTAAAGACTGCATTTCTTAATGGAAACATTAAGGAAGAGATCTATATGATGCAACCTGAGGGATACACATCCATGGGAAGCGAGCATAAGGTATGCAAGCTTCAGAGATCAATCTATGGTCTCAAACAAGCATCAAGAAGTTGGAACCAGAAATTTGATGAAACGATAAAGGATTTTGGTTTTATCAAGAACCCGGAGGTACCATGCGTGTACAAGAAAGTAGTTAAGAATGCGGTAGCATTCTTAGTACTTTATGTTGATGACATCCTACTCATGGGGAATGATGTAGGGATGTTGCAGTCAACAAAGATATGGTTATCAGGTAGATTCTCGATGAAGGATTTAGGCGAGGCATCCTATATTCTAGGAATTCAGATCTATAGAGATAGATCTAAAAGAATGATAGGACTCACTCAATCAACCTATATCGACACCATATTGAAAAGGTTTTCTATGGATGAGTCCAAGAGAGGACATCTACCTATGTGTCATGGAGTTTCTCTATCCAAGTCTATGTGTCCCAAGGCTGACGAAGAGATAGAGAAGATGACACACGTGCCATATGCGTCAGCCATAGGTAGTATCATGTATGGGATGATATCTACCAGATCGGATGTGGCCTATGCTCTGAGCATCACGAGCAGATACCAAGCCAATCCCGGTCAAATGCATTGGAAAGCCGTGAAGGATATTCTTAAGTACTTGCGAAGGACTAAGAATTTATTCATGGTTTATGGAGGGAGAGAATTGAAGTTGGAAGGCTATACCGACTCTAGCTTCCAATGTGACGTGGATGACTCGAAATCAACCTCTGGATTTGTATTTGTGCTCAATGGCGGTGCTGTCTCTTGGAAGAGTTCCAAGCAGGACACCACAGCGGATTCCACCACTGAGGCAGAATACATTGCAGCATCAGCTGCTGCTAAAGAGGCGGTTTGGATAAGGAAATTCATCCAAGAGTTGGGTGTAATTCCTGAAGCTGTTGGTCCAGTCCCGGTGTACTGTGACAACACTGGTGCCGTTGCTCAGGAAAAGGAGCCAAGGTCTCATCAGAAGTCCAAACACGTACTGAGGAAATACCACATCATCCGGGAGATCGTGGAAAGAGGAGACATCAGTGTCGAGAGAGTGGCCTCTACAGACAATATCGCTGATCCGCTTACTAAGCCCTTGACAGGACCATTGTTTGACAAACATCGTGAAGCAATGGGATTACGTAGTATGACTAGTTGGCTTTAGGGCAAGTGGGAGATTGAAAGTGTGGGTTCCCGGTTAGCCAACTTGTGGCTAAGGGCTTTTATGACTCTATGTAAAACAATCTTTTGTTTAATATAATTTACACTTTTATAATGTCATTGACTTTATCTTTCTTCATATTGTTATATTGTGATATACTATTGTTGTTTTGATAAAGACCTTGAATATACTATAGTGTATGTAAGATGTGGTAGCACATGGGGATGGCTATCATGAAACACATCTTATAGTCACTGTATATTCTAAACAGTTCCTAGTCAATTGAGCCGTCCGCAAATAAGGATAAGGATCGCTCGAGATTGAGACTAGCATTTGCGATGCCGAGTACCACGTTTCATTGGTATGGAACATAGAGATGTTCAAAGCATGTAAATGGATATTCATATGATGAATGATCGAACTACCCTATTCGAACTTTCCAAGTGGTTATCACTTATCGAGTGGATAAAGTCCGCGGTTTTGGTTGTACACCATTAGTCCTTATTACTTGAAACATCATTGAGACTCTATATGCTAGTACTGTACTTTGACTCGTTTACCGACTCTATTGGGGTCATCAGGTGTCGGGATTGGGTACAGTTACGACACATATAGGAGTCGATGCTTTGTTGTCAAGGATTCACCACATACTTGCGAGTGTGGATATCCTATGCGATCTGAGGAGATATTAGTGTGACGAATCTCTGGCCAGAGTACATGATGTGTTTTAGGTTACATGGTGTTCCTAGTAACACATGCGATGTCACTAATAGATCTCCAAGATGTTGTGCATAGTTATCGAATCTCGAACGACTCTCGATGCACCAATGGTTGTTGATTCGATCGGGATATTTGGTTGAAGGGACCGTACTGTATGCTAACTAAAATCTACTGGTTCTTGCAGGCACTATCGGTAATACCTAGGGAATCATGGGGCGATGTTGCTAGGCGCTCTTACCATGATTCGATGGGTAAGTCGGAAATTGTTATTCCGAGTCACAAGGAGTTGTGAGCCCACGGCTAGCTGTATTCCTGAACCATTGAGGGTTACACAAGTAATGGATTACTAAAACCCCGTAGAGATAGTTAAATTTAAAGAGTTAAATTTAATGAAAGAGAAGTTGGACTTCTTAACTAAAGGGAGTGGGATTTCCTAAAATGACATAGGGATGGGCATTTTTAGAAATCACTGAATTCGGATTCAGAAAAATTATCTTGACTCTAAAAGATGCAGAAATGGTTTCTGTGCACATTGGTGAAATCAGTTTATCAATCGGAGTCACGATGAATTTTATATTAATTTCTATAACAAAAGGCTTGGCTTGTTGGGCTTAAGTTATGGATTGTGGGCTTTAAGGAGTTAGAATCCTGATACAATTATAACTAGAAATTATCTATAAATAAAGGTGTTGGGTTCAAAAATTAGACACATTGTATATTGCAATTTTCGAAAATACACTCTAGAATTTTCATGGGGATTTTCGAAATCCTCTATCCCTATTTGGAGAAAATTCGACTTGTGATTTTTGTGAAAAATTACAAATCGAATTAACAGATCATATCTGTTTATTCTCTACGTAAAACTTCTGATTGATTTCTAGTGCAGTCAATCAGAGGGTTTCTGTTTTTCGTTCGTGGACCTAATTTCGGAGTTAGATCGTGACTGTCATCGGTTCCCGGGATTTACAAGAAGATCAGATTAAATTCTGTTGGAGTCCACGATCAAGCCTTTGCTTGACGAGGTAAAAATTTAACTGTGTTTTATTTTTACTTGAACAAATTTAATCGTAAAAGTTTTGATACCCATATATGGAATCGTTCCATATAATAAAATAAAATTTTAAACTTCCGCTGCACCGGGTATCAATTCTTAATTGATCTGAACACAGTTTTCCAACAGATACATGCATACGATTAAAACACAAAAAAAATAAAAATTAAACGCAAAACAATCGATCAAGACAATATATAGTGTTGGAATGTATAGAGGAAGAAAGAAAAAATTATGAGTGCGCATAGGAGATGTGGCTCTAGACCTCGATGCGGCATTGAAGTGGTAAAGCTGCTAGAAGATGTTGTTTAGGAGCTTGGGAAGTGCAGGTAAGGTGGTCTCGTTTGCGCTTATGTTTCTAGATGGAGTCCTGCACGGTTGCTCATCATTAGGCGCTGAAAGGGATGTTTACGCGAGGAGAGTAGCTGGGATGCGCATGGATGTGTAGCTGGATTGCACGCTTGAAAATGGACCTGCGCAGATGAGGTTGGTTCGCGCAAGATGTGAGGCGCGATTGCTCTATATATTGCGAAAACAAGGAAAAGAAGAGGCGCGATTGCTCTTGATTCAGCGCTAATGAGTCAGGTTAGTGCATGGTGGTGTTGCAGCTCAGAGGAGTAGCAGCTGGAGGCTCGAGTATGTTGAGTTGTTGAAGGTTTTTGGTGCATGAGGGGAAGCGTAGAATGAGAGGTGGTTTGCGCAGGTGATGAGAACTGGAGGGCGATAGCGCATGAGAGGTTGCACACTTAGTGATGGTTAGCGCATGGATATTAGCTGACGAAGAAGCGGCACGGTTGGTGAAGATGGGATGCACGTTTGCTCAATGTTAAGCGCAGATGAAGTTTGATGGCCCAAGAAGGAGACGCGATTGCGCTGTGAGGAAGCGCAGACGGGTTCTTGTTAGCGCAAGATGTTGAGCTATAGGAGTTGCGCGTTTGCGCATAGTTATGGCGCTGATGGTGTCTTGTTTGCTCTTGGATTGCGCAAATGGTGGTCGCGATTGCGCTTGCTCATGCACAAAATAAGTAAGCTCCAATACGTTGAAGAGGCGCGGGCGCTCGGGAGAAGTGACGCGGGCACACCGTTTGCTCGTAAATCAAGCCTAATTCGTCCAGGAGCTGCGCGGGCGCTCCAACTAAAGGGGCGGGCGCGCCGTCAGCTCGAATTTGAGATTTTGGAGCCTGAAAAAAAATTGAAAATTAAGAAAAATTAAGCTCAAAAATTGAAAACAAAATACTAAAAAAAAAAAATTAAATAAATAAAAACAAAAATTAAATAAACTGAAAATAAAAGCAAATAAAATAAAATAAAATAAAATAAAATGCTTGGGTTGCCTCCCAAGTAGCGCTTGGTTTAAAGTCGTCAGCCTGACTTTCATCGGTGTTCGATCTTCCCTTTCTCTTTTACGCGCCAAATAAATTCCACGTACCGCTTTTTAAACTTTGCTCTCTTTTTCGTGGACTTATTCTTTGGTAATTTTGTCACTCTCTCCTTCAATGAATTAACGGCAAAATCAGCTCTTTGACAGCTCTCCAACTTCATAAACGGTTCAATTGAGCATAAGTCTTCGATGGGTGGATTTGATGTCTTCATGAATAAGTTGAAAATCAATCTCTCGCCTTCCACACCCATAAAAAACGCACCCTTCTTCACCTCTATCTTGGCATCAGCAGTGGCCAAGAAAGGTCTCTCCAATATCAGAGGCATATTTGCATCCTCCTCCATATCTAACACAACAAAATCCGCAGGAAAAATAAATTTATCTACTTTTACTAGAACATCTTCAATGATTCCAAGCGGATATGTGATAGATCTATCAGCCAACTGCAACGCGATCATTGTGGGCTTCACCTCACCAAGTCCTAAACTCCTGAACACAGACAAAGGCATTAGATTAATGCTAGCTCCTAAATCGCAAAGTGCATTATTAAAATAAGAAGAACCAATAGTGCAAGGAATAGTAAAACTCCCTGGATCCTTAAGCTTCTGTGGCATCTTCTTTTGGAGCACCGCACTACACTCTTCAGTCAAATTCACCACCTCGTTCTCTAGCAGCCTCCTCTTCTTGGACATCACCTCCTTGATGAACTTCGCATAATTCGGCATTTGCTCCAAGGCATCAGCGAAGGGGATGTTGATGTGAATTTTCTTGAAAATCTCCAAGAATTTGGAGAGCTGCTCATCCAACGCCTTCTTCTTGAACCTTTGCGGGTATGGCAGTGGAGGCTTGTACATCGGTTTCGGGTCAAGTTCAGGCTCCTTCTCTTTCTCCTCGACTTCCTTTTCTTCAACAACAGATTTTTCAGGCGTCTTGCTCTCAGGTTGGCACTCTTCTCTATCTACTTGCTTCTCACTTCTCAATGATATAGCATGGCATTGCTCCTTGGGATTAACCTCAGTATTGCTAGGGAACTGGTCGCGGTTGTTATCCTTTAGTGCATTTGCCAACTGCCCAATGATAGTCTCCATGGATTGCAACACCGCGCCCATATTGGCCATGTGCGTCTCCAAACTGTCAAGGCGAGACTCAGTTCTCGTCATCCTCTTACCTGATTCCTGCACAAAAGTACTAACCACATCCTCCAAAGATGGCTTACCTTCACCCTTATTTGTATTGTTAGCATATGAAAAAATTTTATTATTCCGCAAATTAGGGTGAAAAGTATTGGGAATAGGATTACCTCTGTAAGCTCCATAACCTCGGTAGCCATTAGGATGGATATAATTAACTTCCTCTGGGTTATGTGATCCTTCAACTCCAATGGAATCTGCAACAGTGATCTTATTCAAAGAAGCTACCTGTGTAGTCAGAGCAAATAAGGGCCGTGATAGATGTGAGAGGATCTACTGCATACACTCCAACTGGCTTCTTGACTCCCACATGCTCAGATGGCCATTGAAAACTATTTATCGTCATTTGTTCAACCATATCATAGGCTCGAGCGGGGTCCTTTGCAAAAATAGTTCCTCCAGAAGCAGAATCCACGTTCATCCTTGTAGGCGCATTCAGTCCATTGTAAAACCACTCGATCTGTTCCCAATCTGCAAAATTGTGGTTAGGACAACGTCTAAGTAGTTCTTTGTACCTTTCCCAAGCCTCGTAGAGCTGTTCAGAATCCATCTGCCTAAAAGTGCTGATCTCGATCTTCAACTGGGTGGACTTGGCAGGTGGAAAATATTTAGTAATTTTTCTGCCATCCCCTCCCAAGTAGTGATGCTTCCAAGCGGTAGTGATTGCAACCAACTTCTGGCTTGATCCCTGAGAGAAAATGGAAACAAGCGTAAACGAATAATATCCTCAGGAACACCGTTAAATTTTATCGTATCAGTAATTTCTAAAAAGGTCCTGAGATGCAAGTGAGGATCAGCTGTGGCACTCCCATTAAATTGGTTCGATTGAACCATGTTGATCAATGCCGGCTTTAGCTCAAAATTGTTGGCATTGATTGTTCCTCGAGCTATTCCAGAGTAGTGAGCCTGGATCGTCGGCCTGAAGTGATCTCTGATAGGCACCAGGGGAGCTTGATTCACATTCTCTTCAGCCATGTTATTAATTTCTTCTCTTCTCGCTCTTCTCAAAGCACGTGCAGTTCTTTCGATCTCCGGATCAAAAATTAGAGAATTCGCACTTTGAGATCGTCACATAAACTGCAATTAAAATTAAGAAGAATTGAATTAGTAACTTCAAAATAAAATAAAAAAAACTCTAAATTAAAATCTAGACTAATTGGTAACAAGACTAAAAAAAATAATCAAAATTACTCCCCGGCAACGGCGCCAAAAACTTGTTGTGAAAATTCCTTGCAAGCGTACGAGTGTCAAGTTTTAATAAAGTAATAAAATTAGATATCGATCCCACAGGGAGTAAAATGAAAATATTCAGTGCTTGTAATTAAAATAGTCCAAACTTTATCTAGAAAATCAAACTTTCAGAATTTTGTAGAAAAATAAATAATCAAATGATTTTAGATAGCACACACACAACGTTCCGGAATAATCAATCAGAGAAAAACGGTCTAGAGGTATAGATTTCACCTGGTTTCAGCAACAGTCAATCATAAATAATTAATCTTCATGAATTTCAGTCAATTAATAGCCAAGAACACTTAAGTTTATTATTTCCCTCTCCCGAGCAACAAATAATTTTTATCATCTACAATTCAATTCCAATATTCCTATTAAGAATTTATCGCAGTGATCTATCACAAAACAATGTTCTTTTTAAAAGCTCTGTTAAAATCATACACTCTCCCGAGCTGTATAAATAATTAATAGTGTAGTTTCTACTCTCCTATTCAAAATCCCCTCTCCCGAGCAATGATTTCAAATAAATATAACAAATCAATTATTGATCAGATAATTGAAAAGACAATCAATTCTAGAAAAAACAATTAATCTAGAAGAAACTCAATTTAATAAAATCAAAAATTCATGAAAGCGTGTACACCAGGTTCCATCTGACCTCTAGACTCTAAAAATTTAGTTCATAATAAAATTATGAATAAACCAAAACATGTTCAAAAATCCAAACATATTCAGAATAAAATAAATTAAAGATAAAAGAAACAAATCCGTCGTCGACGCCGTGTCCAGTCTATCGAACTCCGTCTTTTTTCTTCAGATAAAGCTCCAGATTTCTTCCCAGAAATATTCACAATTTCGATCAATCCCTGTTCTCTGTTGTATCGTATGATTGTGTTGTGGCGGCTCCTCTCTTCTATCTGACAAAAATCCTTTTTATATGGTGCACAAAAGCCCACTCAAAAGCCCATAGAATAATTGCCTGAAATAATAAAATCTTTCCAAACAGCAACAGGGTGGACGCTCTTGACTCCGCGCGGGTGCGCCCTCTGTTCGAATTCTCAAATCTTCAATGCTTCAGTTCATAGCGCGATTGCTCTTCTCAAACGCTAACTTTTAGCGCTAACCTTTGGCCCAATGAAAAGCCCATTAAGAAATCTCATTTCTTGTCTGTACGTTTCTTCTCTTCTTTATTTGTTCTCTCCAAATAAATCTTATTTCTTATTTTCTTCAACAATAATTCTTCTTTTTCATAAATTTCTTCTTTTCTCCACAAAATCTCTATAATTCCCTACGAACACAAAAACAAAAAAACCCACGCATAAATCTGCTCGAAAACAACAATTAACAATTAAAATCATAACTACATTAAGTGTATAAAATACACTTATCAGGGAACCAAAAATCAATCTCTGAACTTCACAATTCCATCTACTAAAGAATACAAACCACTGTCATTCTCCTCAGCTCTCTGTCTCCACTTTCTCAGCTATTCATCATCTGCTTGAGAAACTCTGATACGGTCAAACAATGTGGTCTGTACAGACAAGGCTGACAATCTAGGAGCCCTACCCTCAGCATAGAACTCCAATTCGAATCTTTGAATCTCATACTGCAACGGTCTAGCCACTGTCATGGAAGCAATCACTGTCGTCTTCCGGCTCAACGCATCTGCGACCACATTAGCCTTACCCGGGTGGTAACCTATCTCACAATCGTAGTCTTTCACCAACTCTAGCCATCTCCGTTGCCTCATATTCAACTCCTTCTGGGTGAA
Organism: Henckelia pumila; assembly: GCF_033568475.1. Taxonomy (NCBI): domain Eukaryota; kingdom Viridiplantae; phylum Streptophyta; class Magnoliopsida; order Lamiales; family Gesneriaceae; genus Henckelia; species Henckelia pumila. The sequence continues at coordinate 36,127,588 of NC_133120.1, read as the reverse complement.
GAATTACTTGAGACGCTTATGGTCCGTGAATATCTTGCACTTTTCTCTATAAGATAGTGTCTCCAAATCTTGAGAGCGAACACTACTGCCGCTAACTCCAGATCAAGTGTAGTATAATTCTTCTCATGCTCCTTCAACTGCCTAGAAGCATAATCAATAACCCTATCACGCTGCATAAGAACTGCTCCCAATCCCAACTTGGAAGCGTCAGTGTAAACCATGAAATCACCTTGCCCCAATGGCATAGCCAATACTGGTGCTGTCGTAAGAGCTTCCTTCAATACATCCGAGCTCCTTTGAAACTTGGAACTCCAAACAAACCTAGCATTCTTCTTGGTTAATGTTGTCAAGGGCACTGCAATGGATGAAAAACCCTTGATAAACTTTCTGTAATAACCAACCAGTCCGAGAAAACTGCGAATCTCTGAGGCGTTTCTAGGTACTGACCACTCCTTCACTGCTTTAACTTTGGAGGGTTCCACCTCAACACCTCTCTCGGAAATGACATGGCCCAAGAATGCTACTCTCTCCAACCAAAACTCGCATTTGTTGAACTTAGAAAACAGTTTCCGCTCCCGGAGTAACTCTAGAACAGTCCTCAAATGCTGCAAATTCTCCTCTCTATCCTTGGAATAAATGAGGATATCGTCAATGAAGACGATGACAAATTGGTCCAAGAACGGCTGGAACACGCGGTTCATAAGATCCATGAATACCGCTGGCGCATTCGTCAACCCGAACGGCATCACAAGGAACTCGTAGTGACTGTAACAAGTCCTAAAAACTGTCTTGAACACATCCGATTCTTTCACCCTTAGCTGATGATAACCGGATCGAAGGTCAATATTTGAAAACACAGAGGCTACTTGCAACTGATCAAAGAGGTCCTCAATCCTGGGCAGTGGGTACTTGTTCTTCACTGTCACCCCATCCAATTCTCGGTAGTCTATACACAGCCTTAAGCTTCCGTCCTTCTTCTTCAAAAAAAGGACCGGTTCACCCCATGGAGAGAAACTAGGGCGTATGAAACCCTTATCAAGCAACTCTTGAATCTGCTCTTTTAACTCCTTTATTTCCGTAGGAGCCAATCTGTACAGTGACTTAGAAATTGGCACAGTACCGGGTACCAAGTCAATAGAGAACTCCACTTCTCTATCAGGCGGAATGCCCGCAACATCGTCTGGGAAAACGTCCTCAAAATCCATGAAAATGTCCACATCTGAAATGTCTGGATGCACTGGAAACTCTGTCAATGATAAGCTGGCTAAGAACGCCTCACATCCTTCATGCACCATCTGCTTAGCTTGCATAAAAGATATGATCTGCGTCTTCCTAGAACCCCTAGTAGCCTCAAACTGAAATGGTTCTTCTCCCTTTGGTCTGACCAACACTGACCTCTGCTGAAAGTCGATCACCACTGCATTCTTCGTCATCCAATCCATCTCGAGAATCAAGTCGAACTCAGGCATGATCAATACTATCAAATCTGCAACTACTGATTGCCCTTGCAACAGAAGTTCATGATTCTTCACCATTCTCCTAGTGGACAGTTCTTCCCCTGATGGGATGGTTACTGTGAATCCACCATTTAGATCCTCGCACTCAATGCTCCGCTTGCGGGTAAAAGCCTCCGATATGAAAGAATGGGTAGCCCTTGAGTCTAACAAGGCTCTAGTGGCCACACCGGCTACTAAAATTCTACCTGAATTAAAGGTGATTACAACCACGGAAAGATTGAAAGCAAGTAAGGCAAGTCCTACTTAGGTTCATTCTAAGCCAACAAATACCATACTCAAAATTATCTATTTCAACATGACCAATTAACACAAAGCATGAAACCTAAAACAAGTCCTCATTCCCAAAAAAAAAAGCTCAAAATAAAAAATTGCATCTATGAATCAATTAAATCACCCTTAATTAAATGCTCTAAATATTACCTGTGACGAGCGTGGTATCAGGATCGGCCTCCTCGGCCTGCATCACAAACACCCTCCCCTGAGTCGGCATGGACAATCTAAAACCACGTGTCCTGGCTTCTTGCATCGATAACAAACTCTAGCACCTGCCAGACACTGTCCATGATGAGCACGATGGCATTTCGTGCATACAGGCTTCTCCCCAGTCTTGAAAGGAGCGGGTCTCGGTGCCTGCTGGCCCTGGGGTCGCTAAACATGATGTCCCTGGGGCCTATGGGCTGGATGCCCCTGAGGTCTAAAGGGCCCCTGCTGACGCTGCGGCCCAATGAATGGCCTCTTCCCATGCTGCTGCTGTGAACCATGAGATGGTAGAGGCCTCTTACTCTGCGCCTCAGCGCTGATGTCCTTCAAAGTCTGCTCAGACCTCAAAGCTCGTCTGAGCACCGAAGCATAATTAGCTGGCTCCGCCATGAGTACATCTCGACGGATAGTGGGTCATAGCCCAACTATAAAGTGTTGGAGCTTCTCCGCCTCATCGTCCCCAATCAAAGGCACAAATTGGCAACCTCGCTCAAATTTCACCACAAACTCAGCCACTGATAGGTCTCCCTGACATAGGCTCAAAAACTCCGTCTTCAAATGGGCCCTCACATCCGCAGTGAAATACTTTTCAAAGAAAATTCTCCTAAACTCAGCCCAAGGCAGGGTAGTCGTGTCCACTGTCTTCTCAACTCCCTTCTACCAGAGGGCAGCATCGTCCTGGAGGTGGAAGACAGCACAACGGACTCGATCCGGATCTCCCAACTGCATATAGCGGAAGATCACCTCAAGCAAACGGATCCATCCCTCCACTACCAGTCGATCAGTGGTGCCAGCAAAGTCCTTCGAATTCATCTTCCTTAACTTCTCATAAACAGTACAAAGTCCAGACCTCGGAGCGTCCACATGTCTCTCTAGGATACGAGATAAGCCTGCTAGCACTTGCGTCCCAACATCCGCAGCTGGTGGACGTGGCGGAGGAGGAGGTGGCGGCGGTGGAGGATGTGGTGGCTGCAGAGCAGGTCCACGATGAGTGGCCATCTGTACGCAAGTTCAAATTCCCACATTAAAATTTCATGCCTTAGAAAAAGATTTTCCTTAAACTTTTACAAGCTAAAAAATTATAAGGATTAGCGGAAATGGTCTTAAACAAATATTAATAAATTCACTTAAATCTTACAAACTTTGAGGCGAGATCCCTTTGAGTTTCGGCAACCGGTAGTAGGCACAGCCAAAACAAGACCGTGCTCTGATACCAACTGAAACGACAGGCTACTACTACTCAAATAAATAAAAGAGAACAATACGCGGGTTTTCGAAAATTTACTAAAAATTTCGGCATGACCCGTTTGTTTATAGAACAAACCACCAAACGCAAACAACAGTTCAAAATATTTTAAATAAAACCTCACAAACATTCCAACAAGTTCCAAAAACAAAGTAACATGATAGTTAAGTACCCCACCGGACAACCATAAGTAAAAGCGATACAAAACAAATGTTCTTACGCAGGGAAACACATCCTGCTACTAAATAAAACGAGAAAGTAGAGATGTAATCTATTACAAACACCCAAACTGAAGAGACACATCGGAAAATAAATGGAGCCACGGTCACAGGCCTGCACCTACGGGAACCTCACCCAGGGGATCCTGCCCCTCAGTCCACTGATACTCATCCTCACCTGAAAGTAAGAAGAAGTGGGGTGAGTATTAAAGACCCAGCAAGACTATGAGGGGAGAATAACGAGTATTACATAGATACAAGCACACACAGAATTTAAAATAGCGCGTAACAAAATAATCGTTAGTGCCCCTGAACTTAAAAGTATTGAACATGTATAAAGAATAAATGCATGAATATGACATGTGCAAGGCTAAGTCAAATAACTCAATGAATAGCATAAAATGTACTGGAACATGGTCATATGAATTTGAGTGAACTCAGATCAATGAATTGTGACTCTGTCATTTCGATCATGATCATGGCTATAGTGCACAATGCCGCAAGGAGGTCGAGATGAAACCCAATCCTATCTTTCCCTATATTGGTAAGGGAGACCAGAATAGCTCTGGCCCCACATGAACACATGCTAAGGTAAGGAAACCCAGAATGATTTGGTAAGGGAGTCCAAAAAGTCTTTCAGCCCCACATGAACAGATGAATATGTAGTCACAACCATCTCACTTTGTTCAAAATATTTCTTTCCTTTATTGAATTTGAGACTTAACATGCACATGTAGATGTAATGTCCACGAAAAAATTGACTCAATGAACATGCAAAGGACTCGATGGTGAATGACTGGAATGGTGATTTAGGGAAGTACCAAGGGTGAGATTCTAAACCACGGTTAAAGCACTTAGGTGAAAGGAGCGGTACACCTGACACATTTTATATCTCACTCAAAACATGTCCAAAAGAGATTCTGCTTGAAGTAGCACTTCCCTAACCTCTTAAGTTTATTCCAGTCCCATTCCCTTAACCCAAGTCTGTTTTTATCCTTGACTTAAAAGCTCAAACCCAAACAGAAATCTGTTTGCCTAAAATTCTGCCCCTCTTTAGTCTCAAGGCTTAAAACTTGGGGAAAACTCATCCAAATTGAATTCCGCTTGAAACATCATTTCCCTAACTCCCTAAAGCGTCCACCAGCCCCGAGCCCATCTCTGAGTTCAGCTTCTAACCCTGTTAGGAACTCACATTCTGGGCAGTCCATAATGTCACCAAAATCTGCTCCATATTTCCTCCTCAAATCCGATTCAAGGCCTATCAATTTGTCCCTCGATCCTCCAGCCACTCTCCTAGCATCAATGCCAACCTCTAGGCTCATCCAAAAACCCTTTAACAATCGCCATAACCCCTCGTTAATGCTCATTCTCGGGCAACCCAAAACACAGCCCTTAATTTACTGCCAAAATTCGAACAGCCCCTCTCCCAATTTCAAATCACATCCGACTCATTCTATTGCTACCACGTGAACTGCATATCACCCTTGGTAGCTCCTAAATCACCAAACCAATCAATCCATCAACACAACAGAAAAAAAATCGAAACAAGAAAGCCACGAATACTGAAATTTTCGATAATGTGATAAACATAAACCCATTGCATATCAAGGCCTCCAAAATGATTTAACTACACATATGATCATCATGCCACTATATATAACAACATCAAAACAGAAACCATCGGCCGTGAGGAAATAAAAACACAGGGCACGCTATATTCTGAAAAAAAAATTGAAAATGGGGAGTGCACCATATATCACCAAATGCAACACACAATAATCGTATATAAAATGCGAGGAATGAACCACAATCTTGCCTAGCTAGAATACGCAAGAATCGATGAACCCAAAGAAAAGAGGGAGCTGCGGCCGAGAGCAAAGCTAGAATGGAATAGGAAGATACAAAGGAAATCGAGCTCAAGCTTCACTCCTAGATGGGCATAGAACGGCTTTCTGGGGAAGAAATCGAAGCTCGAAGGTCCCCGTGAAGAATCGAAGAAGCCAAGCTCACCTTGAAGAGTAGGGGATTCAGTGTTTCTCTGTGCGAGTGTGAGTGAAAAAGGGTGTGCATGAGTTAAGGTGTTTGTGTGTGTGTGTAATTTTAAAAGCTAGGGTTAAATCCAAACCTAGGTGAAAAATGCTATTACAATTAAAAAAAAATTCTATTACCAACTCGACTACTTTAAACCTCTAAATTAGCTCGCACAAATAACACACAAGCTAGAATTTTCTGAGTTAAAATGAAAGATCGGATTCGACAGTCCGGAAATTAAAAAAATAATCCTCGCAAAGATTTAAAATAAATAGCTCACGAGCGCGGGAAATATTAAATTTAAAATCGACTAACACCAAAAATTTAAAATAATTAAATATTATAAAAAATATAAATCTGATTTAGGCAATTAAGTATCGAAAATTAAAAATTATGAATATTAAAACAGGTTTAGGCACAAAACTCAAATTATGGAAATTCTAGGCGTCACATATATAGAGCTTCTTTATAGCCCTAAGAGGAAGTAAGAAGCTCAACAACGCTTATTTAAGCGTTATCGCGCTAATTCTTGTGAGGATGAATATTAAGAGTCCGAATCATGTGCGCGGCCGCCTATGGAATATTGAGCGCCCGCGCGATGGAGTTTTTAAGTTATCGGGAAGGAAACTTTCATATTTTTATTGGTCTTTTGATTCAAAGTATAAAAGGCGACAAAATTGATGATGAAAAGGAGTCTCCGCATAATTTAGAGAAATATTTTTGGAGAGCTGATCGTGATTGTGAGAAATCTGGGAAGAGTTCGAGAGCAGAGTTTGAAGATCGAGAGTCCGGACACGACATCGCATATTCGGCTTTGTTTTCTTTCTTTTATATTTATTAAATTCTGAATTGATGTCTATTTTTCTAAACATGAATTATTGTTATCAGAATTTTATTATGAACTAAATTTTTAGAGTTTAGAGGTAGATGTAGCCTGGTTGAGACACTTTTATAAGTTTTTAATTTTATAGGATTGAATTCCCTTAGATTAATTGTTTTTTTTAGTATTGATTGTGTAGCGACCCGACCCGGATCCACTACCTAATCAGAGTTAAGAGCATAATTAAGCATGCATTAAATCAAATTGCTGCGGAAGACTAAATACAAGTAGACCGACAGAATACAACCGGCTAATCAAACTTGATTTATACAACCCAATCGAATTACTTTAAATAAAACCTACAGCTAATTCTGCTGTCTTCAAGGTCACTGGTTACTCCAGGCTCCTGGTGCTCAATCCTGCACCTATACCTGCCCCATCGAATAGGGTATCCAGATACACAAAAAATACTGGACGTGAGCTCTAAGCTCAATACGAAAGCACGGATAAACATACAAATATGATGCATGCAAATGACCGGGTATCCATATCTGGGATAACTGTATACAAACTGCTCAAACTGGCGCCTGGGATATAAGCTCGTCACATCGGGGTAGCTAACCACTGTGTGCGACCACTCATTCCCGAATCCCGGACGCGGACCGCGGAGTCCTCGAGGTTTCAGTACCTAAGGGTACTCGATATCAAACGTCCTAACAGGGCTGAGCAACCCTAACTGGCTCATCTCTAAAGATATACAGATGTACAGGCACAAGATGATATGCACATGCCGCATAACAATAATAACATGCAAACACATAAATGCAACATATAAGCATGTATATCCGCTGGCAATCTCAGTCAGTACTTACGTACCTTTCTAAGGCAGTCCTAGTAGTTCCACTCTAGGTTCCAAGCCTATCATCAAGTCTACAATGCAAATACCCATGCATCATTCAATAAGCGCTAAAAGCCTTAACTAAGCTATTGCATACTCCTAAATAATTTAAGGAGACCATAGCTATACATGCGTCCGTCGTCAGCCCACTGATGGCGACTATCCCGCAACTAGGGCACTCCCCTGCTGCGAATCCACAGCCTCGAACACGGCTCTACAACACGAGCGCTGCTCCGCTATTATGTCAGACACTGTCTGACTACACTAAAATATGTTCCCTACTCCAACTCTAAAATAAGAGTACCCAAAGCCCTAAAATAGAGCCACTAGGGCGAAGGAAAGGAACTCGGAATTGGCAAGAAATGAATGCCTCGGACCTTATATTTATAGGCATCGATCGAAACCTCCGATCCTGGATCGGAACTTCCGATCCTTGTTCGGAATGTCCGATCCTGCCATCGGAGCTTCCGAACATCCTTATCTGCCACATGTCAAAATCTCACTGGTTGACTTCGGATATGGCGATCGGAGCTTCCGATCCCGATCGGAGTTTCCGATCCTGCCACACGTCATGCATGACGTAATATCGATCGGAGCTTTCGATCTCACCTTCAGAGCTTCCGATCCTTCAGATACCAAATTGGTTTAATTATCATAATTAATCTCTTAATTACCAATTTCGGTTACGGGGTACTACATTCTCCCCCACTTAAGATATTTCGTCCTCGAAAATAGATCTTAAGTACCGAATGCAATACAAGGTACAGAAACATTCCTTTATTCAAATCAAACGTTACAACCGAATACAACTCAAAACTGAAATCAAAACAACTCAGGATGGTCTTCACGCATCCTTTCTTCAAGTTCCCAAGTAACTTCCTCAGTGCCTCGGCGCTGCCACTGAACTAAAACCAAAGGAATGACTTTGTTCCGTAAAACCTTATCCTTATAATCCAGGATACGAATACGTTTCTCAGCATAGGTCAAATCCTTGCTCACTTGAACCTCAGACCACTGCAGAATATGAGACTCATCCGCCACATACCGTCGCAGCAGTGATACGTGAAACACGTCGTGAATACTGGAAAGATGCGGTGGCAAAGCTAGTCGATAAGCGAAATCGCCAGTATTCTTCGAGATCTCAAACGGACCGATAAACCTGGGAGACAACTTTCCTTTAATACTAAATCTGAGAATCTTACGAAAAAGTGACATTCTCATAAATACTGTCTCCCCCACTTCTTTCTAGAAGAATGGAGTACGACAAGTCGCCCATACAATGCCTCAACAGGTGTCCTCCTAATGCTACGATGGTACCTATTGTTGTACGCGAACTTAATCAATGACAACTGATCTGGCTAAACTGAACCAAAAATCCATAGTACACGCCCAAAACATGTCCTCCAAGGTATGGATAGCGCTCTCCATCTGACCATCTGTCTCTAGATGATATTCAGTATTTAAACTGAAAGCAGTGTTCGTAACACGCTGGACACTCCCCCAGAATATGGAAGTAAACCTGGGTCTCGATCGCTGACAATGCCCACCGGCATCCATGAAGTAGAACGATCTTCTGGATGTATAACCGAGCCCTACGATCAATAGAGTGCTCTCGACTGCTCTTCGAATACCCACTGTTCCTGCGAACCTTAGCAGTGATAGTTCCTCGTCAAGTATACCACTTGATACCGACTATCCCTCTTGCTAGAATCAGTTCGTACTAACGAGAAAGCCAGATACAACCAACCTGTATCTCCACTGGTCTAACACTGACATCGAATCCCAGAGGTAACCGCAAGTGTTAACCAATCGATTCTCACTTGACGTCCTGCCATGGATAACAACCAATCCCGAAAGTTCCTAGCATCGACAGACTTACATTCTGTACTTATTTTCTTCGATGCTGACTAATATTCTCAAAGAATATCACCGCTATATTGCTGAACACATAGATGGGACCGCAACATCTACAACATTAGTAGTCTAGATTAAAGATCACCACTATCTCGTCACTCGAGATATCAATTGAATTTGGAACACTGGTTATCCAACCATAGATAACAATCCCAAGTCACACTTGACTTGCTACCAAGATGAACAAAACTAGTTCACCTCAACCCTTCGCGCAATCCATGACACATGCGGTAAACCAACGAATTTACCCGATAGATCTCGGTCGATCCCAACACCTCAATGGCATAGCACATCAGAACGTACTGGGAAATCACCGACAACAATCTCAATAGACTCTGAACACAGTCTCAGCTGTCGTATCATCCCACGAACAAACAATTGATATCGGCCTGCTAATGCTCATTGAATTCCGCAACACTCGTCGAATCAAAATTTAACGAAAATCCTCCGAGAAAACTGCTGGAAATGCCTAAACAAGTATTCGGCTAACAGTTCCCAAAACTGTAATCCAATAGCATGGAACAATTCTATTTCCAAAACTGGGTCAACCATTGCTAATACCAAGCAATGTTTAGATCAATTACATCTTCTCTTATCATTGATAACTTTACCCGAGTTATCGAACTAGCCATGACTTACCAAAGTCAAAACATGCAATCACCTCCCATGATCTATCGAAATTGAAAGTCCAAACGACTGCACTCCGAAAATCTCAACCACCCGAGAATCCTGAATGCAAATAATTTTCTTACTGTTCCGAGACATTTACTTAAAGGATCCAAACTCATAAGCACGACGGCTTATAGTATCGTCCCAAGTATCTCTCGGTTCATGATATCTTAATTACTGATCTGCTCAACCAATCGACCTCGTCGATAAGTTGTGACTAACACACAACTTGTCAGTACCAACCAAATTATGGCAACCATCCGCCAGGTCTTGGTCATTTGAAATCTTCACATGGCTCGATCAATAATCATGATCTCACGGCCATACGTCCGCATATCCCCAAATACTTGGAATCAAAAGAATCACAGCTCATTTCAACTCACCTATCTTTGACAAAGTCAGACAATAGCTATTAGTAGTCTCCAGTACCAATCTTGCATCGATACTGACTCACTACCAACTGTCGCGAAACTTGCTCCTGATAACTATATCTTTTGCTAAGACTGCAACAAATCGAGACTGAGGTTACTTGCCGCGGTGTCCCACCTGAAATCACCACCAAGTGTACACTGACATAAATCACGCTATCCTCACGCCTCAAATAGTCATGTACAATCCTTAGCATCGGATATAATTTATCACTGAAGGAAACCATTAATGCTGAAAACTACTCATCTCCGAGTCAAATGTTTCAGGAATTTCACAAACCAAAACTCCTGGATAGCCCCTATCACAAGAGCATCCAAACCCCGACTAGATCCACTAGTCTAGTAGTATCCAATAGACTAAAACTATCTGTTTAGAGTACGTACTCGTCAAGGAAAATCCCTCCAAGACTTGTCCTTATGACAAAACTGCAAACCAATATCTCTGACGACAGTCAGACGATATCTAAACCGCCGATACCTAACCAGGCATCCAATCCAATGTCATGCCCCGTCGTGACTATTACCAAAACTCTAGACTAAGTAGCCTTCCCACCGCCAAATCCTGAAGCACGAAGGCTTCCAGGCATTCTCCGAAGTACGAAAGACTCCCAGAGTAACACTGGCATAGGGTCGCGCTCCATCATGTCTAGTCATGGTCATAGTCCACAACTCTCGACATATACTCGCCTTGGTATCCCGATGAAATCCCATCATCACGAAGTCTCAACCTATGAAGGTCAATCAGACTACTGTCCTAAGAAAACAACTTAGAACAAAAACTCAAAATTCCAAACAAGATCGATATTTCCATGCTCCCAGATGAATTACCTCATCAATGGCACTAACTCATTCAAACGACTAATTAGGTCAGCCCTAGGAAGATACCTACACTAACCCCATGTCAATACGTTACCGTTGACTTACTCAAAATTCATGAGCTATCCTAGTTGATTAGTCAACTAATTCCAAGCCAAACTTAGTAACATTACTTGTAATCAAACACGAATCTTTGAATAAGTAAAACATGTATCATTACTTCAAGTTATGTACAATTTCCTTTATTACAATCCCATGTAATACATAAAGTATTCAAAATACAACAAAATGTACATCCAATAACTTGAACTGATACAACCAATTTCTGATGATTCATTACAACTGAAATACTGTTTACAAATACAGTATTTAAAATCGTCGAACTTGTCTTCACTCCTTGAGCATGAAGCTTCCAATCGACACATGCATCGATACAAGCATACTTCCGTCCAAGTCTCTCTAACTGTTCTCCAGCGAAGAACTCCGGAGAAATGGCACGTGATAGCTAACCAGCTATGCTCTGCGTCAGTGCATGTCAGTCGACTTCTTCTGCTCACGATCTACCATCAGCGTTCTTCTTGTATCTAAATCATGCTTTTGAACATGAAGTTTTCCGTATACCTACCAAAAGCATCGATACAAGCATACCGGCAAAACCATGTTCTGCACGAGGTTAAAGACCTCACTCTCGAAACCTATCATGTTTTAGGCACTCGAGGCATTCTCTAGTGAAGGTCTATCTGACAATCTCTCCAACTACGAGTGGAGAATCTTCAAGGACTGGAACCAAATGGATTCCTAAACACCAGTCGTTCCAAAAAGCCCTCAGAGGTATCTGACGCGATATAACCGATCTTTTCTTCCAGTCTTCCCTGGCTGGAATCCATATGTTATTCGATCAACATCCCAATGCATCGAATTCTGAACCGTCCACAACAGTCAGTCTATCTATCGATATGCTACTACTGGTGTTCTCATCACTGTTGCATTCCTTATAGTAAAAACGTCTGCCTCAAACTTTGGCACTGAAGAACCAAATCTTCTTTCGCTAGCCTCAATCAATCCTACAAAGATAATCAAGAGGTCTTATTATCAATTTCCTAAGTCCCTTGCATGTAGTTGCTCTGATACCATAAATGTAGCGACCCGACCCGGATCCACTACCTAATCAGAGTTAAGAGCATAATTAAGCATGCATTAAATCAAATTGTTGCGGAAGACTAAATACAAGTAGACCGGCAGAATACAACCGGCTAATCAAACTTGATTTATACAACCCAATCGAATTACTTTAAATAAAACCTACAGCAAATTCTGCTGTCTTCAAGGTCACTGGCTACTCCAGGCTCCTGGTGCTCAATCCTGCACCTATACCTGCCCCATCGAATAGGGTATCCAGATACACAGAAAATACTGGACGTGAGCTCTAAGCTCAATACGAAAGCATAGATAAACATACAAATATGATGCATGCAAATGACCGGGTATCCATATCTTGAATAACTGTATGCAAACTGCTGAAACTGGCCCTGGGATATAAGCTCGTCACATCGGGGTAGCTAACCACTGTGTGCGACCACTCATTCCCGAATCCCGGACGCGGACCACGGAGTCCTCGAGGTATCAGTACCTAAGGGTACTCGATATCAAACGTCCTAATAGGGCTGAGCAACCCTAACTGGCTCATCTCAAAAGATATACATATGTACAGGCACAAGATGATATGCACATGCCGCATAACAATAATAACATGCAAACACATAAATGCAACATATAAGCATGTATATCCGCTGGCAATCTCAGTCAGTACTTACGTACCTTTCTAAGGCAGTCCTAGTAGTTCCACTCTAGGTTCCAAGCCTATCATCAAGTCTACAATGCAAATACCCATGCATCATTCAATAAGCGCTAAAAGCCTTAACTAAGCTATTGCATACTCCTAAATAATTTAAGGAGACCATAGCTATACCTGCGTCCGTCGTCAGCCCACTGATGGCGACTATCCCGCAACTAGGGCACTCCCCTGCTGCGAATCCACAGCCTCGAACACGGCTCTACAACACGAGCGCTGCTCCGCTATTATGTCAGACACTGTGTGACTACACTAAAATATGTTCCCTACTCCAACTCTAAAATAAGAGTACCAAATCCCTAATATAGAGCCACTAGGGCGAAGGAAAGGAACTCGGAATTGGCAAGAAATGAATGCCTCGGACCTTATATTTATAGGCATCGATCGGAACCTCCGATCCTGGATCGGAACTTCCGATCCTTGTTCGGAACGTCCGATCCTGCCATCGGAGCTGTTGGTGTCCAATAATCTCGCTTCGAGATTGAAGGTAAAATTTTAATAATTGTTATTTAAATTTTACACACACTTATAATTTAATCGTTGAACGGTTGATACCCACAATATGGAATTGTTCCATAATAAAATTTTTAAACTTCTAATCTGCTCTTGTTGTCTCTCCCTGGAACCGATGAACTCCTTCAATCAGGTCCACGAATGAGGTTTAAATCCCTCTGATAGATTGCACTAGAAAATCTATCAGAAGTTTTTCTGTGAAGAGATTAAACGAATCTGATTCGTTATTCCTGACTGCAATTCAAAATCACAGACCGGAATTTCTCGGGCAGAGATAGGGAGTGTTCGGCCGATTGCTTTTGAGAGAGGCTAGGGTTCGAAATTTTTCTCTCAAAAATAATGAGCTGTTGTGTTTAATTTCTGTACTGCAATAACTTATTTATAATACAGGCCACTAACACCTTAGGGCCCATTAGTCATAAGTTGAGGCCCGACAAGCAAAGCCCGCATGTTCAGAAATTAATATAAAATTCATCGTGACTCCGATTGATAAACCGATTTTACCAATGTGCACAGAAACCATTTCTGCACATTTTAAAGTCAAGATAAATTTTCCTGAATCCGAATTCAGTGATTTCCAAAAATGTACATCCCTATGTCATTTTAGGAAATCCTACTCCCTTACTCTTATTTAAGAAGTCCAACTTCTTTATTCATTAAATTTAACTCTTTAAATTTAACTATCTCAACGGGGATTAAAACTCCATTACACTGTGTGACCCTCAATGGTTCAGGGATACAGCTAGCCGTGGGCTCACAACTCCTTGTGACTCGGAACAACGATTTCCGACTTGCCCAACGAATCATGGTAAAGCTCCTAGCAACATCGCCCCATGATTCCCTAGGTATCACTGATAGTGCCTACAAGAACCAGTAGATTTTGGTTAGCGTACAGTACGGTCCCTTCATCCATATATCCCGATCGAATCAACAACCATTGGTATATCGAGAGTCGCTCAAGATTCGATAACTATGCAATACATCTTGAAGATCAAATTAGTGACATCGCATGTGCTACTAAGAAACCATTTCTTAAATCACATCAAGTACTCTGGCCAGAGATTCGTCACACTAATATCTCCTCAGATCGCATAGGATATCCACACTCGCAAGTATGTGGTGAATCCTTGACAACAATGCATCGACTCCTATATGTGTTGTAACTGTACCCAATCCCGACACCTGATGACCCCCATAGAGTCGGTAAACGAGTCAAAGCACAGTACTAGCATATAGAGTCTCCATGATGTTTCAAGTAGTAAGGACTAATGGTGTACAACCAAAACCGCGGACTTTATCCACTCGATAAGTGATAACCACTTGGAAAATCCGAATAGGGTAGTTCGATTATTCATCCTATGAATATCCATTTGCATGCTTCGAACATCTCCATGTTCCCTACCAATGAAACATGGTACTCCGCATCGCAAATGCTAGTCTCAAACTCGAGCGATCCTTATCCTTATTATCGGACGGCTCAATTGACTAGGAACAGTTTAGAATATACAGTGACTATAAGATGTATTTCATGATAGACATCCCCATGTTCTACCACATCTTACATACACTATAGTATATTCAAGGTCTTTATCAAAACAACAATAGTATATCACAATATAACAATATGAAGAAAGATAAAGTCATTGCCATTAATAAAAGTGTAAATTACATTAAACAAAAGATCGTTTGTACAAAGAGTCATCAAAGCCCATAGCCACAAGTTGGCTCACTGGGCACCCACTCTTTCAATCTCCCAATTGCCCTATAGCCAACTAGTCATACTACGTAGACCCATTGCTTCGCGATGTTTGTCAAACAATGGTCCTGGCAAGGGCTTAGTAAGCGGATCAGCGATATTGTCTGCAGAGGCCACTCGTTCGACAGTGATGTCTCCTCTTTCCACAATCTCCCGGATGATGTGGTATTTCCTCAGTACGTGTTTGGATCTTTGATGAGACCTTGGTTCCTTTGCTTGAGCAACGGCACCCGTGTTGTCACAGTACACCGGGACTGGACCAACAAATTCAGGAATGACGCCCAACTCTTGGACGAACTTCCTCATCCAAACGGCCTCTTTAGCAGCAGCTGATGCTGCAATGTATTCAGCCTCAGTGGTGGAATCCGCTGTGGTGTCCTGCTTGGAACTCTTCCAAGAGACAGCACCGCCATTGAGCATGAACACAAATCCAGAGGTTGACTTCGAGTCATCCACGTCACTTTGGAAGCTAGAGTCGGTATAGCCTTCCAATTTCAGATCTCGTCCTCCATATACCATGAACATATTCTTAGTCCTTCGTAAGTACTTAAGAATGCCCTTCACGGCTTTCCAATGCATTTGACCGGGATTAGCTTGATATCTGCTCGTGACACTCAGAGCAAATGCTACATCCGGTCTGGTAGATATCATCCCATACATGATACTACCTATAGCTGACGCATATGGTACATGTGTCATATTCTCTATCTCTGCATCAGTCTTGGGACACATAGACTTGGATAAAGAAACTCCATGACACATGGGTAGATGTCCTCTCTTGGACCCATCCATTGAAAACCGTTTCAATATGGTGTCGATGTAGGTTGATTGAGTGAGTCCTATCATTCTCTTAGATCTATCTCTATAGATCTGTATCCCAAGAATGTAGGATGCCTCACCCAAATCCTTCATCGAGAATCTACCTGATAACCATATCTTTGTTGACTGTAACATCCCTACATCATTACCAATGAGTAGGATGTCATCAACATAAAGTACTAAGAATGTCACAGCATCCTTAACTACTTTCTTGTACACGCACGGTTCCTCCGGGTTCTTGATGAAACCAAAATCTTTTATTGTTTCATCAAATTTCTGGTTCCAACTTCTTGATGCTTGTTTTAGACCATAAATTGATCTCTGAAGCTTGCATACCTTATGCTCGCTTCCCATGGATGTGAACCCCTCTGGCTGCTTCATATAGATTTCTTCCTTAATGTCTCCATTAAGAAAAGCAGTCTTCACATCCATTTGCCATATCTCATAGTCATACCATGCAGCTATGGCAATAAGGATTCTTATGGACTTGAACATTGCAACTGGTGAAAAGGTTTCATCATAGTCAACTCCTTGTCTTTGAGTGTAACCTTTCGCCACCAATCGCGCCTTGTAGGTCAATACCTTACCATCAGGCCCAAGCTTTCTCTTGTAGATCCATTTACACCCTATTGGAACAATTCCATCAGGAGGATCTACTAAAGACCAAACTTGGTTTGTATGCATTGAATCCAATTCAGACTGCATAGCTTCAAGCCATAAATTTGAATCCGCATCAGAAATTGCTTCCTTGAAGTTTCTTGGATCACATCCAATGTCGGGTTCATCTTGATCCCCTTCAAGAAGAAGACCATATCGAACAGGAGGTCTAGAAGTCCTCTCGGATCTTCTAGGTTCAGGCGTGTCTAGTAATGGTTCCTGAGGCGTAGGATCGTTATTTTGTATTTCGGGTTCTTCTCGAACTTCTTCGAGTTCCATCATCTCACCTTTCTTATCCAATAAGAACTCCTTCTCCAAGAAGGTGGCATTCCTAGAAACAAACACTTTTGTTTCAGCAGGATAATAGAAATAATATCCGATTGAATTCTTCGGATACCCTACAAAATAACATAAGCTGGATCGACTATCCAACTTATCTCCCACTGTCCGCTTCACGTAAGCAGGACATCCCCAAATCCTCAAGTACGAATACTTAGGAGCTTTGCCATTCCATAACTCGTATGGTGTTTTGTCCACTGCTTTAGTGTGGACGTTGTTCAACAACAATACCGCCGTTTCAAGCGCATAGCCCCAAAACGAAAGTGGAAGCTCAGTGAAGCTCATCATAGATCGAACCATGTCCAACAAAGTTCGATTACGACGCTCCGATACACCATTCAGCTGTGGTGTCATAGGAGGAGTCCACTGAGAGAGAATCCCATTCTCTTTTAGATAGTCCAAAAAACTCGGTACTTAAGTATTCTCCACCTCGATCCGATCGAAGTGCTTTAATACTTTTACCTAGCTTGTTTTCTACTTCAGCCTTGAATTCTTTGAACTTTTCAAATGCTTCAGACTTATATTTCATTAAATATAAATACCCATACCTTGAATAATCGCCAGTAAAGGTAATGAAGTAGATGTGGCCATATTGAGTCCCAACTCTAAATGGTCCACAAACATCTGTATGGATCAAATCCAACAGATTTTGACTACGCTCAGGCTTCCCCTTAAAAGGAGATTTAGTCATTTTCCCTTTTAGACAGGATTCACAAGTAGGTAGAGAGTTAATATCAGACATATCAAACATGCCCTCTCCCACTAGCTTGTTCATCCTCCTTGAGGAAATATGACCTAGCCTAGCATGCCAAAGGTTCGCCGGGTTTTGACTATCGATTTTTCTTTTGTTTGTTGTTGCCGGTTTATCAATATAATTTATTGGAACGTCTTTCAGTTTTAAGTTGTATAGATCGTTTTCAAGTTGTCCATTTCCAATCAAACATTCATTCTTGTAAATATTGCAAATCCCATTCACAAAATTGCAAGAATAACCATCTCTATCTAGCATAGAAACAGAAATAATGTTTTTAATTAAATCCGGAACAAATAAAACATCTCTTAAAAATAACTTAAAACCGTTCTGCAAAATTAAACAAACATCTCCAATGGCTGTAGCTTCAACTCTGGAACCATTCCCGAGCCTCAGCTGGGTCTCACCCATTCTAAGCCTGCGACTTCTTGTCATCACCTGCAAATCATTGCAAATGTGAGATCCACATCCGGTATCCAATACCCAAGAAGTAGTATTAAGTGAAATGTTTATTTCAATATAGAACATACCCTTTGCAGTTCCCAACTGCTCTAGATATTCCTTGCAGTTGCGCTTCCAATGACCGGGCTTCTTGCAGTAATGGCAAACATCCTTGGATTTTCCATTGTTTGAAGCCTTTGTCTTGTGCTTCTTCTCGGGCTCGACTTTCTTGGGTGGGGCAGAACGTTTCTTGCCCTTCATACTTGGCCCCTTCTTAGCAGAAGATGAGGAGCCCACCAAGAAAGCTGGCTTATCCTTCTTAAGTGTGGATTCATATGTAACGAGCATATTGACCATCTCTTCAAGGGTGGCCTCTATCTTGTTCATATTAAAATTTACCACAAATCCGTCAAACGAAGAAGGAAGAGACAGAAGCAGTAAATCCACATTGAGTTCATGCTCCAACACCAAATCTAGGGTCGCTAACTTCTGTATGAGCCAAATCACTCGTACCCCATGATCACGGACCGAAGTCCCTTCACGCATGCGACACGTCATTAGCTCCTTAACAGTAGCGAACCTTTCAGCCCTCGATTGAGCCCCAAAAAGTTCCTTGAGTTGAGCGTGAATGTCAGCAGCATTCACGGTGTCCTCAAATCGCCTCTGGAGTTCATCAGACATCGAGGCTTGCATATAGCATTTGGTCTTGATGTCATGGTCCCACCATGCATCAAGTTTGGCCAATTCCTCCGGACTTACATCAGCTGGTGCTTCCTTCGGAGGTGCTTTCTCTAACATGTAGAGCATTTTCTCCGAAGTCAAGACAATCTTCAACTTCCGGAACCATTCCGTATAGTTGGCGCCAGTCAACTTGTTTTGTTCGAGGATCGAGAATAATGGATTACGCGAATTCATCGTATGAAATACTGAAAAGAAAAACAGACATATATCAATGATTGTTTAACAATTTACTAAGACATAAAATAGGCGAAATTTAATTTTATGAATCTTACTCCCACTATTTTAACGATTTCACCACCCTCTAGTGAAAACGAGAAACTTTTTCCTTAGTGAGAACATGGAGTCCAATTGACAAACTTATGGTCCCGAATAATATCAGCCAACCATAATTCTCAAAAGGTAGAGCCCAATTGCTTCCAAAGCAACCCCCATGTATTTACCTCATGTCCAATAAGGGCCCAATAATATGACGCCGTTTAAAGTGACATGTCAAGATGACCCATCAATATTAAGTTGTGATGGACGGTCGCCATGTGGATCCCCAATAATATGAGCCGATCCCATGGGAGTTCCACCCAACTTACAACATTTGTCGATCCAATGTACAGCTTTCCGACGGACGGGCCCCCCCAATAATATGAGCCGGACCGTATCCGCGGGTAGCATCACATACATTGACCGTTGATGGAAGGTAGGAATATTTAAACAAATTTAAATTTCCTTTGTTTATCTTGATATCAATTTTAAATCATATTTAAAATGAGGGATTTTTAATTATAAAAATTTGTCTCATCAATTTCAAATTATTGCATGCTTGCCGGATTCACGCAATTATGTCTAAAACATGCATACAATCATAATATCATATATTATATAGGATGATCGATTCCATTTCTAATTGACCCGTGGTTGCCAATCACGAGTCTTAGTCCAATCCTAGGTAATATGCAGTATGCAATGCAATCCTATTACATGTGCTTCCAATTTACATTTCTTCTGTCTTTATTGTCTGCTGGGCCCACCATCTTCAAATATTGATCTCCCACTAAATCTAATGTATTTACAATAAATAACAATGACAAGTAGGGGATACATTTTTAGGGGTGGGAACGGGCCATAAACCAAGCCCACTTTTATTACATATGACATTCATACTAGGCCATAAACCAGGCCCATTAATAAAACCAACAACAATAAAAACAAATGTAAATTCCTAACATACACCTACAAAATTGGTCATGGCAATCGATCATCCTTATCCAATAACATTTAATTCAAAATTAATTTATTGGATAACATGTAGTGGCAATTCAAATTTAAACAAGATAAAATCATATTTTACATATAAAATCATATTTTATCTCTTTATCAAATAAAATCATATTTTATCTACAAAATCCAATTTTATAGATAAAATCATATTTTACTTAATATATCATAAGATCAAATCTTATCATCAATTGTACCAAAAATAATTGATTTCAAAATTCAATTTAAGGATAAAATATTAAAATTTTCCAAAAATTCAAATTTATCCAAAAATCAATTTTAAAATTTACGGACTCGAACAATTCGATCCGAAATCTCGTGAACCAATCAAAAACAATTTTTTTGACCGGACCAAAAATAAAATTTTAACACATTAAAATTAATTTTAAATAAAAAATTTAATTTTTCCCGCGGGCCGCCTGGGACACTCCCGGGCCGGCCCGCACCCGTGGGCGCGGGCCGGGGCAGCCCGGCTGCCCCTTTAGGGCAGCAAAAGTTGCTGCCCTGGCGGCGCCTGGCGCCGCCCTGGGCGGCGCCCAGCGCTGCGCTGGGCAGCGCTCGGCGCTGCCCTGGCGACGCCGTGCGCCGCCGTGGGCGGCGCCGTGCGCCGCCCGGGGCAGCAACAATTGCTGCCCCACCGGGCAGCGATCCAATCGCTGCCCGGGTTTTGCCCCGAAAATTTTTTTTTTTTATTTAAAAATATTTATTTTGTTTCAAAAACCGAGACTCAAAAATTTTTGTACAATCGATTAATTTAATCGTTTGATCTGAGCAACCTGGCTCTGATACCACTGTTGGAAAACTGGCGTTCAGATCAATCACGATTGATACCCGGTGCAGCGGAAGTTTAAAAATTTTATTATGGAACAATTCCATATTGTGGGTATCAACCGTTCAACGATTAAATTATAAGTGTGTGTAAAATTTAAATAAC
This sequence comes from Henckelia pumila, assembly GCF_033568475.1. Lineage (NCBI taxonomy): Eukaryota > Viridiplantae > Streptophyta > Magnoliopsida > Lamiales > Gesneriaceae > Henckelia > Henckelia pumila. The sequence goes on along the minus strand of NC_133120.1, from coordinate 36,106,479 downwards.
AATTATTAAAATTTTACCTTCAATCTCGAAGCGAGATTATTGGACACCAACAGAATTAATCTGCTCTTGTTGTCTCTCCCTGGAACCGATGAACTCCTTCAATCAGGTCCACGAATGAGGTTTAAATCCCTCTGATAGATTGCACTAGAAAATCTATCAGAAGTTTTTCTGCGAAGAGATTAAACGAATCTGATTCGTTATTCCTGACTGCAATTCAAAATCACAGACCGGAATTTCTCGGGCAGAGATAGGGAGTGTTCGGCCGATTGCTTTTGAGAGAGGCTAGGGTTCGAAATTTTTCTCTCAAAAATAATGAGCTGTTGTGTTTAATTTCTGTACTGCAATAACTTATTTATAATACAGGCCACTAACACCTTAGGGCCCATTAGTCATAAGTTGAGGCCCGACAAGCAAAGCCCGCATGTTCAGAAATTAATATAAAATTCATCGTGACTCCGATTGATAAACCGATTTTACCAATGTGCACAGAAACCATTTCTGCACATTTTAAAGTCAAGATAAATTTTCCTGAATCCGAATTCAGTGATTTCCAAAAATGTACATCCCTATGTCATTTTAGGAAATCCTACTCCCTTACTCTTATTTAAGAAGTCCAACTTCTTTATTCATTAAATTTAACTCTTTAAATTTAACTATCTCAACGGGGATTAAAACTCCATTACACTGTGTGACCCTCAATGGTTCAGGGATACAGCTAGCCGTGGGCTCACAACTCCTTGTGACTCGGAACAACGATTTCCGACTTGCCCAACGAATCATGGTAAAGCGCCTAGCAACATCGCCCCATGATTCCCTAGGTATCACTGATAGTGCCTACAAGAACCAGTAGATTTTGGTTAGCGTACAGTACGGTCCCTTCATCCATATATCCCGATCGAATCAACAACCATTGGTATATCGAGAGTCGCTCAAGATTCGATAACTATGCAATACATCTTGAAGATCAAATTAGTGACATCGCATGTGCTACTAAGAAACCATTTCTTAAATCACATCAAGTACTCTGGCCAGAGATTCGTCACACTAATATCTCCTCAGATCGCATAGGATATCCACACTCGCAAGTATGTGGTGAATCCTTGACAACAATGCATCGACTCCTATATGTGTTGTAACTGTACCCAATCCCGACACCTGATGACCCCCATAGAGTCGGTAAACGAGTCAAAGCACAGTACTAGCATATAGAGTCTCCATGATGTTTCAAGTAGTAAGGACTAATGGTGTACAACCAAAACCGCGGACTTTATCCACTCGATAAGTGATAACCACTTGGAAAATCCGGATATGGTAGTTCGATTATTCATCCTATGAATATCCATTTGCATGCTTCGAACATCTCCATGTTCCCTACCAATGAAACGTGGTACTCCGCATCGCAAATGCTAGTCTCAAACTCGAGCGATCCTTATCCTTATTATCGGACGGCTCAATTGACTAGGAACAGTTTAGAATATACAGTGACTATAAGATGTATTTCATGATAGACATCCCCATGTTCTACCACATCTTACATACACTATAGTATATTCAAGGTCTTTATCAAAACAACAATAGTATATCACAATATAACAATATGAAGAAAGATAAAGTCATTGCCATTAATAAAAGTGTAAATTACATTAAACAAAAGATCGTTTGTACAAAGAGTCATCAAAGCCCATAGCCACAAGTTGGCTCACTGGGCACCCACTCTTTCAGGAGCTTCCGAACATCCTTATCTGCCACATGTCAAAATCTCACTGGTTGACTTCTGATAGGGAGATCGGAGCTTCCGATCCTGCCACACGTCATGCATGACGTAATATCGATCGGAGCTTCCGATCCTGATCGGAGCTTCAGATCTCACCTTCGGAGCTTCCGATCCTTCAGATACCAAATTGGTTTAATTAACATAATTAATCTCTTAATTACCAATTTCGGTTACGGGGTACTACAGATTGTATTTTCAATTACATGATCAAAAATTGATTTATTATATCTATTTGGAATCCGACACTTGGAAGAGGAGATTTTGAATAGGACTAATAGAAAATACACTAATATTTGTTTATATAACATGAGAGAGTATATAACTTTAATATAGCCTTAAAAGAACATATTTTTATACAATTCACTGCAATTAGATTCTTAATAAAGGTATTGAAATTGATTTGTAGTTGATAAAATCTATTTTTCACTCGAGAGAGAGAAATAAAATAATCTAAGGGCTCTTGGTTATTAATTGGAAGTAATTCATGAAAATAAATTAATTAGGAGTGATTGTTGTGAAACCAAGTGAAATCTAAACCTCTAGACCATTTTTTCTTTGATTGATAATTTTTGAAAGTTGTGTGCGTGCTAATAAAAAATTCTTCGATTATTTAATTTTTCTGCAAATCCTTTCATTATTGATTTTCATAATAAAATTAAGATTATTCTAATTACAAATACTAGATAATTTCATATAACTCCTCGCGGGAACGGCACTCAACTCATCATTATATTAAAACGGTATCACCGTGCACTTGCGGGCACAAATATGGCAATAAGTTTTTGGTGCCATTGCCGGAGAGTAATTTTTTGATTTTGTTTAGTCTTATTACCAATTAGTCTAAGTTTTAATTTAGAGTTTTAATTTATTTTATTTTAAGTTAATAATTTATCTCTTTTTGTTCTTCATTGTAGTTTATGAGAAGATCTCAAAGCGCGAATTCTTTAATTTTTAATCCAAAAATCGAACAAACTGCATGTGCTTTAAGAAGAGCAAGGAGAGAAGAAGAACAACAGAATATGGCTAAAGAAAATCAAGCTCCCTTGGTGCCAATCAGAGATCACTTCCGGCCAACGATCTAGTCTCACTATTTTGGAATCGCTCGAGGGACGATAAATGCAAACAACTTCGAATTGAAGCCGACATTGATCAACATGGTTCAACAGAACCAGTTTAATGGCAGTGCAACTGCTGATCCTAATCTACACCTTCGGACCTTCTTGGAGATAACTGATATGGTAAAGATTAATGGTGTTCCTGAGGATATTATTTGCTTACGTTTGTTTCCTTTCTCTCTCAGGGACCAGGAAAGAAGTTGGCTACAATCGCTGCCGTTGGGAAGCATTACTACATGGGAGGATATGGCAGTAAAATTTCTTGCAAAATATTTTCCACCTGCTTAATCCACCCAGTTAAAAATCAAAATCAGCACCTTCAGGCAGATGGATTCTAAACAGCTCTACAAGGCATGGGAAAGTTACAAAGATTTACTTTGATGTTGTCCTAACCACAATTTTGCAGATTGGGAGCAGATATAGTGGTTTTATAATGAACTGAACGCGCCTATGAGGATGTCTATGGACTCTAATGCTGGAGGTACCACCTTTTCTAAGGACCCTGTACAAGCCTACGATATGCTGTAACAGATGACCATCAGCAGTTTTCAATGGCCATCGGAACCTATGGGAGTAAAGAAATTGGTGTATGCAGTGGATCCTCTCACTTCAATAACTGCACAATTATCTGCACTAACTACAAAAGTGGCCGCGTTGAATAAAGAAAGTGTAGCAGAACCAGCAAGTGTGTCGGGTGCTATGGAAGAATCTCACCATCCCAAAAAAGTGCAGTACATAAATCAAAGAGGTTATGGAGGCTACTGGCTTGTGTAATCATGAAACTTTTTCCTATGCTAATGATAAGTGCATTTTATACACTTAATTTAGTTATGATTGGTATCGCTTAATCGTGTCACGCCCAAATTACCCAACTCAATCAGATAATCAATAAAAATGTAGTAGTGTGAGTAGGGATCTTTCCCACGAGGAAAGGGAAATTTAATGTGTCCTAAGTAACAAAGGGGGATTTTGAGATTTGAGATTAACTACTAAAAATTTAAACAATTAAATATTCAAATTATCACTAACATGTAAGATTGAAAATTAAACTGGAGAAATTAATAAGAGACAAGACTTGGTATCAGTCGACTACACCCTTGATATTCAATCATTCAATCATCGATTCCTTAAAAATAATTAATCCTATTAAATATTCGTCATTGAAAATCAAATTCCTGTTTCACCTTAATTTTAGTTAATTAGAAAACAACATTCTAAATTAACCATTACCAGTAAATTAATCCAGATAACAACAATCTAGATTTTAATCCACGGTAGTATTCAAACTAGTAAAACTGACGAACCTAGACAACACAAACACCAACGGTTGTATTTAGCCTAGTCAATAATTGATCCTACAATTTAATAAATTCAACAGCAGAAAATATCAAACGTAGTTGCTTTGCAAATTAGTTCATTCAAACAATTACGGAATTGAATTCTAATTTAGCTATCGCTTGCAAAACAAAATCCTAAGATGGTCCTAAAATCTCTCATACAAACATGAAATAAACCAAATCAGTTATTGATACTTAACAAGAATTAAACACTACGAATCGAATATCATGAATAAAATATATCAAGGTTTCGTCTCCTTCAACCAAGTATAAAAGGTTTAGCTACAAAGATTCATCACCAAATCAATAAAAATTCAAAAGAAAGGAAGAAAACTAGAGAGAAAATTGAAGAACAAAACCTAGCCTCCAAGAGAGATTCTCCAAAATCTGATAATAATCCTCAAAAAATGGAATTAAGAGTCTAATAATAAAGCCTAAAGTCCAAAATAACAAAATTTCCAAAATTATAAAATTATTCCCGAACAGGCTAGCGCGCTCGATCGCATCGAGTACGTCTGATCGAGCGCGCAATAATATGCAATTCACTACCTTGAAATTCCTCGGCCCGCGCTCGATCGCCTCGAGTTCGTCCGCTCGAGCGCATGGAAAACGGCCAACATTCTGTCCTCATTTTCTTCAACTTGAAATCTCCTACACATTAAACCCGAGAGTATGTTATGAATGTGAATGCATGCAAAAAACAAACTAAGATAAAACATGAACAAACCAATAAAATGCATGCAAACTAATAACAAAAAAATAACAAAATATGCAAACAAAACACGACTATCAAATACCCCCACAATTAATCCTTGCCCGCCCTCGAGCAAGTTATGCAAAAACAAAATGAAACAAACAAACAAATACATAAGTAAAGACGATCATGCTTAAAATAGCCTCAGAGAAAACCACTTTCATAAAAAACAAGATCATAGCAACTCTCAATCATCAATGATACATCTTTAGTCGAATGCGAACGTGTGTGTGTGCCATGTTACCCCAGTTACGTGCAACTTCAAAAGACAAGGTTTCAAGACTGTTTGCCGACCTAAAAACAATTCAGTGTAAGCTTCACAATCAAGAACTCTCCTCCCAACAATCCATCAACAAAACACAACTCTCTCAAGCTAACTAAGCACTAATTTGCGATTTCTTTTGCAGTCCCAATAATTACCCGAATACTTAGCTATGAAATAGTGAATAGGATTTCAAACACATTTCAAGCCCGAATGGAACTGATGCCTTACTAATTATATTTTTTTTCAAGGCTTAACCCCATTTTATCCCCAAACTTAGCCACAAACAATTAAGATGAGTAGGATTTCAAACATCTTGCTTGCAACCCGGATGGAGTTGATTTATTCATAAACATGCTATAAAAGCTGATTTTGTTTTCTTTTCCTACTTCTAAAAATACCCAAGAGAGTAAATGCTAAATCAACAGGATCATCAAGACTTAAGAACCATCAAGTTCCACAAACACCTATTGTTGTGCAATGGTCCAACAAACATCCACAAAGTCTAATACATCACTACACTTCACCGGTTAAACAAGCGTGCTTAAGAATATTCAACAATCAACCTACGGTTTCTCAAATCCAATCAAGAGTTAAATTTTTTAAAAATTCATTTTTCAACTACCTCGTCACAGGCTAACAATTTCATCCTCAACTCATGCATTTGGACAACACAAAAGACAACAACAACATAATGCAAAAAAAAAAACACAAGAAAATGAAAACAAACAAAGGAAACAAAATGCATGTAATGCAAACCCCCCCCCCCCCCCCCACACACACACACACTTAAACTAAGAATTGTCCCCAATGCATCCCAACACAAAACACAACTAAAAAACATAAACATAAAGCTATGCAAAAAAAAGAAAAACGAAACTCCCCTTGGTTCAATGGTCGGCATCGTCTTCCTCTTCATGCTCAGGAGGAAGGACAGGATCGGCGCCGGGAAAGTCGAAAGGCTGTGGAAATGGGGTAGCTTGTGGTAGCATGGTGGGGTCGATCCCTAGCCGCTCTGAAATGCCTCGACAAATATAGTCCAAGGCCTGAAAGTTCGAGGCCACCGCCGCATTGAAAGCATTCTGATATTGGGCTTGATTGGCCAATGCTCGAACCGTGACAGTAGTGGTTCGACGAGGAAGCAGCGGAGGGTGGAAGGGATCGGGGACCGGCACGAATTGATCATCCACCATGAATTGGCTCATCCGGTAAGCAAGCTTGGCATTGATAGTCGCACCGTCAATAGGGTGCATGGGTGGCAGCCATTCCTCGTCGGGGCGATGAGGCACACCAGCACGCAAGCATAGCTGCGTAATGATCATCAGAAAGAAGAGACCCGATGTCCGTTTAGTGATGGAGTGCCGCATCTGTGCGTGAATCACGCGCCCCGCATTCACCGGTATCTGAAGATCAAGAGCATAAAGTAGGACGACCCTTTCAACATGGACCTTTCTTGTGTGTGAAGTAGGCATGAGGCGGCGGGCTGCAAAAATATACCAGGTTGCCGGATCCATCAACAGATATTTCTCCTCGAAGCACTTGAAAGTAACTGGATCGTGCAAGCGGCCCCTGCCATGAAAAGTTGCTGAATGACCTCGTGCAAATCTGGAGCGAATGCTATGCTCTGGTACAGACTATCATCGACGTCGGGCGTCTCCAAAAGGCTATTTAAATCCTTGGGTGCATAGGAGACCAAGATGCCTCGAACGAATGCCTTATTGTCAGTACGCTCCGCTGCATTAGCATAGAATTCCCTCATAATAGGGACAATAGCCGGGGTCGGTTGTTAAGAAAATTGGCCCCATCCCCGATTCAAGAGTTGGGTAGCCACAATGCTGTCGTAGGGCTGTATATCAAAACCCCTTTCAGTAATAGGGGAGCGATGGGTCTTCGCATAATCGTACCGTTCTCGAGCCGCTTGGTTGATGAATCGGCCGAAAAGGTTGGGCGAATTGTGGGTATCTCTGGTTCCTTGGCGAGAAGATTCGCCATGCTCTCGAGTGCGTTTTGGGCCCATAATAGTGTAAGAAGAGCAAGAAACTTGACTGAAGCAATTTATCAAACACTTGGCGAGCACTAAGAATTCCGGCGTTTCTGAGCAAATTTGGGTGCTTGAGAAGTGGAGAAGAGAGGAAGGATGATGATTGCACTCCCTGGAATGATGCCTGCAATGGATGAAGAGAAATTGGTAAAGATTTGGAAAATTCGAATTTTTGGGGGTTAGGGTTCTAAAGTAACCGAGAGGGGAAAAGAGAAAAGTGAAGGAAAAAGGGGAGAAAAAGAGTTAAATAAACAGGCACAGGGGAGCGTGCTCGATCGCATTGAGTTCACCGCGATCGAGCGCGCCTCGTGAATACGGACAGAGAACAGGGGGAAAACGTGCGCTCGATCGCATGAACTCAATGCGATCGAGCACACAAAACTAAAAAAAAATATTTATTTTTGAAATTTTCCAAGATTCCAAAAAAAACAAAATAAATCAAAAATTAAACAAAACAATAAAAGCAAGAAAAAACAAAAGGGAAAGAAACACTGGGTTGCCTCCCAGTCAGCACTAAATTTACAGTCAGTCTATAGCTCGACTGCATGCTTCTTTTCCTCACGGTGGTTCAAATCTAGTTTCCCTTACAACCTTCACCCACTTGCTCAGTTTTGCAGCAATGTTTGTTCCATGCTTTCTCTGCTTTGATTTCTGGAATATTACTTTTGATCGAGCCGGAGAAAATTTCGGCTCAGCTTTAGATGCCTGCAAATCAGCAAGAAGAATTTTTTAATTTGAAATCCCAGCAGGTCTTACAACAATCTCCTTGAACTTATACTCAATGACAAACTTCTTGTGTTCTTGCGACAAGTGATTAATGACATGAAGATTATTAACAACACTTTCACAATCAGGAATTTCACTATCAAACTCCATAGTGAGAGTACCATTATTCACATCTATAACAGATTTTGCAGTTTTAAAAAATGGTCTTCATAGCAAAATTGGACTATTCAAATCATTATTCTTCATATCAAGCACATAAAAATCAGCAGGAAAGACCAAATTTCCAACTCAAGAACATCTTCTAACAGACCCCTAGGATAAATAGTAGATTTATCAGCCATCTGAACAACAATTTCAGTTTCAAGCAAGTGCGCTAGTTTTAAGGAAGCATAAACAGAGTATGTCATAACATTAATCGATGCTTCTAAATCTAACATGGCCGTATCAAGCTGAACATCTCCTATCTTACAAGGAATCGAGAACATACCTGGGTCCTTGCATTTTGTAGGTACCTTTCTTTGAATTACGGCAGAGACCTGTTCTCCCAATTCAACTTTCTGACATCCCTTCAGTTTTTGTTTTCTCTTCACAGTACACAACTCTTTTAAAAATTTAGCATAGTGAGGTACTTGTTTAATAGCATCTAACAGCGGAATATTTACCTCACATCTACGGAACACGTCATACAACCCCTTAATTCCTTCATCCTTCCTAGAATCTTTCAATGCTAAGGGAAAAGGGGCTACAGGTTTATACTCAGAAAGAGGAGAGAACTTACCTCTTGGCGCTTTTTGAATTATGTCATTCCCATCCATTTTGGATTCCTCCACCTCTTCCTTCTTTACCGGCGTTTGAAACTCCTCCTCATGGACCTTCATCTCTCTTCCACTCCTCAAAGTTATGGCACTCACGTTCTCTCTTGGGTTCACCACTGTCTGTGATGGCAAAGCGTTGGAATTCATTGCCTCCAACCGGTTGACTGCGGTTGCCAACTGCCCCATTTGAGTGTTCAACTGTTGGATACTTGCTCGAGTTTCCTGTTGAAAAGCTACAGTATTAGTAGCAAGATCTTTAACGATATTTTCAAGAAACTCACCTGGATTTGGAATTTTAGGACGCTGCTGCTGTTGAGGATACGACGACCTATAAGTTTGATTGTGCGGTGGTGCTTGAGGCCCCGATTGATTTGCTTGAGGGTTCCCATACCTCAGATTTGGATGATCCTTCAAACTAGGATTGTATGTGTTGGAATAGGGATCATATTTCCGCTGTGGTGGTCCAGGAAATCCTCCAGTAGCATTGACTTGTTCAACCAAATCATCTTGAAGTGTGGGACACATATCAGTAGCGTGTCCCACTGCAGCACAAATTCCACAAGCCTTTGCAGTCTGTCCATTCCCTAAAGCCATCTGACGCACAAGAGACGTCAATTCAATTAATTGTTGTTCAAGGGAAGAGACATTTACCTCGTTGTTCTTCCGTGGTGGATGCTCAACCCTGATGGTGCCAAATTGTTGAGAGTTGGCAGCCATACTCTCTATCAAAGTCCTCGCTTGTACCGGTGTTTTGTCCACAAAAATGCCTCCACTGGATGCGTCTAGCATACGACTGTCATGAGGTAACAGACCTTCATAGCAAAATTGTATCAATTGATTTTCACTTATCTGGTGTTGCGGACAGCTAGCCCAAAGCTTCTTGAACCGCTCCCAGTATTCATGCAGTGATTCCCCGGAGTATTGCTTGATACCATAGATTTCCTTCCGGATGTTCGCAGCTCTAGAGGCTGGAAAGTATTTCTCCAGAAAGGTTCTTTTCATCTCCGTCCAAGTTGTGATGGAGCCATAGGGCAAGTAATATAGCCAATCCTTAGCAGCACTCTTCAAAGAGAAAGGAAAAGCTCTAAGCTGAATCTGTTCCTCTGTCACTCCATGGGGTTTCATACTCGTGCAGACCACGTGAAATTTCATCAAGTGTTTATTTGGATCCTCACCTGCAAGACCATGAAAGGAAGGTAGTAAGTGAATTAATCCAGACTTAAGCTCAAAAGTAGCATTATTTTCTAACGTAGGAAAAGTAATGCATAAAGGTTGTTGATTGGGATCAGGAGTGCCCAATTGTCTTAGACTCAGGTTAGCATTGGCAGTAATCTCTTCTTCTGGAAAAGCAGCTCGAGCAGCGGCTTCTTGTTGTTGCCTTCGGAGTTCTCTCCTTCGCCTATGCAAATTTCTTTCAATCTCCGGATCGTAGAGAAAGTGTAACACCCGGTATTTTAAATACGTAAATCCGCATGCATAATTAGGGAATTTAAATATTTAAATTTTTGATTTATGGGTTAAATAATTATGTGAATTATTTGTGCATGATTTAATTTATTTTTTTAAGCATTTAACCTATAATTAGTGATTTTATGATTTTTAGTTTTTAATTATTTTATCGCGTAGACGGGACCGTGGACGGACGAGATGACAACTTTCTAGCCAATTTATTTCATGAGACTTTTAAGAGCCCAAAAATATTATTTTGAGTTTTATTACCTCAATATTTTTAGTATTTAATTTTATATAATTTTAGGGGTCCGTTTTTATTCAAAATAAGCCAAAATATTGAATTTTTAGTATTTTTAAAATTTCATTTATTTGATATTTTCGGATTTTATTAAGTTATCAGATTATTAAATATTAATGGGAATTTTTAAGTTGTATATTTTATATTTAAAACCTTATTTATGTTTTAATTACCCTATATTCTATTTTTAATTAAAACTCTAACCTAATCTACCAAAAACCCCACGTTTCTTTCCATCAGCCACCTCACCCCATCTCCATCATCTTCCTCGTCGATCCAGCAGCCGAGGAAGGACCCCATAGCCGATTCTCTTCAAAGTTTCAAGGTTTCTCGTCGTCCCGTCGTCCCGGAATCGTCCCACGCTTGTTTTTCTCTTCAAACTTCGGTGCTAGGCATGTTTTTATTCTACTTTTTCGTACAATATCAGTGAATATTATGTGTGCGTGGTGTATGCGTTGATTTGTTCTTGAAAATTTTCAGAAATTTATTTGAGTTTGTTCTTGGTGCTCGATTTGATGTATTCTCCATTCATGCTCACGTTTCTTTATTCCATGGCACGTTTAGCTGCTGGTTTAGGTTCAGAGGAAGTGTGGGGGCTGGGGGCTTGTGCAGGTTAGGTCTGCCCAGACGTGGGCTACGTCTGGGCGGCGGCGCTCCGGCCAGGGGTGGCCGGAGCAGGCCGGCAGCAGCCATGGAGGGGCTGCTGCTCACGGCCGAAGCTGAAGTGAGAATAGGGCAGATCGGGTTTAGGGTTTTAGGGTTGGTCCGGGTCGGGTCTAAAAGTAAGTGGGTTAAGTTAGTTGGGTTCGGGTCCGGGTTAAGTTAGTTGGGCTCGGGTATTTTTTATTTTTAAGTTTTAAGTTTAATTAAAGGTTTAATGGGCCTAATTAAATCTTAAAATTTTATTGGGCTCCATTTAATTATTTTGGGTTGATTTTAATTATTTGGGATTTAAATTAATTTAATTAAGTAAGTCCAATAATTTTTATGGGCTTTAGGGCCCGTGAAAGTTATTGGGCCAGTATTTGGGCTTTTGGGCCCATTGGGCCAGAATTGGTTGTTAATGGGCTTTAATTATTTAATTGGGCTTAGAATAATTTTATTGGGCTTAAGTATGATAATGGACCAGATTTAAGTAATTGGGCTTGAGTGTTAGGGCCAGCAGTCCAGTACAATCCATGAGAAATTGCATTTGAATGTATTTAATTATTTTTATGCATTGAAGTTATTTTAATATTTATATGTTAGTAAGAAATTAAATTAAATATATATGAAGGACACACATTTTATTTAAGTACATGCATTCATGAAATAATTTTAGGTACGATTAAATGTTTAAGGTTGAGCAATAATAAAATATTTTTATGTTGGAAGTTGAAGTAGTGTGACAATTTGAGGGGGATTCGTCCCCATATGTGAACTATTGAAGGGCAGTTTACTGCCAATTTAAGAGGTGATTCGTCACCGCCACGTACGTTGGTTTCCACGCTGATCAGTATTTAATGTATGATTTAAGGTTACACTACGGATACAACCATGCGATGTTAGAAAATTAATTTCTCAACAATATTTATGTATTATGTTATTTAAGTTAATTTAAGTTATGATATGTTATGATATTTCTAAGCATGCTCATTCATGTATATGTTATGTATTAATATTTAATTGTTTTAAATTATTTTAAACCCTTGTTATGTTAGCATGTTGGGCCTCTAGGCTCACTACACTGGTATGGTGCAGGTGAGTTCGTAGAGGAGGATGTAGCTCCTACCGGCGGCGAGGACATATGAGCGGACATGCAGTGACCCCGTGACCGTGATAGATGTCTGAGTCACATTGCATGTTTTTTATTATGTCAGCATGTTACACATTTTATATTATTTTTCAGTGGTTGTGAGTTTTGAATATTTTATTGAATATTGTCAGTGCATGCAAATTTTTAATCATTTTATTTATGCAGTATTTTTAATTAAATGTTTGACTCAGATATTTATTTTATTTAAAAAATGCAATTTTTATTTAAGTTATTTATTTTAGTCATTTATTTAAGTTATTTATTTATTTATTTTAAATCTTTTTATTTTGTGCATGTATGTATGGGCATATATGTGCATATTTTATTTAGTAAGTATATATAAAAAAAAAATTCCGCATATTTATTTATTAATTATAGAGTTAGGGTCGTTTCAGTTGGTATCAAAGCACGGTCCTTGGAGGGGTCATTACTGCTATGCGAGCTCAGAAATCCACGCTACCGGTCTGTAAGTTTTAAGTGTTTATAGTATGATTTATTTTTTTAAGGATTTAAGTTAGCATTAATTTTAAACCACTTAGTTATGCATGACGATTTACGTAAAGAAACATGTGGTGGATTACATTACCCAGTTCGAGAGAGGGTGTCGCTTCGTGCCTCTTTTGCTGAGTGCACCAGACAAGTTAAGACAGTTTGTGGATTGCGGGCTGACATCAAGCATGACGTTTGCATGTTGGATGTCACTACTTATGAGGCGGCAGTTAGCAGAGCATTTCGTTCTGAGGAAGGGAGACGAGAGATGCAGAGGTAATAGCAAGGCAAGAGGCAGTTCCAGCCAGGAGCTTATCGACCATCTTCGCAGCCTTCTGCGAAGAAGCAGTTTACTGGGCCGTCTAAGGGCCCGAATCAGCAGGGATAGCAGCAGAGGCCTTAGGGGCGCCAGCCGCAGCAGCAGCAGAGGGGCGGGGCCCCTAAGACAGGAGTAGTTCCCTTGTGCCCATAGTGTTAGAGGCCTCACTCAGGTCAGTGTTTGATCGGTTCCAACGTTTGCTACCACTGCAAGGAGCTAGGGAATGGGGCATACAACTGCTCAAGGAAGAAGAACACCACTGGGCGGGTGTTTTTCATGCAGGCTGAGGAGGCAGACCTAGATACCTCCTTAATCATCGGGAGAATTCTAGTAGGAGGAAACTCCACGATTGCGTTGCTAGATTCAGGGGCTACACATTCTTTTATCTCCCTAGAGTTTATCAGACGGATAGGCATCACACCTGAGATTGCCAACAGTGGTTATGATGTCACTATGCCATCAGGACAGATTATTACTACCTCTAGTGTCATTCGAGAACTGGAGTTGGAGCTTCAGGGGCACTCCATTCGCGCAGATGTGGTGGTTTTGCCGTTGAGTGGATTTGATTTGATATTGGGTATGGACTGGTTGACAGTCAATGGAGCTTCGATTGATTTTCGTCGGAGGTCAGTGTCAGTGAAACCGTCAGAAGGCGACCCGTTTACTTTCTATGCATCTCAGAGCAGTAGTACTCCTCAGGTGATATCTCTTATTCACGCGAGGAAGTTGTTGAGACGGGGTTGCCGAGGTTTTCTAGCGAGTATTGGCATGGCCTCAGAACCATCTAGCAGATCATTATCAGAGATAGAGGTGGTTCGTGATTTTTCGGACGTCTTTCCGGAGGATGTTGCAAGAATTCCACCAGTGAGAGATGTGGAGTTCAGCATTGAGTTAGTGCCAGACACCGTGCCTATCTCTAAGGCACCGTACAGACTTGCTCCTACCGAAATGAAAGAGTTGAAGGAGCAGATTCAGGAGCTATTAGAGAAAGACTTTGTTCGTCCTAGCTTTTCTCCATGGGGAGCTCCGGTGTTATTTGTGAAGAAGAAGGATGGCAATATGAGATTGTGCATCGATTACCGAGAACTCAACAGGGTCACAGTGAAGAACAAGTATCCACTGCCGAGGATAGAGGATTTATTTGATCAGTTGCAGGGAGCTTCAGTGTTCTCCAAGATCTACCTGCGATCTGGTTATCATCAGCTGCGGGTTAGAGAGGCAGATGTGTCCAAGACTGCTTTCCGAACCCGATATGGGCATTACGAGTTTCTAGTGATGCCATTTGGGATGACCAATGCTCCAGCGGTTTTCATGGATCTCATGAACCGAGTTTTTCAGCCATATCTAGATCAGTTCATCATAGTCTTCATTGATGATATCTTGATCTACTCTAGGAGCATTGAGGAGCATAGACAGCATCTACAGACAGCCTTGCAGACCTTGAGGGAGCATCGGTTGTATGCCAAGTTCAGCAAGTGCGAGTTTTGGCTCGAGCAGGTGGCATTTCTTGGCCACATTATTTCGAGAGATGGGATTGCAGTTGATCAGTCGAAGGTTGAGGCAGTGCAGAATTGGGGTATTCCGAAGAATGCTTCGGAGATTCGCAGTTTCTTGGGTTTGGCAGGATATTATAGGAAGTTCATCAAGGGTTTTTCCTCTATTGCAGTACCCTTGACTTCCTTAACCAAGAAGAATGCGAAGTTTATCTGGAGTTCAGACTATCAGAGGAGCTTCGATCAGCTGAAGGAAGCACTCACTACTGCACCGGTGTTAGCAGTGACAGTACCACACGAGGAGTTAGTGGTGTACACCGACGGGTTTAAGCTGGGTTTAGGCGCAGTACTTATGCAGTGTGGCAAGGTTATTGCGTATGCGTCGAGGCAGCTGAAGGTTCATGAGCAGAATTACCCGACGCATGACTTGGAGTTAGCAGCAGTGGTTTTCGCTTTGAAAATCTGGAGGCACTATCTGTATGGCGAGAAGTGCAAGATTTTCACTGATCACAAGAGCCTCAAGTAATTCTTCACCCAGAAGGAGTTGAACATGAGGCAACGGAGATGGTTGGAGTTGGTGAAGGATTACGACTGCGACATTAGCTACCATCCAGGTAAGGCTAATGTAGTGGCCGATGCTTTGAGTCGGAAATCGACAGTGGTATCGTGTTTGACAGTGCAGTTACCACTGCACAGTGAGATTCAGAGGTTTGATTTGGAGTTGTACTCGAGTGGTCATGCACCGAGCTTGTCAGTATTGACGGTGCAGCCAGTTCTGCGAGATCGGATCAGGGATGGACAGTCTACTGATGAGGAGTTGCAGCGATGGAGACAGAGAGATGAGGCTAGGGGTAATCTCTTGGATACAGTGGTGGATGGCATTGTTCAGTACCGTGGTAGGATGTGGGTACCGAACGTCGATCAGTTGAGAGCTGAGATTTTAGCAGAGGCTCACACATCTCCGTACTCTATTCACCCCGGAAGTACGAAGATGTATAGAGATTTGCAGCTATTGTATTGGTGGCCCGGAATGAAGAGAGACATCGGGAGAGTGGTGTCAGAGTGCTTGAATTGTCAGCGAGTCAAGGCAGAGCATCAGCGTCCAGTAGGATTTCTTAGACCTCTTCCTATTCCGGAATGGAAATGGGAGAATATTACGATGGACTTTGTGGTTGGCTTACCGAGGAGTGCCAGAGGTTGCACAGCGATTTGGGTGATTGTGGATAGACTCACCAAGTCAGCCCATTTCTTGCCGGTGAGGACTACTTACTCATTGACACAGTATGCGGAGCTTTACATCAAGGAGATTGTTAGGTTGCATGGCATACCAGTGTCGATTGTGTTAGACAGAGATCCGAGATTCACATCCGCGTTTTGAAAGAGTCTGCACACAGCTATGGGGACTAGAATTTTGTTCAGCACAGCATTTCATCCCCAGACAGATGGTCAGTCTGAGAGAGTGATTCAGGTTCTCGAGGATCTTCTGAGAGCTTGGGTCATCGATTTTCAGGGCTCGTGGAGACTAGATTGCCATTAGTGGATTTTACCTATAACAACAGTTTTCAGTCATCTATAGGTATGGCTCCTTATGCAGCATTGTACGGGGAGGAGATGCAGATCTCCTGTGCACTGGGATGAGGTTGGTGAGCGGATTTTACTGGGTCCTGAGATTGTGGAGCAGACAGCTGACATTGTGACTCAGATTCGAGATCGGATGAGGACTGCTCAGAGTCGTCAGAAGAGTTATGCAGATGCCAGACGACGAGATTTGGAGTTCGCTGTAGGTGATCACGTATTCCTGAAGGTCTCACCTATGAAGGGAGTAGTGCGTTTTGGCCGGAGAGGCAAGCTTAATCCGAGGTATATAGGGCCATTCGAGATCTTGGAGAGAGTTGGCACGTTGGCCTACCGTTTAGCTCTACCACCAGGGCTAGCGGCAGTGCACAACGTTTTTCATGTATCCATGATTCGGAGATATGTCTCTAACCCGTCGCATGTGTTGGATTTCGAGCCCTTGCAGTTGCCACCAGATCTAGTGTATGAGGAGAGGCCAGTGCGGATCTTGGCTAGGGAGGAGCGGAGGCTTAGGACGCGGGTCATACCGATGGTCAGAGTCCAGTGGCTGAATCACTCAGAGGAGGAAGCTACTTGGGAGACCGAGGCAGACATGAGGACTCGCTACCCGGAGTTTTTCGGGTAAGTACTTTAAATTTCGAGGACGAAATTCAATTTAAGGGGTGGAGAATTGTAACACCCGGTATTTTAAATACGTAAATCCGCATGCATAATTAGGGAATTTAATTATTTAAATTTTTGATTTATGGGTTAAATAATTATGTGAATTATTTGTGCATGATTTAATTTATTTTTTTAAGCATTTAACCCATAATTAGTGATTTTATGATTTTTAGTATTTTAATTATTTTATCGCGTAGACGGGACCGTGGACGGACGAGATGACAACTTTCTAGCCAATTTATTTCATGAGCCTTTTAAGAGTCCAAAAATATTATTTTGAGTTTTATTACCTCAATATTTTTAGTATTTAATTTTATATAATTTTAGGGGTCCGTTTTTATTCAAAATAAGCCAAAATATTGACTTTTTAGTATTTTTAAAATTTCATTTATTTGATATTTCGGGATTTTATTAAGTTATCAGATTATTAAATATTAATGGGAATTTTTAAGTTGTATATTTTATATTTAAAACCTTATTTATGTTTTAATTACCCTATATTCTATTTTTAATTAAAACTCTAACCTAATCTACCCAAAACCCCACGTTTCTTTCCATCAGCCGCCTCACCCCATCTCCATCATCTTCCTTGTCGATCCAGCAGCCGAGGAAGGACCCCATAGCCGATTCTCTTCAAAGTTTCAAGGTTTCTCGTCGTCCCGTCGTCCCGGAATCGTCCCACGCTTGTTTTTCTCTTCAAACTTCGGTGCTAGGCATGTTTTTATTCTACTTTTTCGTACAATATCAGTGAATATTATGTGTGCGTGGTGTATGCGTTGATTTGTTCTTGAAAATTTTCAGAAATTTATTTGAGTTTGTTCTTGGTGCTCGATTTGATGTATTCTCCATTCATGCTCACGTTTCTTTATTCCATGACACGTTTAGCTGCTGGTCTAGGTTCAGAGGAAGTGTGGGGGTTGCCTGGACTCGAATGGCTCGAGTGGTTCGAGCCAAACGAGCCCAGGAAACCACAATGGTTCGATCGGCCATCGAGGGTGCAGAATAGGGTTTCCGGGAGAAGGGGTTCGGGTTCATGGTAGTAGGCTGCATGGGGCTGGGGGCTGGTGCAGGTTAGGTCCGCCCAGACGTGGGCTACGTCTGGGCGGCGGCGCTCCGGCCAGGGGTGGCCGGAGCAGGCCGGCAGCAGCCACGGAGGGGCTGCTGCTCACGGCCGCAGCTGAAGTGAGAATAGGGAAGATCGGGTTTAGGGTTTTAGGGTTGGTCCGGGTCGGGTCTTGGGTCCGGGTCGGGATGGAAGTAAGTGGGTTAAGTTAGTTGGGTTCGGGTCCGGGTTAAGTTAGTTGGGCTCGGGTATTTTTTATTTTTAAGTTTTCAGTTTAATTAAAGGTTTAATGGGCCTAATTAAATCTTAAAATTTTATTGGGCTCCATTTAATTATTTTGGGTTGATTTTAATTATTTGGGATTTAAATTAATTTAATTAAGTAAGTCCAATAATTTTTATGGGCTTTAGGGCCCGTGAAAGTTATTGGGCCAGTCTTTGGGCTTTTGGGCCCATTGGGCCAGAATTGGTTGTTAATGGGCTTTAATTATTTAATTGGGCTTAGAATAATTTTATTGGGCTTAAGTATGATAATGGACCAGATTTAAGTAATTGGGCTTGAGTGTTAGGGCCAGCAGTCCAGTACAATCCATGAGAAATTGCATGTGTCTTGAATATATATTTAATTATTTTTATGCATTGAAGTTATTTTAATATTTATATGTTAGTAAGAAATTAAATTAAATATATATGAAGGACACACATTTTATTTAAGTACATGCATTCATGAAATAATTTTAGGTACGATTAAATGTTTAAGGTTGAGCAATAATAAAATATTTTTATGTTGGAAGTTGAAGTAGTGTGACAATTTGAGGGGGATTCGTCCCCATATGTGAACTATTGAAGGGCAGTTTACTGCCAATTTAAGAGGTGATTCGTCACCGCCACGTACGTTGGTTTCCACGCTGATCAGTATTTAATGTATGATTTAAGGTTACACTACGGATACAACCATGCGATGTTAGAAAATTAATTGCTCAACAATATTTATGTATTATGTTATTTAAGTTAATTTAAGTTATGATATGTTATGATATTTCTAAGCATGCTCATTCATGTATATGTTATGTATTAATATTTAATTGTTTTAAATTATTTTAAACCCTTGTTATGTTAGCATGTTGGGCCTCTAGGCTCGCTACACTGGTATGGTGCAGGTGAGTTCGTAGAGGAGGATGTAGCTCCTACCGGCGGCGAGGACATATGAGCGGACATGCAGTGACCCCGTGACCGCGATAGATGTTTGAGTCACATTGCATGTTTTTGATTATGTCAGCATGTTATACATTTTATATTATTTTTCAGTGGTTGTGAGTTTTGAATATTTTATTGAATATTGTCAGTGCATGCAAATTTTTAATCATTTTATTTATGCAGTATTTTTAATTAAATGTTTGACTCAGATATTTATTTTATTTAAAGAATGCAATTTTTATTTAAGTTATTTATTTTAGTCATTTATTTAAGTTATTTATTTATTTATTTTAAATCTTTTTATTCTGTGCATGTATGTATGGGCATATATGTGCATATTTTATTTAGTAAGTATATATAAAAAAAAAATTTCCGCATATTTATTTATTATAGAGTTAGGGTCGTTTCAGAAAGTCTACTTTAGCAAGGTCACCTGAAAGCATGAACTATAAAGAACTAGAAACAAAGAAAAGAGAAAAGAGTGAGATTAATCAAAATAAAACTAAAAGAAAATGAAAACAATAAATTAACACCGTTCCCCGGCAACGACGCCAAAATTTGGTAGCGCTTAATTGTGTCACGCCAAAATTATCCAAATCAATCAGATAATCACTAAAAATATAGTAGTGTGAGTAGGGATCGTTCCCACGAGAAAAGGAAAATTTAATGTGTCATAAGTAACAAAAGGGGATTTTGAGATTTGAGATTAACTACTAAAAATTTAAACAATTAAATATTCAAATTATCACTAACATGCAAGATTGAAAATTAAACTGGAGAAATCAATAAGAGACAAAACTTGGTATCAGTCGACTACACCCTTGATATTCATTCATTCAATCATCGATTCCCTAAAAATAATTAATCCTATTAAATATTCGTCATTGAAAATCAAATTCCTATTTCACCTTAATTTTAGTTAATTAGAAAACAGCATTCTAAATTAACCCTTACCAGTAAATTAATCCAGATAACAGTAATCTACATTTAAATCCACGGTGGTATTCAAACTAGTAAAACTGACGAACCTAAACAACACAAACACCAGTGGTTGTATTTAGCCTAGTCAATAATTGATCCTACAATTTAATAAATTCAACAGCAGAAAATATCAAACGTAGTTGCTTCGCAAATTAGTTCATTCAAACAATTATGGATTTGAATTCTAATTTAGCTATCGCTTGCAAAACAAAATCCTAAGATGGTCAATCCTAAAATCTCGCATACAAACATGAAATAAACCAAATCAGTTATTGATACTTAACAAGAATTAAACACTACGAATCGAATCTCATGAATAAAATATATCAATGTTTCGTCTCCCTCAAGCAAGTATAAAAGGTTTAGCTACAACGATTAATCACCAAATCAATAAAAATTCAAAAGAAAGGAAGAAAACTAGAGAGAAAATTGAAGAACAAAACCTAGCCTCCAAGAGAGATTCTCCAAAATCTGATAATAATCCTCAAAAATGAAATTAAGAGTCTAATAAAGCCTAGAGTCCAAAATATCAAAATTTTAAAATTATAAAATTATTTCCGAACAGGCTAGCGCGCTCGATCGCATCGAGTACGTCCGATCGAGCGCGCAATAATATGCAATTCACTGCCTTGAAATTCCTCGGCCCTCGCTCAATCGCCTCGAGTTCGTCCACTCGAGCACATGGAAAACGGCCAACATTCTGCCTTCATTTTCTTCAACTTGAAATCTCCTACACATTAAACCTGGTAGTATGTTATGAATGCAAATGCATGCAAAAGACAAACTAAGATAAAACATGAAAAAACCAATAAAATGCATGCAAACTAATAACAAAACAACAACAAAATATGCAAACAAAACACGACTATCAATGATTTTAATTGTTAAATGTTTGTTTTGAGCAGATTTATGTGGGTGTTTTGTTGTTTTTGTGCTTACAGAGAATTATTGAATTATTTGGAAAAGAAGAAGAAAATGAGAATTTGTAAAGAGAAAAGAAGAATAAAAGGAAAAGAAAAGAACGATCAGACAAGAGGAGAAGCTAATTGGGCTTTCTTTATTAGGCCTAAACATCAGCGCTTCTTTTTAGCGCTAAAGAAAGAGCTATCGCGATGTGTCGTGGAAACTTTGGGAATAAAATCAGCGAGATTGAGGCGCGCCGGCGCCGTTCCTAGTGCGCCCGCCCCGTTGCTGTTTGGAATGTTTTAATTATTTTGGGCAAGTATTTTATGGGTTTTTTGGATGGGCTTTTTCACACGATATAAAAGGGAATTTAATTCCATCAGAAGAGGAGAGCCGTCATAAAACAATTACGTATACATCAGAGAGAAATATTTTTAGAGGATTGGATCGTGAGATTTTTGAAGAAGAATTTCTGGGTTTTACTTGAAGAACGAAGACGGAGTTCGATAGACCGGACACGACGCCGACGATGGATTTGTTTTCTATCTTTTATTTTATTCTGAATATGTTTGGATTTATGAATTATTGTTTTATATAGAATTTTATTATGAACTAATTTTTAGAGTCTAGAGGTCGGATGGAACCTGGTGTAGACACTTTCATGAATTTTTGATTTTATTGAATTGAGTTTTTTCTAGATAAATTGTTTTTTTCTCGAATTGATTGTATTTTCAATTATCTGATAAATAATTGGTTTGTTATATTTATTTGAAATAATTGCTCGGGAGAGAGTATTTTGAATAGGACATTAGAAAATACACTGTTAATTATTTATACAGCTCGGGAGAGTGTATAGTTTTAACAGAGCTTTTAAAGAGAACATTGTTTTGTGATAGATCACTACGATAAATTCTTAATAGGGATATTGGAATTGAATTGTAGTTGATAAACATTATTTGTTGCTCGGGAGAGGGAAATAATAAACTTAAGTGTTCTTGGCTATTAATTGACTGAAATTCATGAAGATTAATTAATTAGGATTGATTGTTGTTGAAACCAGGTGAAATCTAAACCTCTAGACCATTATTTTCTGATTGATTTTTATCTGAAAGTTGTGTGTGTGCTTATCAAAACTTCATTGCTATTTTATTTTTCTGCAAAATTATGAAATATTGATTTTTTAGATAAAGTTTAGACTATTTTAATTACAAGCACTGATTATTTTCATTTTACTTTCTCTGGGATCGATATCTGATTTATTCACTATATTAAAACTTGACACTCGTACGCTTGCGAGAATTTTCACAACAAGTTTTTGGCGCCGTTGCCGTGGAGTAAATTTTGATTATTTTTTAGTCTTGTTACCAATTAGTCTAGATTTTAATTTAAAGGTTTTTTTTTTAAGTTACAAATTAATTTCTTCTTATTTTTAATTGCAGTCTATGCGACGATCTCAAAGTGCGAATTCTCTACTTTTTGATCCGGAGATCGAACGAATTGCACTTGCTTTAAGAAGAATTAGAAGAGAAGAAATTGAGAGCATGTCTGAAGAGAACGTCAATCAAGCTCCCCTGGTGCCTATCAGAGATCACTTCCGGCCGACGATCCAGACTCAGTATTCTAGAATCGCTCGAGGAACCATCAATGCAAACAATTTTGAGCTAAAGCCGGCCTTGATCAACATGGTTCAATAGAACCAATTTAATGGGAGCGCCACTGCTGATCCTCACCTACATCTATGCATTTTCTTGGAGATAACCGATACGGTAAAAATTTATGGTGTGTCTGAGGATATTATTCGTTTACACTTGTTTCCGTTTTCTCTCAGGGATCAAGCCAGAAGTTTGTTGCAGTCACTGCCGCTTGGAAGCGTCTCTACTTGGGAGGGGATGGCAGAAAAATTTCTTGCTAAATATTTTCCACCTGCCAAGTCCACCCAGTTGAAGATAGAGATCAAAACCTTCCGGCAGATGGACACTGAACAACTATACAAGGCGTGGGAAAGGTACAAAGAATTACTTAGACATTGTCCTAACCACAATTTTGCAGATTGGGAACAGACCGAGTGGTTTTACAATGGACTGAATGCGCCTACGAGGATGAATGTGGATTCTGCGGCTGGTGGTACTATATTTGCAAAGGACCATTTACAGGCCTATGATATGCTGGAACAGATGACGATCAACAGTTTTCAATGGCCATATGAGCGTATGGGAGTAAAGAAGCCAGCTGGAGTCACTACAACAAATATGCTGAAAGACTACGGTGAAAAAGGTAGTTAATTGGGGGTTTAACATCGTAGCTAATAGCCATGTAGTTAAAAGTGCGGTCATAGACTACGGTTTTTAACCGTAGTCTTTTCTATTACACTTTTAACTACATAGCCTTTAACAACGGTTTTAAAGACCCCTTTCACAACGGTTTTTCACTCTTGTCTTTTTTTATGTATAAAACAAAAAAAAATTACAATTTCCAGTATTATAAATTCCTTAGAATTTGAAATTTGAAAATAGAATTTAATATACAATTTTTCAGTATTGTAAATTACTCAAAATTGAAAATTTGAATCCTATACACACTAAAAAATAGAGTAAAAATAGTCCTAAATTCCTAATCTTTTTGGCTCTGCTAAAACCAGCTCGAAACCTAGCTCCCTTGCTATTGGAGAGACTTCCCCATGATTGGTCAAGACACGTGTTTCTTTCCTCGTTATGATCATGATATGTGGCCTTGATCCTGTCAAGTTATCTCTCTTGCTTGTTATGTTACGAATTGACATAGCCCTTTGTTCTCTTCAAGGAATATATTTCTCTATTCCTGTGTCCAATGATCGACTACAAGGCGAACGTCCGTCAATCTTGTACAATATAATATAATATACTTGACACATCATAGCCAATCTTGTCTTGCTGATTTTGCCTATAGAAATACTTTTCAAAACAAAAGTTTCATGGACAAAAACAATACCTTAGAACCATCAAACACCAAAGTATCAGAGGTGGCACTCTTAGTTAGCTGCATAACTTTGTTGATTGGTATGGTCATCTCTCCATATTTTTCCTCGGCTGTGAATCTTAAGAACCTCAAATTCTCGAACATAAATGGTTGCAAACAAGGACTTGCAGACATAACCTGAGCACAAATAGAAATGCAATTATGTGTCTTTTGTGCAATATAGAAATGGTTGAGCTAAACTTTCGAGTTTATAAACTACTTTAACAACTTAAAAATTCTTACATATTATTTTAAAATTAAACACCTAAAACTCTTGGACGAGTCACCTGAGGTTATAACATGATTTTAAAATTGTAGTATTTGGTAGATTAAGACTTTTTTTTACTTGCATATTGGTGTTATTAAGTAATAAAGCTACAAGATCTTAAAAACAAATCCCGTAATCTGTTTTATGCATATAAGTTATAGGCTTTAAAGAAACAAAGACTACACAATCAAGCTGATCACAGAGCACAAAAAGAAACCACAACTCTGTAATTGTAGTGACCCTTACCCGGATCACCTACTAAACAGAACTTAGGCATGCAATTAACTTAATGAAACATATATCAGAATAAAACTGCGGAAACCATAAACATTATACAATCCCAAGTAAAGGAATCTGTAATTTATCCAATAATATACAACCAAATCGAATAGCTGTATAAACCCAAACAACAGTAATAAAACCTAAGCGAAGCTCCAGCCGGCCAACCGCTGACTAGCCCCTCCTGGATCCACCCTCCTCGTCTAAACGCAAACCTGCCCCATGGAATAGGGTGTCCAGAAAATACAGAGTACGAGACGTGAGCATAAAACGCTCAGTGCGAGAGTATGAGTATACATGCATGCAAAGTGAACTCCCTATAGACTCGAGGTCAAGGATCAGATAACAGAGACAGACCGGGCCCTGGTATGTAGCACGCTGTGCCGTCTCTTCAGGAGGTGGCTCCCATACCGAGATAACCGTGGATACGCCGGACCCAAATCGATGGAAGTCCATCCACTAACAGGATAGGGTACAACCCTACTAACAGACATCTCGAAAGAGATACAGCAAGATGCAGATGAATGCAGCATAATATCATGGCATATAAATCATGTAGTCACATAATACATGCATACTCAGTCAGGATATCTCGAACAGTACTTTCGTACCTCAAAACAGTGCAAGCTCTACCAACTCTAGGTCCACGCTTATAGTCTGCTCCACACTGCCAAATGATACTACTATCATTAAAGTGCTCTAAAAGCCTTAACTAAGCTATTGCATACTCCTAAATATTTATAGGAAGCAAAAGCTATACCTTCGTCCGTCGTTAGCCCTTTGATGTCGATGCCTCCCGAACTTGGGCACAACTCCGCTACGACTATCAAACGCCTCGCCGACCTCCGGACCAAGCCTGAAAAGACTAGAACAGCTCCAAAAGGACTAGAAAGGAAAGGAGAACTCGAAATTGGCAAATGAAAGTGAAGCCTCGGCCTTCTATTTATAGACAACGATCGGAACTTTCGATCCTTGATCGGAACGTCCGAACCTCGATCGGAACGTCCGATCCTGCCATCGGAGCTTCCGAAGATCCTGATATGCCACATGTCAAAATATCACTTGTTGACTCCGGATAGGGGTGATCGGAGCTTTTGATCCAACCACACGTCATGCCTGACGTAATAACATCGGTGCCTCCGATCGCTCATCGGAGCTTCTGATCCTGTTCGGAGCTTCCGATCGTGCCTTCGGAGCTTCCGATCCGTCCGATACCCAATTCAATTAATTAGCATTAATTCTTTAATTACTCAATTAGGGTACGGGCTATTACAGTAATCCATTATTTTAACTATATATAGCTTTCACCTCTCTTAGACCTTATAAGCACGTCAATATAAATGTATATACCTCGATTGTCCTCAATGATAGGGAGAGGGATTTAACATTCCTAAGCTGTCGAATCGATGAAAATTTCCGAGACACTTTTCATACATTCTATCTGTTCTCTGCACGCGGTGGGACAACAGAGATCAATCCATGCTTTGTTCACGCAGGGCCAACCACCCTGGAATTTCACGTTGGCTATATGACCCTGAAACTTAAAGAAATCAAGTGCAGGAGCATTCACACAAATACTCTGCTCAAGAAAACATATCCAAGGACGCCCAGAATATCATACCTCTACGTATATCATTTGAATGTTTTCAGAATCTTGCATAAAATGTGTGCCAGTACAATTACTATTACTATATGAAAACTTGAAACCTGCATAAATATTGGGTACCATCCTGAGTCAAAACCGGATAATCCGAAGTGGTTAATGGAATGAACCAATCCCAATCCATATTGATCTTGAGAAGCACCGCGGCGGCATGAAGCACAACAGCCTATGCAATGAGGAAAGGCAAAACAGTTAACATGAAGGCTTCGTATGTAAAAGTGGCTGAACCAAAAAACGAGGTATCCTTATCCTTGAATTTTTCAGTCAGTCCCTTAACAGTGAGACAGCACCTGGCCAAGGAAAAATGGAAAATCGAAGGCATGAAACTTAGTAAGCATTATTGTTGTATTCTGGGTATATGGTATGTAAAAAATGAATATGTAGTGTGTAAGTGATGAAATTTTCATATTCAATGGCCTTGTTTTTCCCACCACTTTTGTCAAATTTTGAAACCAATAACTCCAGAACTGTGGGCGACACCGAGAATTTGAGGCTAAGAAGTGCTTCTCTCAATTCATTTGAGTCGATCCTGCCACTCCTGTCCCTATCAAATCTCTCAAAAATAGCCTGAAGAATATGAGGAACCAATCAGTTAAGCACATTTTTAAATTTAAGGAAAGTATCAAATTGCAGATATACAAGGGAGTTGAGACTAACCCTCCAGCTCTGAAGACTGTAAAAGACTTGTGTAAATTCCTTTGGACCTGTTTCAAGATCGGATAATAAACCAATGACCAACATGTTTTAGATTTATCAATGAATTGATATTAAAGCACCCAGGTCCGTAAATATGTAGATTTGATGCCTCAAAGACTTGGGACAGTTTTACTCCTATTTAATTTAACTGATAAAAATTTGGATTATTTACAAAACGGAATGGGAATGGAAATTGAAAACAGTAAAGGAGAGAATCAAGGATAAGGTGACCACTACAAATCTATAATCCAAATTAATGGGTAAAAGTATTCAGAGAACTCCAGGTACATAACCACTAAAGATATGGAAAACTTTTGATTCACTTGCAAGAATATAAACCATAAGCTCAATGAATCCCACAAAATAAAACACAATTGGCAGCATAGATTCAGCGCTTATCACCTCAGAACACATTGAAAAAATATGGTTTAACAGTCGGTAGGATAGGGAAGAAAATTTCTCCTTCGACCAAGCTGCAAGCATACCACCCGTTTAGATGCAGAAACTATTATCAAAAAGTTCTGAAAGGCCAAAATCCAAAAGCCATAAAGATGCCATATGGCACGATCTGTTATCATTTTAGCATTACAAGATTTCAAAAAAAAAGAACGTCCAACCTCAGAAACATCCTCGTATTTGTTAACCAATCACGAGTCTTTTTATGTATGGAATTTGAATGTTAAACCCCTCGTGATCGAATGAACTTACCTGAAGGAGACGAGGGACTAGATGAGACCAATGAGGCTGGAATAAGTGTTGGGCTTGCGGATAAGTTTACGCCAAACCATGATCAAGATTAGGCGAGTCATGACACTTGTCGGGGGGAGAGATTTCACGCCTCCGGCGGTTCTCGGGTCGAGCTCGGTGGCGGAGCTTCCCCCGAGTTTCGAAAGCCCTGGGGGACGTCTTTCTCTCTGTCGTCGTTGTCTCTGCCTCCGCCGTTGAAGCTGAAGTCTTCCCCACCGAAGTGCCCGGTTGGAGGAACGCCTGAAGTGTAAAAAAATCCCACAAATGCAATTAATCAAACATCTTGGTAACAGAAGATTAACAAAACAGCTCAGTTCACGACAATGGATTTGACTGTAAAAATAAACCACCTTTAGTCTCCCCATTCTGAGGGTTATCGGAGACCAACAACTTGATTTCCTTGGCTCCGTGTTCAGATCTCCCGGACTTCTCGGAAGCACCGAAATCCTGCCCTCCGAACACGTGCAAGCCACCTGCTCCGCGGCCTTCGGACACAGGCGAAGCGCTTGAGCTCCATACGAACATGTGAAGCTCTTTCGCGTCGTGGCCGGGTATATTCCCCTGTTGCTGCAGCTGGGACTGATGGGTTTTCCCCATTTTCTGCACGGCGGAGGAAATCTCAGGGTTATATGCAGAAACTTAGAATCGATTTAGGAAAAGCGATGGAAAATGACTGAGATTAATTCTTAGAATCGATTACAACTAAGGGGGAGAAACTTAGAATTGAAAGGGCTGTAATCGATCGATTACAACAAAGGGAGAAAGAAGACGATGAATGTGTCGATTAGGGCATGCGAGCTGTGAAAGATTTCAATCGCCGTACAAAATGGTTCTCCTTAACAAAATAAAAAGGCCCATAGACTACGGTTCCAAAAAACCTTAGTCTATTTATTTAAAAAAAACGCTCATATACTACGGTTCCAAAAAACCGTAGTCTATTTATTAAAAAAAATGCTCATAGACTACGGTTCCAAATAACCATAGTATATTTATTAAAAAAAAAACGCTCATAGACTACGGTTTTTAAAAACCGTAGTTGTAGAACACAAAAAACAACGGTTTTTATAAAATTGTAGACGTATATTTTAAAAAAATGCCCATTAACTACGATTTCTGTAAAAATCGTAGTTAATTGTAAAAATACTTTATTAAAAACCGTAGTCTTTTTTGTGTAGTCTATTACCAAATTTCTTGTAGTGAGTGTATGCACTGGACCCTCTCACATCCATCACTGCTCAAATATCTACACTGACTACATAGGTAGCTTCTTTGAATAAGATTCATGTTGAAGATTCAACTGGAATTGAAGGATCATATACCCCAGAAGAAGTTAATTATATCAATCCTAATGGCTACCGAGGTTATGGAGCATACAGAGGTAACCCTGTCCCTAATACTTATCATCTTTGCTTGCGAAATCATGAAAATTTTTCTTATGCTAACAACAAAAATGTGTTGAATCCTCCGAGGTTCAATACAAACAAGGATGAGGGTAAGCCTTCTTTGAAAGATGTGGTTAGTACTTTTGTGCAGGAATCAGGTAAGAGGATGGCGAGAACTGAGTCTCACCTTGATAGCTTGGAGACTCACATGGCCAACATGGGTGCTGTACTTCAATCCATGGAGACTAGCATTGGGCAGTTGGCAATCGCACTGAAGGATAATAACAGAGGCCAGTTTCCAAGAAACACTGAGGTAAATCCCAAGGAGCAGTGCAATGCTATAGAGTTGAGGAGTGGAAAAGAAGTTGGTGTCCAAGAACCTGCTATTGAAGAGGAGAAATTTGAGAAGAAAGTTGAAGAGAAGGAGCTTAAAACTGAGCCGAAGCCGATGTACAAGCTTCCACTTCCCTACCAACAGAGGTTCAAGAAGAAAGCATTGGATGAGAAGTTATCCAAATTTTTGAAGATTTTCAAGAAAATTCACATCAACATCCCCTTTGCTAATGCTTTGGAGCAAATGCCAAATTATGCAAAATTCATCAAGTAGATGATGTCCAAGAAAAGGAGACTACTAGAGAACGAGGTGGTGAATTTGAATGAAGAGTGCAGTGCGGTGCTTCAAAAGAAGATGCCACAAAAGCTTAAGGATCCAGGGAGTTTTACTATTCCTTGTTCTATTGGTGGTTCTCATTTTAATAATGCACTTTGTGATTTAGGGGCCAGTATTAACTTAATGCCATTATCTATTTACAGGGCCTTGGAGTTGGGAGACATGAAATCGACTAAGATTTCATTGCAATTGGCGGATCGGAGCATTACATATCCACTAGGAAATGTTGAAGATGTTCTAGTCAAGGTAAATAAATTTATCTTCCCAGCGGATTTCGTGATCTTGGATATTGAAGCGAATCATGGTTCTCCGCTGATTTTTGGACGCCCGTTTTTGGCTACTGCTGATGCCAAAATAGATGTCAAGAAGGGTGAATTATCAATATGTGTGGAGTAAGAACGAGTGGTCTTCAACTTATTCACGAAAGCACCCACTCCACCCATTGAAGGATTGTGCTTAATTGAACCGGTTGTGAAGTTGGAGAGCTGTCCAAGAGCCGATATTGAGGTGGAATCCAAGTGTAAAGCGCCAAATTTATCGACAAAGAAAACCGCGAAGAAGAAGAAAGCAAAATTTAAAAGGCGGTTCGTGGAATTTATTTGGCGAGTAAAAGAGTAAGGGAAGATCTAACACCGGTCAAAGTCAGGCTGATGACTTTAAACAAAACGCTACTTGGGTGGCAACCCAAGCATTTTCTTTTATTTGCTTTTATTTTCAGTTTAATTTATATTTTTTTATTTAGAAGTTTTTAAGTATTTTTTATTTTCAATTTTTGAGCAAAATTTTTCTTAATTTTCAAAATTTTTCAGACTCCAGAAAACTCAAATTCGAGCAAGAGGCGCGCCCGCCCCATTACATTGAGCGCCCGCGCCATGCCCTGAAGAAATTTGCGAGCAATAGGTGCGCCAGCGCCACTCTAATCGAGCACCCGCGCCTCCCATTTGTTTCACTGATTTACAAACAGTGCAACAACAAGCGCTATCGCGCATCACATCCGCGCAACGAACAGCGCTATCGCGCAAGCCCAAGAGCTGCTACCTAAGCGCTATCGCGCTACCAGTTTCTTTCCATTAGCGCGGCCTCATGCGCTATCGCACTCTCCAAGCGCGCAACACCAAGAGCAAAGGCGCTCCCAAATCGCGCTACTCTCAGCGCATTCGCACAGCACCCAGGCACCGAGGATTCCTAATCTGCGCATCTCTAAGCGCTATCGCGCTCCTAGCTGTTTCCTCTCCATGTGCAATCACGCTAATGAACACAGCATACTCGAGCTACCAGCTGTTTCCTCTCCATGCAAAAAAAATACCACCAGAGCATCAACTATGCACAGATGCGCAAATCTACAACCCTATTCCGTGTGCCATTAAGCATACCATCTGCACTCATCCATGTGTGATTGCATCAGCAACCAACAATCTCATACACCATGTACGAACTATCTTGTTCAGCAGAAATTCCATGCATTAATGGTCCCTAGCAGCTCAATTCTTTGCATTTACCTATTTGTGAGTGTTTTTTTTATTTATATTCCTATAATTTGACCCTATGCTACCTTGAAAAGTCCTCATGATCTATGAATGTTTGAATTGAACTTGGATAATGGTGTTTTGAACTTGAGTTGCGGAGATTGTGAGTTTATGCGGTTATTTTGTTATTGGCTGAAATTTTCAAGTGTTAGTTGGATGTGATATGATTGGATTTGAAAATTCTTTGAAATCATTGCTGATGCCGTTGCTCCATAATACTTTTTTTGTTATTCTTGTTGGTTGTTGGGTAGTGGTAGTTTTTGGAATTTATTGTTTTTAATAGTTTTGCTCGGGACTAGCAAAAGTCTAAGTTTGGGGGTATTTGATATATGTATTTTATACACTTAATTTAGTTATGATTTTAATTGTTAAATGTTTGTTTCGAGCAGATTTATGTGGGTGTTTTGTTGTTTTTGTGCTTACAGAGAATTATTAAATTATTTAGAAAAGAAGAAAAAAATGAGAATTTCTAAAGAGAAAAGAAGAATAAAAAAGAAAAGAAGAATAAAAGGAAAAGAAAAGAACGATCAGACAAGAGGAGAAGCTAATTGGGCTTTTTTTATTGGGCCTAAAGATCAGCTGTTCTTTTTAGCGCTAAAGAAAAAGCTATCGCGTAGTGTCGTGGAAACTCTGGGAATTAAATCAGCGAGATTGAGGCGCGCCCGCGCCGTCCCTAGCGCGCCCGCCCCGTTGCTGTTTGGAATGTTTTAATTATTTCGGGCAAGTATTTTATGGGTTTTTTGGATGGGCTTTTTCACACGATATAAAAGGGAATTTAATTCCATCAGAAGAGGAGAGCGGCCATAACACAATTACGTATACATTAGAGAGAAATATTTTTAGAGGATTGGATCGTGAGATTTTTGAAGAAGAATTTCTGGGTTTTACTTGAAGAACGAAGACAGGGTTCGATAGACCGGACACGACGTCGACGACAGATTGTTTTTCTATCTTTTATTTTATTCTGAATATGTTTGGATTTATGAATTATTGTTTTATTAAGAATTTTATTATGAACTAATTTTTAGAGTCTAGAGGTCGGATGGAACCTGGTGTAGACACTTTCATGAATTTTTGATTTTATTGAATTGAGTTTTTTCTATATTAATTGTTTTTTTCTAGAATTGATTGTCTTTTTAATTATCTGATCAATAATTGATTTGTTACATTTATTTGAATCATTGCTTGGGAGAGAGGATTTTGAATAGGACCATTGGAAAATACACTGTTAATTTTAACAGAGCTTTTAACAAGAACATTATTTTGTGATAGATCACTGCGATAAATTCTTAATAGGGATATTGGAATTGAATTGTAGTTGATAAACATTATTTGTTGCTCGGGAGAGGGAAATAATAAACTTAAGTGTTCTTGGCTATTAATTGACTGAAATTCATGAAGATTAATTAATTAGGATTGATTGTTGTTGAAACCAGGTGAAATCTATGCCTCTAGACCATTTTTCTCTGATTGATATTCATTTGAAAGTTGTGTGCGTGCTTTTAAATCATCTAATTATTTTATTTTTCTGCAAAATTCTCAAAGTTTGATTTTCTAGATAAAGTTTAGACTATTTTAATTACATGTACTAAATATTTTAATTTTACTCCCTATGGGATCGATATCTGATTTATTCACTATATTAAAACATGACACTCGTACTCTTGCGAGAATTTTCACAACAGCTAACAATAAAAATTTGTTGAATCCTCCTCCGGGGTACAATACAAATAAGGGTGAAGGTAAACCATCTTTGGAGGATGTTGTTAGTAATTTTGTGCAGGAATCTAGCAAGAGGATAACGAGAACTGAGTCTTCGCTTCATAGCTTGGAGACGCATGTGGCCAATATGGGCGCTGTGCTGCAATCTATGGAGACTAGTTGTAGTGACCCAGCATTGAATCACCTACTAACTGGAAACTATGGCATGCATTAAACTTAATTAAAGCATAAATACTAAAAAGAGAAAAACATGCGGAAACATAACCCATAATTTACATATCAACTTAATACAAAAGTTTCAAGGCTTAATACTGTAGTGATACAACCATATCAAAATAACTTAAAGTAAACATTATACAGATATATCGAAATCCTGTTGTTTAATATATCCCCTGTAGGCTCCTGCTCCCTAGTCTTGCCTCGAACTACCGACTCTGTCCATCCTGCGACCTGCCCCGTGGAATGGGATGTCCAAGATAAAAACTAGGACGTGAGCGCTAACGCCCAGTACATAAACATAAGTAAACATATGTATATAATGCTTGCAACCGTGATGATTGGTAAGGGGTCATCTGATAAGTCATGCTCAGTACAGGCGTCACATGAGTGATGTAACCTCGTGGATCAACCTCTGGGTACAACCACACTCGTCTACTACACCAGAGTAGTCAGACATACATGTCCTCGCCGTCGCGGTACTCTCAGTGACAGACTAACAAGTATAGAGCTGAGCGGCTCTATAATCAGGTATAACAAGGTATAGGCTCAATGTGTATATGCACATGACATATGAATATGGAAAGCGGTAAATCATATATCATGCCATATAATAATGCCAAGTAAATGCAACACATAAACATGTATACTCGCTGGTAATCTCAGTCAATGTGCACGTACCTCTAGGCTAGTTCAAATATAGTAATCATAAGTTCCAAGTATATATTCAAAAGTTCATCGTATCACTACACAAGTTCTATAAGTCATAACTAAGCTAATAAATACTCCCAAAACTTAAATAGATTCTCAGACCATACCTTCGTCGTCAGTAAGCCCTTTGGAGTCGCTAGTCCCGAATGACTATAACCACACCTTGGTTATTCCAAAACTTCTATGATAACCGATAGGACCCTCATGTGTATATCTCACACTATATAATTAAGAAGGAATCTCGAAATTCATAATCATATTTGAATCTAAATACCCCTATTTATAGGCAAAATTACCGGTCAAGTTCGGATCCTCCGAACTCGATTTTGGATTGTCTGATCCACCTCAATGCCTGGATGCAAAACACGTCGAGTTCAGACCGTCCGATCGCCACTTCGGATCGTCCGAAGTGTTCATAGTCCGACACTTGTCAAAATTCATGGCCGAGTAATCCTGCCTACTTGGAATAAGGGAGTTCAGACCATCCTATCGTGGGTTCGGGTCGTCCAAACGCGCCTTCACTCCGAAGTCAACAAGCCTTCTTGGAGCCCCCGAACTACTGAGTTCGGATCGTCCGAAGTCCTCTTTGGGCCGTCCAAACTGGCCTAAAAATTGGAAGCCCAATTCAAAATTCTCAAGTCCAATTAAGCCCAGGAATTGGTTAATTTCTAACCCTTAATCATGTTTAACATATTATTATCTTAAAATGAAAATGTGGGTTACTACATTCTCACCACCTTTAGACATTTTGTTCGCAAAATAAATGTAAAGACAAATCAAGATAACAATATGAAACATCAAACCTTGTTTTATTACAACAACTGTTGGTAATCAAAAGTAGAAAGCAAAAAACTCATGATATTCTGCTCGCACACGGCTCTCCGTTTCCCAAGTTGCTTCTCTGACGCCTCGCCGCTACCACTGTACCATTACAAGTGGTATAGTCTTATTCTGCAGAACTTTCTCCTTCCTGTCTAGGATATGGAGTGGTCGTTCAACATACAAAAAATCTGACTCTAGTTGAACATCAGTAGGCTGGATAACATGATATTCATCAACTATGTACTGTCGAAGTAACGACACGTGAAAAACATCATGTATACTGGAAATATATGGGGGTAATACCAAACGATATGCAACATCTCCAATCTTCTCCAGTATCTGGAAAGGCCCAATGAAACGGGGAGACAACATTCCTTTCAGACCAAACCTCATCACCTTCCTGAAAGGAGACACTCACAAGAACACATATTCACCAGGATCGAACTGAAGTGGCCTGCGATAAATATTCACATAACTTTCTTGTCTATCTTGAGCAGCTTTAATCATCCTCTTGATCAAATCTACCTTGTCTACAATCTGCTGCACCAACTCGGTATCTTGAACTTGCCGTTCTCTTATCTCATCCCAAAATATCGGAGTACGACATCGTCGACCATACAATTCCTCAAAAGGTGTCATATCAATACTGCGATGATAACTGTTATTGTAGGCAAATTTGATCAAAGGTAACTGATCCTCCCAATACAAACCAAAATCCATTACAGAAGAGCGTAGCATATCCTCCAACGTACGAATCGTCCGGACTGACTGCCCATCAGTCTTCGGATGATATGCACTGCTCGAACTCAAAGTTGTAACCAACGACTGTTGAAAACTACCACAGAAACGTGAGGTAAATCGTGGGTCTCTATCACTAAATATGCTTACTTGAATCCCATGTAATCACATTATCTCCTGGATGTATAAGCGTGCCATGCGATCATAATAATACTCTCGATTGTATGGAATTAAATGTGCTGATTTTGTCAAACGGTCAACAACGATCCAGATAGCATCACACTGACGTGAAGTAATAGGCAAGTGGGTGACAAAATCCATAGTCACATGCTCCCACTTTCATTCGGGAATCTCAAGATTCTGTAGCAATCCACCTGGTCATTGGTGTTCAATCTTGACTTGTTGATAGACAAGACATCTAGAAACAAATTGATATAAATTTTGCTTCATTCCCTTCCACTAGAATCTGGTTCGCAAGTCCTTATACATTTTCATGCTTCCAAGATGAACTGACAATCGACTTCTGTGAGCTTGAGATAAAATATCATTCCTGAGCTCCGCATCATCAGGTACAACCACTCGATTCGATAAGAACAATAAACCATCTACCTGATAATGAAATCAAGATGTATTAACTCCATTGGCTAGATGTGCCAAACATTGAGTCCTAAAATCAAATATCTGATCATCTCTGATTCGAGAGTACAATGCTGGCTCAAATAAAATAGTATACAAACGAATCCCATTTCTTCATTTCTTGTGCTTTAGGGTAAAACTCAGTGAACAACATTCTTGAATCATATGAGATAAATCACTAGTCTGAAGTGCAGATAGTCTTACCTGCCGACTCAGGGCATCAGCAGTAAGATTAGCAAAACCTGGATGATATTTTATCTCGCAGTCATAATATTTCAGTAATTCCATCCAGCGTCTCTGTCTCATATTCAACTCCACCTGACTGAATAAATATTTCAGACTCTTGTGAGCCGTAAATATCTCAAACTTCTCGTCATAAAGATAATGCCTCCAAATCTTGAACGCAAATACAATGGCGGCTAACTCGAGATCATGCACTGGATAATTCACCTCATGCGTCTTCAACTGCGTAGAAGCATAGGTGATTACATGTCCATGCTGTGTCAGAACACATCCTAGCTCCTGACCAGAGGCATCAATGTAGACAATATAACCTCTTGATCCAGAAGGTAGAGCTAGCACAGGTGCCGTAGTAAGACGTCTAC
This sequence comes from Henckelia pumila, assembly GCF_033568475.1. NCBI lineage: Eukaryota > Viridiplantae > Streptophyta > Magnoliopsida > Lamiales > Gesneriaceae > Henckelia > Henckelia pumila. The sequence continues at coordinate 36,069,753 of NC_133120.1, read as the reverse complement.
GCAGCTCGTGAAATGACTCCTCACAATCCGAGGGGGCAACATCTTTCCGTGTAAGCTGAGTCAAAGGCCTGGCCAACTGTGCAAAATTCTCGATGAACCGACGATAATAACCAGCTAGACCCAAGAAACTTTGAATCTCAGCAACCATCGTCGGATGAAACCATTTCAGCACTGCCTCTATCTTACTTGGATCAAAAGATATTCTTTCACTTGAAATAACATGACCGAGAAACACTACCCGATCAAGACAAAATTCGCACTTGCTCAATTTTTCATATAGTTGCTTATCTCGTAACGTCTGCAATACAATTCTCAAATGCTGTGCATGCTCATCCTTGTCATGAGAATAGACAATAATATCATCAATGAAGACGATGACGAATCTATCTAGATATTCTCGAAATACTTGATTCATCAAATTCATAAAGACTGCCGGTTCATTCGTCAAACCGAATGGCATTACCAGAAATTCATAATGCCCATGTCTGGTCCTAAAAGCAGTTGTAGAAATATCTGTGTCTCGTACCCGCATCTGGTGGTATCTAGATCTCAGATCTATCTTGGAGTATACAGAAGTACCCTGTAATTGATCAAACAGATCATCAATTCGTGGAAAAGGATACTTATTATTAATGGTGACACTATTCAACTGCTTGTAATAAATACATAATCGCATCAATCCATCCTTCTTCTTGACGAACAAAACAGGTGCTCCCCACGGAGAAACACTCGAACGAATATATCCCTTATCACGCAGATCCTGCAACTGCTGTTTCAATTCCCTCATCTCTTACGGTGCCAGACGGTAAGGTGCTCGGGATATAGGCGTTGTTCCTGGTACTAGATCAATACCAAATTCAACCTCTCGAACCGAAGTAAAACCAGGTATTTTATCAGGAAATACATCAGGAAACTGCTGACAACCGACAACTGATCAATACCCGGACTAATCGTGGACATATCATGTAGTAGCCCGAACCCTAATTGAGTAATTAAAGGATTAATGCTAATTAAATAAATTGGGGATTGGACGGATCGGAAGCTCCAATCGGGATCGGAAGCTCCGATGAGGATCGGAGGCACCGATGATATTACGTCATCCATGACGTGTGGCGGGATCGGAAGCTCTGATCAGGACCGGAGGCTCCGATCACCCCTATCCGGAGTCATCAAGTGATATTTTGACACGTGGCAGATCAGGATCTTCGGAAGCTCCGATGGCAGGATCGGACGTTCCGATCGAGGTTCGGACGTTCCGATCAAGGATCGGAAGTTCCGATCGTTGTCTATAAATAGAAGGCCGAGACTTCATTTCTCCTTGCCAATTCCGGATTTCCTCTCTATTTCTAGTCATATTCGAGCTGTTCTAGTCTTCTTAGGCTTGGTCCGAAGGTCGGAGAGGCGTTCGATAGTCGTAGCGGAGTTGTGCCCAAGTTCTGGAGGCATCGACATCAAAGGGCTAACGACGGACGAAGGTATAGCTTTTGCTTCCTATAAATATTTAGGAGTATGCAATAGCTTAGTTAAGGCTTTTAGAGCACATTGATGATAGTAGTATCATTTGGCAGTGTAGAGCAGACTATAGGCGTGGACCTAGAGTTGGTAGAGCTTGCACTGTTTTGAGGTACGAAAGTACTGTTCGAGATATCCTGACTGAGTATGCATGTATTATGTGACTGCATGATTTATATGCCATGATATTATGCTGCATTCATTTGCATCTTGCTGTATCTCCTTCGAGATGTCTGTTAGTAGGGTTGTACCCTATCCTGTTAGTGGATGGACTTCCATCGATTTGGGTCCGGTGTTTCCACGGTTATCTCGGTATGGGAGCCACCTCCTGAAGCGACGGCACAGCGTGCTACATACCAGGGCCCGGTCTGTCTCTGTTATCTGCTCCTTGACCTCGAGTCTATAGGGAGTTCACTTTGCATGCATGTATACTCATACTCTCGCACTGAGCGTTTTATGCTCACGTCTCGTACTCTGTATTTTCTGGACACCTTATTCCATGGGGCAGGTTTGCGATTGGACGAGGAGGGTGGATCCAGGAGGGGCTAGTCAGTGGTTGGCCAGCTGGAGCTTCGTCTAGGCTTTATTACCGTTGTTTGGGTTTATACAGCTATTCGATTTGGTTGTATATTATTGGATAATTACAGATTCCTTTTCTTGGGATTGTATAATGTTATTGGTTTCCGCAGTTTTATTCTGATATCTGTTTTATTAAGTTAATTGCATGCATAAGTTCTGTTTAGTAGGTGATCCGGGTAAGGGTCACTACATATCAACTGCATAAATGAGGTATCCCTTCCCACCTGACTCAAAGACATGACATGCCTTCAGAGCCGATACAAGTGACATCGGAGGTCGTGCTCCCTCACCATAGAAGTACCAGCTATCACCCTCATCCGAAAGAAACTGTACCAGACGCTGATAACAATTCATAGTAGCGTGATACAAAGTCAACATATCTATTCCCAAAATACAGTCAAAATGTGTCATCGCTAAGATCTTCAGATTAGCAGACAACACGTGACCCTCAAACTCTAGAAGGCAACCCATAACTAGACGCTTAGTTACTACCTCCTGCTCCAGCGGAGTAGATACAACTAAATCCAGGTCTAATGATACATAAGGTAATATATGTCTCTTAACAAAGCGAATAGAAATAAAGGAATGCGATGCTCCAGTATCAATTAAAACAAGTGCAGGAATACCACATAACAGAAAGGTACCTGACAACATGTGATCGCTTCCCTCAGTAGCCTGCTCCTAAGACAGAGCAAATACCTGCCCTTGCGTACGTGGACGGAAACTAGAAGAACTAGGTGGTGCTTGCTGCTAACGTGGATGAGTAGAAGCCTGAAATCCCATCTGTGATCCCCATACACTCGCAGCTCCCATACGCTGAGGACAATCCCTACGCAGATGTCCCTGCTCACCGCAAATAAAACATGCACCAGAAGCCTTCCGACAAGAAGCTGCAGAATGTTTCCTACCACAGTGACTGCAAAATTCATATTTCTTCTTTTTCTTTTCGAACCAAAACATACCTCGTGAACCACGAGATCCAGATGAAGTTAGTAGTAGTAAAAGACGTAGAACCATACTGCACAACAGATTGAGCCCAAGGCCCAAGGGATCCACTAGGCTATCCTGATATCATCAATTGTGCTTGCCTATTGCTGTTCTCCACTTGACGACATCGATTAACCAGAGTCTCGTAAGATGTCGGATCATCACAGACAACAACATGTGAATAAATATCCTGATTCAAGCCTTGCAGAAAGATATCATACTTCGTCACATCACTCTCATTGATATGGGGAATGTAAGATAACAGATCAATGAATCGGTGCTGATACTCATCAACAGTCATAGATCCCTGTCTCAGTGTAAGCAACTCCATCGATCGTGCCTGACGAACAGCTGGATGAAAATATAATTTCTGAAACTGCTGACTGAAATCCTCCCAAGTCACCTGTCCTCTCTCAGTACGTGTCTGAGCTGCCTTGTCATCCCACCATAAGCGTGCACGTCCATCTTGAACAAACTCTAGAACCTCCATCTTCTGCTCCTCAGTACACTCGAAAGCATGAAAAGAACTCTCGATCTTGGCCATCAAGTTCCTTGCTTCCTCAGGATTCTCGCCTTCGGTTCTACCTGCAGAAGTTTATTGATCGTATTGCGACATCTACCCTCGTGAGGACGATGTCGATCCTCATGATGATGGCGATGATGACGATGCTGATGAAAACCTCCCAGGTCAAAACTACCATGGCTCTCGTTACCTCTATAAGCCATTATTTGAAAAGATTTGCACATTAAAATTCCAAATGCACAAAATCACTCAAAACTAGGCTAAATCCCAAGTACTATACCCAAAATCTATGCATGCTCTGATATAATAAATGTAGTGACCCAGCATTGAATCATCTACTAACTGGAAACTATGGCATGCATTAAACTTAATTAAAGCATAAATACTAAACAGAGAAAAACGTGCGGAAACATAACCTATAATTTACATATTGGCTTAGTACAAAAGTTTCAAGGCTTAATACTTTAGTGATACAACCATATTGAAATAACTTAAATTAAACATTATAAAGCTATATCAAAATCCTGCTGTATAAAATTTCCCCTGTAGTCTCCTGCTCCCTAGTCCTGCCTCGAACTACCGGCTCTGTCCATCATGCGACCTGTCTCGTGGAATGGGGTGTCAAGATAACAACTAGGACGTGAGCGCTAATGCCCAATACATAAACATGAGTAAACATATGTATATAATGCATGCAACCGTGATGACTGGTAAGGGGTCATCTGATAAGTCATGCTCAAGACAGGCGCCACATGAGTGTTGTAACCTCGCGGATCAACCTATGGGTACAACCACACTCGTCTAGTATACCATAGTAGTCAGACATTCATGTCCCCGCCGTCGCGGTACTCTTAGTGACAGACTAACAAGTATAGAGCTGAACGACTCTATAATCAGCTATAACAAGGTATAGGGTCAATGTGTATATGCACATGACATATGAATATGGAAAGCGGTAAATCATATATCATGCCATATAATAATTCCAAGTAAATGCAACACATAAACATGTATAATCGCTGGCAATCTCAGTCAAGGTGTACGTACCTCTAGGTTAGTTAAAGTCTAGTAGAATCCTAGGTTCCAAGCCTATATTCAAAAGTTCATCGTATCACTACACAAGTTCTATAAGCCTTAACTAAGCTAATAAATACTCCTAAAACTTAAATTGATTCCCAGACCATACCTTCGTCCGTAGTAAGCCCTTTGGAGTCGCTAGTCCCGAATTTACTATAACCATACCTTGGTTATTCCAGAACTTCTATGATAACCGATAGGGCCCTCAAGTGTATATCTCACACTATATAACTGAAGAAGGAAACTCGGAATTCGTAATTAGAAATGAATCTGAAGACCCCTATTTATAGGAAAAATTCCCGGTCAAGTTCGGATCCTCCGAACTCGATTTCGGATCGTCCGATCCAACTCAATGCCTGCATGCAAAACACGTCAAGTTCGGACCGTCCGATCGCCACTTTGGATTGTCCAAAGTGTTCATAGTCCGACACTCATCAAAATCCATGGCTGAGTAATCCTGCCTGCTTGACATAAGGGAGTTCGGACCGTCCTATCGTGGGTTTGGATCATTCGAACGTGCCTTCACTCCAAAGTCAACAAACCTTTTTCAGAGCCCCCGAACTGCTGAGTTCAGATTGTCCGAAGTCCTCTTCGGGCCGTCCGAACTGGCCCAAACAATGGAAGACCAATTCAAAATTATGAAGCCCGATTAATCCTAGGAATTGATTAATTTCTATCCCTTAATCATGTTTAACATATTATTATCATAACATGGAAATCTGGGTTACAAAACTAGTACTGGGCAGCTGGCGAATGCTTTGTAAGTTAACAAAAGAGGTCAGTTTCCGAGCACCACAAAGGTAAATCCGAAGGAGCAATGCCATGCTATCACCTTGAGGAGTGGAAAACAAGTAGTCGTTGAAAAGAAAAAGCTGGAGAATGAGAATTCTGAAGAAATTAAAATTCCAGCGGAGGAAAAGAATGTCAAGGGTTCTGAAACTGAATGTGATAGTAAGAAGAAAGCTGAAGACAAGCTGTGAGGCCTAGATTCTAATCATGCAATCTCAGGGTAATTAAATTAATAAACTCAATTAAAAGAATAGGATTAAAGAATTCAAATTTTAATTTTATTTTTTAAAAGAGGTGCTCGCTAGATCGGTAAAATCTTACCGATCGAGAGGGCCAAAGATTCCAGTTCTCTGTCCAAGAATCAGGACCCCTCGCTCGATCGGTAAAATCTTACCGATCGAGCGAGCATAAAATTCACATACACTGCCTCGCTAATAAAGGTGCTCGCTCGATCCGCAAGAATTCGCCGATTGAGCGAGACCCTCTGCCCAGAAAAATTCTGGTTTTCTTCTCCAATTTTCAATTCCATTCAATCCACAATAACAACATCAAAATCCCATTCAACAAGATACAACATATATGTAATGAGTTATACAAACCTCACCAATTAAAGCATGCATAATAAGGTCCATCTAGTTCGGACTTATTCAATACAAAAAGGAGTTCAATTACAAAGTGACTCCTAACATCCAAGCCTCACTCTATTCTCTCAATCATTTAGCCATGTTGTCTCTGATTCGTTCCTGCCCCACCTGTTGCCAAGTACACATACAAACAAAGACAACAACCAGATAATCCGGTGAGAATAATATTCCCAGTAAAAGAGACTGACATGCAATCAAATAAACATATCAAGTCATATAAAAACTCGTTCCCCATATAATCAAATAATCCAATCAAGTATTGTATTTAAAATGATATGCATGTCTTTAAACTTCTAGATTATCAGACTCAGATAATCAAATGAAATTCTTCTATTCTTTCTTTCTTTGGTTTGGGATCCTGAGGCTAAAAACATCCACAATCACACCGACTCTCCTCTCTAGGTGGACATGGCATGCTTTAATCCTCTAGACTCAAGAGCATTATAGTGAGCTACTCGACAAGGTAGTAAATCGCCTACCAAGCTACTCAACTACAATCCATAGATCGTCTAATTCAAATTGAATAAATCAAGGATCAATATGAATGCATATGTAATCTCATGCACTCAATATGAATTCAATCATATAATCAATAAGCAATCAAATAATGCAATATGTGATTTCTTCTAGGACAATCGAATCAATCCCGACTCGAGTTAATTGTCCTATTCCATTCCAAAGTCATCTTATACCTCTTCTTTTTCGTTCCAAAACTTCAATCTGAAAACAACAATTCTCAATTCAAAAACTATCCAATCAAGTTCATTAATCGATATAGAAAGACATCGATACTATACCGGCTCAACTCTTCCAAACTTACCAAAAGCTGCAACTCTAGCAACTTCAAATACTCCCAATCAATCTATCAGAAGAAGTCATGGATCAAAATCGATATCAAAACTCAATCAAAAATCAATACGATCAAAATATCGAAACGATATCCAAAACTCAAACTGACGGCATAACGGCTATAAACTGACCAATCCGGAAATGCAGACAGCAAAACAACATCTCAACATACTCATTCCAATCTTCAAACATCAAACCCAACACAAAATCAACACATCTTAAAAACATCATTTTCGAAAATGACAAGAAAATCATAACAATTCCGATCATCGTTAGATCTTCGAACCGTCTTAGATATACGATCACTGCTAACTCATAATCATCCTCTCCGAATATAAACAAATTCTGACAACATCAATAAATTCAAACTTCTCAGAATTAAGATAAAATTACTTCTAGACGGAGCACTCGTCGCTGTGATCGTAGATATAAAGTCAGAAATCAATTCGATCGGACGGATTGAGCTAGAATCGAAATCACAAAAGCTTGGAAGCTTTTTGATCGTCTTCAATATAGGGGAATCGATATGGAGGAGATAAGGGGAGGAAATGAAGAGTTAGTCAAAGTCTCAATGTTATAACAAATCCGCTTTTTGCATTTTAGTCCCTAAAATTTCCAAAAATTGCAAAATAGTCCCTGATCAATAAAAAGTTGGCTCTCGAATTATGAAATCAATAATTATCTCAAATAACATCAATTAAGATAAAAACGGGGCGTTACAATTCTCCCCCTCTAAGAAAAGATTTCTTCCTCGAAATCATCGATATCAACTCATAAGAAGATAATTACGAATTCAAGAACAGAAATAAGAACTAACATCAGATGAATAAATCAGGAAATCTCTGTCTCATGTCAGATTCTGTCTCCCAAGTCGCTTCTTCGACTCCGTGACGACTCCACTGAACTTTCACCAAAGGTATCGATTTGGTTCTGAGTTGTTTCTCCTTTCTGTCAAGGATCTGAATCGGCCTCTCGAAATAACTCAGAGTTTCATCAAGTTCGGCTTCGTCAGGCTGAAGTACATGAGAAGGATCGGGATGGTATTTCCTCAACATCGAGACGTGAAAGACGTCGTGAATACCAGATAAATAAGGAGGAAGTGCTAGACGGTAGGCTAGATCACCTATCTTCTGTAGAACTTCATACGGACCGATGAATCTCGGTGACAACTTCCCTCTCTTCCCAAATCTAACAGTACCTCTAAACGGAGAAATCTTCAAGAATACACGGTCTCCCTGATCGAAAGATAGAGGTCTGCGACGGATATTCGCATACTTCGCTTGTCGGTCCTGAGCAGTCTTCATTCTCAATCGAATAATCTTCACCTGCTCAGCCATATCACGAATCATATCTGGTCCCAAGTCTGGGGAGTCAGACATCTCATCCCAGTACAGAGGAGATCTGCACTTCTTTCTGTACAACGCTTCAAAGGGTGCCATTCCTATACTCGTCTGGAAGCTGTTGTTGTACGAAAACTCAACGAGAGGCAACGAATCTTGCCAAGTAGTGCCAAAGTCTAGTACCACTGCTCGTAACATATCCTCCAGAGTCTGAATCGTCCATTCTGATTGACCGTCGGTCTGAGGATGGAATGATGTACTCAAGTGCAATCTAGTACCAAGAGCCTCTTGCAGACTGTGCCAGAAGTGACAAGTAAACCGAGGATCTCGGTCAGAAACAATGGATCTCGGCACACCGTGCAATCTGACGATCTCCCTGATGCACAACTCTGTCATCTGGTCGTGTCGATAAGTCATCCGATACGGAATGAAACAAGCAGACTTCGTCAACCTATCAATCACAACCCAAATAGCATCACAACCCCGAACAGACCGGGGTAGTTTCGTGATGAAGTCCATCGAGATATGATCCCACTTCCATTCCGGAATAGACAAAGTGTGCAGAAGACCTCTCGGCCTCTTTCTCTCGGCTTTCACTTGCTGGCAGTTCAGACATCGGGAAACAAACCTCGCAACATCACTCTTCATCTTCTTCCACCAAAACTGGCTCTTCAGGTCGTTATACATCTTTCGGCCTCCGGGATGAACACTGAACCGACTGCAATGCGCCTCTCTCAGAATACGCTGTCTTAACTCATCAATCTCAGGCACAACAATATGGCTATTCACAAACAAAACATCATCCCTGCCCTGAAACTCAGACTGGTGTCCTGATCTCCCTTTCTCTATCGACTCCTGAATACTCTCATCTGATTTTTGTGCTTCTCTGATCGACACAAACAATTCTGGCTCGGCCTGAATCGCACAAACTCTGATCGGATTCCTATCTAACTCAAACTCCAATCCAGAATTGCAACAGTCGTTAATCAAATGAGACACACCGATCATCAAAAGAGATAAAGATCAAAGCTTATGGCTCAAAGCATCGGCAACTACATTTGACTTCCCCGGGTAGTACTTAATCTCGCAGTAGAAGTCTTTCAGCAAATCTAACCATCTCCTCTGTCTCATATTCAACTCAGACTGTGAAAATAAGTATTTAAGACTCTTATGATCCGAAAATATCTCAAAAGACTCACCGTACAAGTAGTGACGCCAAATCTTCAATGCAAAAACAATAGCAGCAAGTTCAAGATCATGGACTGGGTAGCGAGTCTCGTGCGGTTTTAGCTGCCTCGACGCATATGCTATCACGTGCTTCCTCTGCATAAGAATACAACCGAGACCAAGATGAGAAGCATCGCAATAAACTGTGAAACCTCCAGTACCAGATAGAATAGAAAGGATCGGAGCACTGGTTAATCTCTTCTTCAACGCAACAAAACTAGATTCACAATCATCTGTACAAAGAAAAGGAGCATTCTTCTGAGTCAGCTGGGTGATAGGCTTTGCAATAGAAGAGAAACCCTGAATAAATCTACGATAGTAACCCGCCAAACCCATAAAACTGCGGATTTCTGGCACAGAAGTCGGCCTGCGCCAGTTCGTCACTGCTTCTATCTTGCTGGTATCCACAGCAATCCCATCTCCTGAAATAATGTGCCCCAGAAAGACAACTTTGTCAAGCCAAAACTCACATTTCGAAAGCTTGGCAAATAACTGTTCTGTCCTCAAAATCTGCAACACAGTTCTCAAATGTTCTGCATGCTCGGTACGGCTCTTAGAATAGATCAAGATATCGTCAATGAAAATAATCACAAACTCATCAAGAAAACGCTGAAATATTCGGTTCATCAACCCCATAAAGACCGCTGGGGCGTTCGTCAAACCGAACGACATGATAAGAAATTCAAAATGACCATACCTTGTTCGAAACGCCGTCTTAGGGACATCCTCTTCACGAACTCTCAGCTGGTGATACCCAGACCTCAAATCTATCTTCGAATAGATACACGAACCCTGCAATTGATCAAAAAGATCATCTATACGCGGTAAAGGATACCTGTTCTTAACTGTCGCCTGATTCAGTTGGCGGTAGTCAATGCAGAGATGCATAGAGCCATCTTTCTTTCTAACAAACAGGACAGGAGCACCCCAAGGCGATACACTGGGTCGAATGTATCCCTTGGCAATCAAATCTTCCAACTGCTCCTTCAGTTCCTTCAATTCGATCGGAGCCATTCTCTACGGAGCTTTCAAAATTGGTTGAGTACATGACGTCAGTTCGATGCCAAATTCAATCTCACGAAAAGGTGGTAATCCCGGAATCCCATTTGAAAACACATCAGGGAATTCCCTAACCACTGGTATATCGCTCAGCTCAGGGCTAAACTTCATAATATCGATTGCATAAACAAGAAATCCTTCGGCTCCTCTCTGTAATAATCTAGTCATGGATAAGACAGATATCAAAGGAATTTTAGAACGAGAACCCTTACCGAAGAATCTCCATTCATCTGCCATCTCTGGTCTGAAGCGTACTATCTTCTGAAAACAATCTACTTTAGCCCTATACTTAGTAAAAACATCTATGCCAACTATGCAGTCAAAGTTAGACAACCCAAGTACAATACAGTCGAACTCGATCAAATTTCCTTCAAAACTCAAACCACAATTTCTAACGAAATTCTTCAAAACAATTCCTCCACCCAAAGGTGAAGTAACAGAAACTACAGCAGGCAAAGGCTCAAAAGGCAAGGCATGCATCGACACAAATTTCTCAGATAAGAAAGAGTGAGAAGCACCTTTATCTATCAGAATAAATGCAGGATAACCAAAAATCTTACATTTACCTGTAATTACATCATTCGGTGCAGCTTGAGCCTCATCTTCGTTCAGAGCAAACACTCTAGCATGAGGTCGGGAAGATTGATTCGAACTTTGATTACCTCCCTGACGATTCTGCTGTTGAGGTTGGAACGAGTGAACTGCAGTCGATTGCCTCTGAGGCTGAGATGACAATCGAGAGGCATTTCCACTCTGAGTCTGGTCAGAACCCTTCTGAGGACACTGTCTGGCATAATGTCCCGTCTGCTGGCAGATGTAGCAGTTCCCAAAGATTCCCCTACACTGGTCGCTGGAGTGTCGTCCTCCGCACTTGCTACATAAAGCTCCAGAAGATCCTGAACCCTGACCAAAACTGAACTGTCTCGAACCACTCGAGCTCGAAGAACTGCTTCTAGACTTTTTGAACTGCTTTCCTTTGGGACGGAAATAGTTCTTCTTGCCACCACCACTGTTACCACCCTCATTCATCTGCGGCTGATTTTGATACTGACTCTGCTTATGCTGTTGAGGATGGTACTGATTCTCCCTCTTCCTTAACATTCCCGCTTCTGCCCCTTTGGCCTGATCCATCGCATCTTAAAAGTTATCTGGCCTCCCAGTATTCACCCGAATAAAGATGTCAGGGTGCAAACCGTTAATGAACTGGTCTGCTTTTGCCTCCTCATTGCCGGCAATATGCGGGGCGAACGTCAGTAAACTGTCAAATTTCGCAACATAGTCCTCGATACTCATATTTCCTTGCTTCATATTTGCAAACTCGGCACCTTTGTCCTTTCGATAGGAAACTGGGAAGAATATTTTATAGAATTCAGATTTAAAAAGTTCCCAAGTGATTTTCGTACCTCTGTTCTCTTTGGCTTTCTTGGTTGTCATCCACCAACTTTTTGCCACTCCCTGCAGTTGATGAATAACCAATCTAACCCTGCGGTCGTCAGAGTAGTCGAGCGAATCAAAGAGTTGATCTATATCATCAAACCAACTCTCACAATCTACCGGATTCTCTTTCCCATTCAAATACGGTGGCCTGAAGGATTTGAATCTTTTCAGTAAGGCTTCCATAGGCGTGATCGTTTCATCCATCTGTACCACTGGAGGAGTCATAACCGAAGGATTTTCTGTAGTAGGAACAATCGGTGGAGTATTCATGTCTAGCCTTCTTCGAGTACCCATCTAAATTGACAGGGGTTAGAACACGGATAATTCAATTCACATCTCACCATTTCAGTGATAAGAAACCTCTGGTCGTCTTACCAATACGATAGATGGAACTCAGATCAATGCATGAATACAGTTCATATCTCAATCAAATCATGCTTTAACAATTTGAATCTCAAAGTCACGTAATTCAAATAAATTTTCAATCCATAAAGCATGCTCGCATATTCTGTAATCGTAGAATTAATCAATCACATGCGAGAAATAAAGGTCAAGCGGACTCGGTCTACCCCGCTCACTTCTAGAACAAAATCCAGGAACTTATCGCTCTGATACCACTTAATGTGAGGCCTAGATTCTAATCATGCAATCTCAGGGTAATTAAATTAATAAACTCAATTAAAAGAATAGGATTAAAGAATTCAAATTTTATTAATTTTTTTTTTAAAGAGGTGCTCGCTCGATTGGTAAAATCTTACCGATCGAGCGGGCCAAAGATTCCAGTTCTCTGTCCAAGAATCAGGACCCCTCGCTCGATCGGTAAAATCTTACCGATCGAGCGAGCATAAAATTCACATACACTGCCTCGCTAATAAAGGTGCTCGCTCGATCCGCAAGAATTCGCCGATTGAGCGAGACCCTCTGCCCAGAAAAATTCTGGTTTTCTTCTCCAATTTTCAATTCCATTCAATCCACAATAACAACATCAAAATCCCATTCAACAAGATACAACATATATGTAATGAGTTATACAAACCTCACCAATTAAAGCATGCATAATAAGGTCCATCTAGTTCGGACTTATTCAATACAAAAAGGAGTTCAATTACAAAGTGACTCCTAACATCCAAGCCTCACTCTATTCTCTCAATCCTCTAGCTATGTTGTCTCTGATTCGTTCCTGCCCCACCTATTGCCAAGTACACATACAAACAAAGACAACAGCCGGATAATCCGATGAGAATAATATTCCTAGTAAAAGAGACTGACATGCAATAAAATAAACATATCATGTCATATAAAAACTCGTTCCCCATATAATCAAATAATCCAATCAAGTATTGTATTTAAAATGATATGCATGTCTTTAAACTTCTGGATTATCAGACTCAGATAATCAAATGAAATTCTTCTATTCTTTCTTTCTTCGGTTTGGGATCCCGAGGCTAAAAACATCCACAATCACACCGACTCTCCTCTCGAGGTGGACATGGCATGCTTTAATCCTCTAGACTCAAGAGCATTATAGTGAGCTACTCGACAAGGTAGTAAATCGCCTACCAAGCTACTCAAATACAATCCCTAGGTCGTCTAATTCAAATTGAATAAATCAAGGCTCAATATGAATGCATATGTAATCTCATGCACTCAATATAAATTCAATCATATAATCAATAAGCAATCAAATCATGCAATATGTGATTTCTTCTAGGACACTCGAATCAATCCCGACTCGAGTTAATCGTCCTATTCCATTCCAAAGTCATCTTATACCTCTTCTTTGTCATTCCAAAACTTCAATCTGAAAACAACAATTCTCAATTCAAAAACTATCCAACCAAGTTCATTAATCGATATAGAAAGACATCGATACTATACCGGTTCAACTCTTCCAAACTTGCCAAAAGCTGCAACTCTAGCAAATTCAAAGACTCCCAATCAATCTATCAGAATAAGTCACGGATCAAAATCGATATCAAAACTCAATCAAAACTCAATACGATCAAAATATCGAAACGATATCCAAAACTCAAACTGACGGCATAACGACTATAAACTGACCAATCCGGAAATGCAGACAGCAAAACAACAGCTCAACATACTCATTCCAATCTTCAAACATCAAACCCAACACAAAATCAACACATCTCAAAAACATCATTTTCGAAAATGACAAGAAAATCATAACAATTTCGATCGTCGTTAGATCTTCGAACCGTCTTAGATATACGATCACTGCTAACTCATAATCATCCTCTCCGAATATAAACAAATTCTGAAAACATCAATAAATTCAAACTTCTTAGAATTAAGATAAACTTACTTCCAAACGGAGCACTCGTCGATGTGATCGTAGATATCAAGTCAGAAATCAATTCTATCGAACAGATTGAGCTAGAATCGAAATCACAAAAGCTTGGAAGCTTTTTGATCGTATTCAATGGAGGGGAATCGAGATGGAGGAGATAAGGGGAGGAAATGAAGACTTAGTCAAAGTCTCAATCTTATAACAAATCCGCTTTTTGCATTTTAGTCCCAAAAATTTCCGAAAATTGCAAAATAGTCCCTGATCAATAAAAAGTTGGCTCTCGAATTCTAAAATCCCTAATTATCTCAAATAACATCAATTAAGATAAAAACAGGGCGTTACAGAAGCAGAGTGAACCTGAGCCAAAATCGATGTATAAGCCACCACTTCCGTATCCACAGAGGTTAAAGAAAAAGAATCTGGATGAACAGTTCTTAAAGTTCTTGGAGATATTTAAGAAGATCCATATTAACATCCCTTTTGTAGATGCTCTGGAGCAAATTCCGAACTATGCGAAGTTTATCAAAGAGGTGATTTCAAAGAAAAGGAGGCTGCTAGAGAACAAAGTGGTGAACTTAACTGAGGAATGCAGTGCGGTGCTTCAAAAGAAGATGCCAAAAAATCTTAAAGATCCAGAGAGTTTTACTATTCCTCGTTCTATTGGTGGATCTCATATTACTACTGCATTATGTGATTTAGGGGCCAGTATTACTTTGATGCCATTTTTTGTTTATAGGGCATTGGATCTTGGAGAGATGAAACCGACATCGATCACTCTGTAGTTGGCAGATAGAAGCATCAAGTATCCACGTGGCGTCGTAGAAGAAGTACTCATCAAAGTGGATAAGTTCATATTTCCGGCTGATTTTGTGATTTTGGATATGAAAGAAGAGCACGCTACACCACTGAATTTTGGGAGACCGTTTTTGGCCACTGCGGATGCCAAGATTGAAGTAAAGAAGGGTGAATTGTCGATAGGTGTGGAAGGTGAATGAATGATTTTTAACATATTCATGAAGGAACCAAATAAACCCATCGAGGAGTTTTGCTTGGTTGAGCGAGTTGTGAAGCTGGAGGGCTGTCAAAAAGCAGTTATTGCGGTTGAATTGCCAAAAGAGTGAGAGCCAAGTTTATCAAAGAAGAAAACCACGAAAAAGAAGGCAAAATTTAAAAGGCGGTTTGTGGAATATATATGGCCTGTGAAAGAGAAGGGGAAGACCACCTAAGACTGATGAAAGTCGTGTAGTAGCCCGTAACGAAAATAAGTAATTAAGGAATTAATCATAATTACTTGGGTAGAGTTCAGAAGCTCCAAAGGTGAGTTCGGAAGCTCCGATGTAGGATCGAAAGCTCCGATCGTATTACGTCAGGCATGACGTGTGGCTAGATCGGAAGCTCCGATCAGGATCGAAAGCTCCGATCACCCCTATCCGAAGTCAACAAGTGATATTTTGACACGTGGCAGATCAAGATCTTCGGAAGCTCCGATGGCAGGATCGGACGTTCCGATCGAGGTTCGGACGTTCCGATCGAGGATCGGAGGCTCTGATCGTTGTCTATAAATAGAAGGCCGAGAATTCATTTTCAATTGCCAATTCCGGATTTCCTCTCTACTCTAGTTGTATTCGAGTTGTTCTAGCCTTCCTAGGCTTGACCCGGGAGTCGTCGAGGCGTTCGATAGTCGTAGCGGAGTTGTGCCCATGTTCTGGAGGCATCGACATCAAGGGGCTAACGACGGACGAAGGTATAACTTTTTCTTCCTATAAATATTTAGGAGTATGCAATAGCTTAGTTAAGGCTTTTAGAGCACTTTAATGATAATAGTATCATTTGGCAGTGTAGAGCAGTCTATAGGCGTGGACCTAGAGTTGGTAGAGCTTGCACTGATTTGAGGTAAGGAAGTACTGTTCGAGATATCCTGACTGAGTATGCATGTATTATGTGACTGCATGGTTTATATGTCATTGATTTATGCTGCATTCATTTGCATACTGAGCTATCTCCTTCGAGATGTCTGTTAGTAGGGTTTTTCCCTATTCTGTTAGTGGTTGAACTTCCATCGATTTGGGTCCGGTATATCCACTGGTATTATGATATGGGAGCCACCTCCTGAAGCGACGGCACAACATGCTACATACCAGGGCCCGGTCTGTCTCAGTTTTCTAATCCTTGACCTCGAGTTTATAGGGAGTTCACTTTGCATGCATGTATACTCATACTCTCGTACTGAGCGTTTTATGCTCACGTCTCGTACTCTGTGTTTCTGGACACCCTATTCCATGGGGCAGGTTTGCAATTGGATGAGGCGGGTGGATCCAAGAGGGGCTAGGCAGTGGTTGGCCAGCTGGAGCTTCGTCTAGGTTTTATTTCTGTTGTTTTGGGTTGATACAGCTATTCGATTTGGTTGTATATTATTTGGATAAATTACAGATTCCTTTCCTTGGGATTGTATTTATTTATGGTTTCCGCAAGTTTATTCTGATATCTGTCTTATTAAGTTAATTGCATGCATAAGTTCTGTTTAGTAGGTGATCCGGGTAAGGTTTACTACATTTATGGTATCAGAGCATGCAAAGTATTCTTGGAATTTAGATTCTACATAAGATAACCGTTAGGTTATTTTTGTAGATGGCAGATCGTGATGACCAGAATTCTCATGGCAGTATTGGTGGGCGTTGGGGTGATGCCGACCGGGAGCCTCTTCGGGAACACCGCCATCGTCATCGAGATGAGGACCATTTCAGTTTACGTCGATTCTTGCAGATGGGGCCTAAGCCCTTAGTTGGAGGTGAGTCTCCGGAGGATGCAGAGAATTGGTTAGACCGCATGGAGATGACTTTTCAGACTTTCCTCTGCACCGAGGAGCAGAAGATGGAGACCCTTGGCTATCTTTTGGATGGGCGAGCCCGTAGGTGGTGGAGGTTTACTTCTGCACCTTTTGTTGCGGCGAGAGGAGTGGCCACCTGGGCCGAGTTCCGCACATCTTTTTAGAAGCTGTATTTTCCTCCTACACTCCGTCAGTCGAAAGCGGGCGAGCTACTGAGTCTGCGACAGGGAGCCATGTCTATTGATGAGTATCAGCAGAAGTTCTTTGATCTGCTATCCTATTGCCCCGAGATTGTTGACAGCTCTGGGATGAATTATAATCTGTTCCTTCAGGGCCTTAACCTTGAGATCCATGACCGTGTGGTGGTTGGCGACGACATGTCCTACGAGGATTTGGTGAGCCATTGTCACCAGGCGGAGGATAGCATTCGGCGGAACAGGTCTTTCCCTCAGTCGAGGCCTGCTAGTTCTTTGGGTCCCCGTGCCCAGTCATTCAAGAAGTCCGGGTCTACTTCTTCCTCTGGTTCGGGAGGTGTTGTCCGTTTCGGTAAGAAGGACAAGTGTGATCACTGTGGGAAGAACCATCCATCCGACAAGTGCCGTAGAGCTTCTGGAGCTTGTTTCCGTTGTGGAAAGACTGGTCATATCCGAAGGGATTGTCCACTATCTGGGGGAGGCGGTTCTGGTTCTGGTTCAGGTTTAGGATCTTGTTCTCAGGCCACCATTCAGCTAAGGTCACAGGGACAACCTGCTGGGAGTTCTCATTTGAGGCCACGAGCTTCTGGACAGGTTTTTGCCCTGAGACATGATAAGGCAATGGAGGAGAATGAGAAAGTCATCGCAGGTACATTTCTGCTTTATGGTATACCTGCTCTTGTACTTATTGACACTGGTGCATCTCATTCCTTCATTTCTGCACGTTTTGTTAAGAGGCATAAGTTACCATGCATTGCACTAGACGTAGTGATGTCTATTTCTACTCCGACGGGCCAATCTGCTTTGGCTAAGCGTCTAGTGATGGGTTGCCCTTTAGAGTTCGAGGGGAACATTCTGTTAGCGAATCTCATGGTTCTTGCGATGGCCGAATTTGATTGCATTCTGGGAATAGATATGTTTACTACCTATCGAGCTTCAGTGGACTGCTATCAGAGATTAGTACGCTTTCATCCGGAGGGGAGTGATAGCTGGTATTTCTATGGAGAGGGAGTGCGACCCTCGATGCCTTTGATATCAGCTTTGAGAGCCTGTCGAGCTCTAGAGTCTGGCGGGGAAGGCTACCTTATCTATGCAGTTGATTTGTCCGCTGAGAGTATTGGGATAGAGAGCATTCCTGTTGTGGATGAATTCCCAGATGTATTTCCTGATGAGATTCCGGGTTTTCCTCCTGCTAGGAAAGTCGAGTTTGGCATAGAGTTGATGCCGGGTACTCCACCTATTTCTCGAGCACCGTATCGTCTGGCTCCGTCAGAGATGCATGAATTGAAGTATCAGCTATAGGAACTTTTGGACAAGGGGTACATTCGTCCTAGTGTATCTCCTGTTCTTTTTGTAAAGAAGAAGGATGGGTCGATGCGGTTGTGCATTGACTATCGACAGCTGAATCGAGTCACTGTGAAGAACAAGTATACGTTGCCTCGTATTGATGACTTGTTTGATCAGCTGCAGGGCACATCAGTTTACTCCAAGATTGACTTGAGATCTGGGTATCATCAGTTGAGAGTCCGTCATCAGGACATAGCCAAGACTGCATTCCGTACTCGCTATGGGCATTACGAATTCCTAGTGATGCCATTTGGTTTGACTAATGTGCCGGCTATATTCATGGATCTGATGAACCATCTCTTCAGGGAGTATTTGGACAAGTTTGTCGTGGTCTTCATTGACGACATCTTGGTGTATTCGCGTAATACGAAAGAACATGTTTCTCACTTGCGGTTGGTACTACAGACTCTTCGAGATGAGCAGTTGTACGCCAAGCTGAGCAAGTGTGAATTCTGGATGGATAGAGTGGTCTTTCTTGGCCATATCATATCCAGGGAAGGGATTTCTATTGATCCAAGCAAGATTGAAGCGGTGCTTAATTGGTCACGTCCAACGACGGTTGCGGAGATCCGTAGTTTTCTGGGTCTAGCAGGGTATTATCGTCGCTTCATTCTGAACTTCTCTCAGTTAGCTCGACCTTTGACGCAGCTTACCCGCAAGGGTGTGGACTTCAGTGGTCCTCCGAGTGTGAGGATAATTTCTGTGAGCTTTGACGGCGGTTGAATTCTGCGCCGGTGTTGGCATTACCGTCAGGATCTGGAGGGTATGTGGTGTACACTGATGCTTCTCTTCAGGGGTTAGGTTGTGTCCTAACTCAGAATGGGCATGTGATCGCATACTCTTCTAGACAGCTGAAGCTTCACGAGGACAACTACCCAGTCCATGATTTGGAGTTAGCAGCCATTGTGTTCGCTTTGAAGATTTGGCGCCATTATCTGTATAGCGAAAAATTTGAGATCTTCACCTACCATAAGAGTCTCAAGTATTTGTTCACTCAGGCGGAGTTGAACATGAGGCAAAGATGTTGGATGGACTTGCTTAAGGACTATGATTGCGAGATTAAGTACCATCCGGGAGCTGCTAATCTCACCGTTGATGCTTTGAGTCACAAGGTGCGACTATCCGCACTTCAGACTTGTTTGATGTCTAGTGCGATCAGTGACTGTTGTACTTCAGGTTATACCTTCAAGCATAAGAAAGGTATGCAGAGTATCCAGATGATGGCGATATTATCTGAGCTAGCTTTGTATTCGCTGATTCGAGATGCTCAGATGTCTGATTCGAAGACCCAGCGTTTAGCTCGTTTACCTAACGAGGGTAGCTTGTCTGGATTTCATTATAAGTCAGATGGCTTTCTGTGTTTGTCTGGTAGGCTTGTGATTCCGCAGGATGAAGAATTGCGAGAGAAGATTCTATCTCAGGCACATCGCACTAAGTTAAGTATTCATCTTGGGAGCAACAAGATGTACAAGGATCTACGTACTCGTTTTTGGTGGAAAGGAATGAAACGCAGTGTTTATCAGTTTGTTTCGAGATGTTTGGTGTGTCAACAGGTCAAGGCAGAGCCCCGACGACCTGGAGGATTGCTTCACTGTCTGCCTATTCCTGAATGGAAATGGGAGTTTATCACAATGGACTTTGTGACCCATTTGCCGTTATCCCCGAGGAACTGTGATGCATCTGGGTTTGTGGTGGACCGACTCACCAAGTCATTGCATTTCATTGCCTATACTCGGGAGTACAATGTGGATCGTATGACTCGGTTGTACATTCAGCAGATCGTTCGACTTCATGGAGTGCCTGTGAGCATTGTTAGCGATCGTGACCCCAGGTTCACTTCTAGATTCTGGGGGAGTGTTCAGTGTGCGATGGGTACTACTCTCAGTTTGAGTACTGCCTATCATCCGGAGACTGATGGTTAGTCAGAGCGCACTATCCGTACTTTGGAGGATATGCTTAGAGCGTGCGTCATGGATTTTGGTTCAGCCTGGCAGGATCATTTGCCGTTGATAGAGTTCGCGTACAACAACAGCTATCATACTAGTATTGGGATAGCACTTTTTGTGGCGTTGTATGGGCGACGTTGTCGTACTCCACTCTTCTGGGAAGAAGTGGGGGAGAGACAGGCTGAGGGACCAGAGTTTATCCAGCAGGCAATAGACATTGTTGATGAGATCAAGAAACGGATTAAGACTGCACAGGATCGTCAGGCCAGCTATGATAATACCAAGCGTAGGCCTTTGCAGTTCGATGTCGGGGAGAAAGTGTTTCTGAGAGTGTCACCTTTCCGCAAGATTCTCAGATTTGGCCTTAAGGGCAAGTTGTCTCCCAGGTTTATCGGTCCGTTTGAGATCTTGGAGAGCATTGGCGATTTGTCTTATCGACTAGATTTGCCACCGCATCTTTCTAGTATTCACGACGTGTTCCACGTATCTCTATTGTGACGGTATGTGGCGGATAAATCTCATATTTTGCAGCGGTCTGAGGTTCCGGTGAGCAAGGATTTGACTTATGTTGAGAAACCTAATCGAATCCTAGATTTTAAGAATAAGTTTTTGCGGAACAAAGTCATTCCTTTGGTTTTAATTCAGAAGCAGCGCCGAGGCACTGAGGAAGCTACTTGGGAGCTTAAGGACAGGATGCGTGACGACCATCCTGAGTTGTTTTGATTTCATTCTTAAAGTTGTATTCAGTTGCAAACTCTGTAAATGTTTGATTTGAATAAAGAATGTTTCTGATTTCTGTATTACATTCAGTACTTAAGATCTGATTTCTAGGACGAAATATCTTAAGTGGGGGAGAATGTAGTAGCCCGTAACCAAAATCAGTAATTAAGGAATTAATCATAATTACTTGGGTAGAGTTCGGAAGCTCCGAACAGGATCGGAAGCTCCGATGCAGGATCGGAAGCTCATATGGTATTACGTCAGGCATGACGTGTGGCTAGATTGGAAGCTCCGATCAGGATCGGAAGCTCCGATCACCCATATCCGAAGTCAACAAGTGATATTTTGACACGTGGTAGATCAGGATCTTCGAAAGCTCCGATGGTAGGATCGGACGTTCCAATCGAGGTTCGGACGTTCCGATCGAGGATCGGAGGCTCTGATCGTTGTCTAAAAATAGAAGGCCGAGAATTCATTTTCAATTACCAATTCCAGATTTCCTCTCTACTCTAGTCGTATTCGGGTTGTTCTAGCCTTCCTAGGCTTGACCCGGGAGTCATCGAGGCATTCGATAGTCGTAGCGGAGTTCTGCCCAAGTTCTGGAGGCATCGACATCAAGGGGCTAACGACGGACGAAGGTATAACTTTTGCTTCGTATAAATATTTAGGAGTATGCAATAGCTTAGTTAAGGCTTTTAGAGCTCTTTAATGATAATAGTATCATTTGGCAGTGTAGAGCAGACTATAGGCGTGGACCTAGAGTTGGTAGAGCTCGCACTGATTTGAGGTACGGAAGTACTGTTCGAGATATCCTAACTGATTATGCATGTATTATGTGACTTCATGGTTTATATGTCATTGATTTATGCTGCATTCATTTGCATACTGAGCTATCTCTTTTGAGATGTCTGTTAGTAGGGTTTTTCTCTATCCTGTTAGTGGTTGGACTTCCATCGATTTGGGTCCGGCATATCCACTAGTATTATGGTATGGGAGCCACCTTCTGAAGCGACGGCACAACGTGCTACATACCAGGGCCCGGTCTGTCTCTGTTATCTAATCCTTGACCTCGAGTTTATAGGGAGTTCACTTTGCATGCATGTATACTCATACTCTCGTACTGAGCGTTTTATGCTCACGTCTCGTACTCTGTGTTTTTGGACTCCCTATTCCATGGGGAAGGTTTGCGATTGGACGAGGCGGGTGGATCCAAGAGTGGCTAGGCAGTGGTTGGCCAGCTGGAGCTTTGTCTAGGTTTTATTTCTGTTGTTTTGGGTTGATACAGCTATTCGATTTGGTTGTATATTATTTGGATAAATTACAGATTTCTTTCCTTGGGATTGTATTTATTTATGGTTTCCGCAAGTTTATTCTGATATCTGTCTTATTAAGTTAATTGCATGCCTAAGTTCTGTTTAGTAGGTGATCCGGGTAAGGGTCACTACAAGTCAGGCTGACAACTATAAACCAGGCGCTACTTGGGAGGCAACCCAGCGGTGTTGTGCTACTCACGGTCGCAATAAACAAGCGCAATCGCGCCTCTTCACCGCGCAATACCTAGCTCAATCGTGTTACTTAAGGGCGCTACTCCTGTGCACTAATGAGCTTCTTCCCGCGCACATTAAGCTCCATATATTTCCTTGAGTGATTGAATTGGATTCACAATTGTTCATTATCCTCCCACGGCTGTGGTTTTTCCTTATCCACCTCCTCCACAATGGTCGCCTGATCGCCTGATGATACTGTTGATGTTACGAGTTCTTTTAGATGGAGTTGATGATTATGATGTCGAGTCCTGATGCTGGTACCTGAGGTATTTGTCCTTTGCGTGTGTTATTGAATAATCATTGAGGAAAATGATTTTAATAAGTTTGGGGGGTGTTAAATTCAAATCTTGTGAATTTATGTTTAGTTGTTCATGCTTGCTTGGGATTAAGGATTTTAGTATTATGTTGTTTGATGTGTTTTGGTATAATTTGAGTTTTGAGTTTGTTTATGTGATGTTGAGTTTAGTTGAGTCAAGTCAAGTCAAGAAAGGATTGGAAAAATGGTCAATGATGAGAAAACTATTTTTTGTGATATAACTGATTTCTATGAGTGTCTATCTATCTGACCAAAATTTTGAACTGAGAAAACCAATTAGACGATTAAACTCCTATATACTCACTCTGTGATTTATGCTTGAATCTTAATTTTGAAACATACAGACATAGATATGATTGAGGCGTTGTTTCGATATTTTGGGCCTAAATTTTATTGGATTTTATTTTTCCTTGTTGCCCTAGTTGAGCCTACACTTACAGTTGTTGAAAATCATCGTTACTGTTGATGATTGTTATTTCTGCACTGATTGAAATTTGTATGATTTAATTGTGGATTGAGAGTTGTCTTGAATTAGTTCAAACACTATTAGTGGAAAAATACAGGCATAACTGTGATTAGGAATGATTTAGACAATTTTTCTGGAAATCGTTTGTGCCTTTCAAGCTACCCATTGATGCATTATATCCCTAGTACCTTGTTTGAGCCTTATTAAAAAAATGAAGGACATGCGTAAAAAAAGTGTGACAAACCCCCATTCGGCATCATTTCAAGGTCCTAAATTTACTACCAAATAATAGCCTAAACACTATTTCCTATCTTCCAAGAGCACTCCTTGCTCAAAATGGATTCAACACTTCAAGCCTTCGAATTAGGTCCACGACTAGACGATCTAGATCCGCTCTAAATATGCACTAGAATATTTAGAGAATTTTGAATTGAGATTTTCTTTTCTTTCTTCCACAAAAAGTTGAAAGAAAATTTGGAGAAAAACTTATGAGTGTTCGGCCACCATGATGATAGAATGGAGTGGATTGTGTGTATATATTATTCATAATAATATATTAATGGTCAAGGATTAATGGATACAATTAAACATGCATGGACAAATTCAAGACTTGCATGGAAAATTGTAAACCATCTTCCAACCCTTCAAATTCCATCACAAACACACATATATATATATCATATATATATACATACACGTTTATATATACATATATAAATATATATATTTAAATGGTATTTGAACTTATTTAATTAAATTATTAAACCTAAACCCATTTAAGTTTAATCAATTAATTAAATTCAACTTGAACTTATTCAAGTACACTAGTAACAATAATTATATAACACTATTTTATTTGATCTCTACAAGACTCAATAGTGTTTAATTATTTGTACATTAAAATGTCTACTAGTGTTAAATTCATTCAACACTTGAATTAATTAACTAAGTTCAAAATAATAGTTTAGAAAATCATCATTTTCATAAACTAATTATTTTTTTGTTTGTTGATTTTTCTCGGAACTAGCAAACATTTGAGTTTGGGGGAATTTGATAAGTGCATTTTATGCGATTAATATGTAATTTTAATTGTTAATTGCTTTGTTTCGAACAGATTTATGCTTTATTTTTGTTGTTTGTGTGCATGTAGGGAACTATGAAATTGGCGAGGAATAAAAGGAGGAAAAGAAGAAAATAAGGGAATAAAAGAATAAAATAGAAAAGAAACAGAAAAGAAAGGATAAAAGCGAATGAAGAGATGTAGGTTTCTTGAAGAAAGCTATATAGCGCTTCTTTATTGTAGTGACCCGTATCCAGAATTAGCGATTAATGAGTATATTAATCATGTAATCATGTTTATATTAAGTAAAGCATGATTAAGAAAATTCCAAATGGGTTAACGGAGTCCAGAAATGGATTCAGGACACTCGAAAATGGTTAGGAAGGTTCCGAGGGTTCGGATGGATCGGAGGATCCGAACCAAAGATCGGAGGGTCCGAACGGGTTTGGAGGATCCGAACTCGGATCGGAGGCCCCGATCGAGATCGGAAGCTCCGTCGGTAAGATCGGACGTTCCGATCGGGACCAGGGCACGTGTCATGGCTGACGTCAGCAAAGTGACGTCATGGCTGACGTAATATTGGGCGATCGGATGATCCGAAGAATGGATCGGAGGTTCCGATCGTGTTCGGAGGCTCCAAACTCCGTCTATAAATAGGGGGCCGAGATTTCATTCTCAAGTGCGCCTTTCCCTCTCTTCTCTCTGATTTCTAGGCCTTCTAACTCAGATCTAGGGAGTTCAAGGCATCCTATTGGGAATCCGAAAGTGGCATAGTGATTCAGGCGTCGCAGCGGAGCTGTGGCCTAGTTTTGAGGCTATCGATAGCAAAGGGCTAACGACGGACGCAGGTATAGCTATGGTCTCCTTAAATTATTTAGGAGTATGCAATAGCTTAATTAAGGCTTTTAGAGCTTAATTATTAATGCATGGGTATTTGCATTGTAGAGCTGATATAGGCTGGGAACCTAGAGTGGGACTGGTAGGAACTGCCTGTAGTAAGGTACGTAAGTACAGACTGAGATAGCCAGCGGGTTTTGCATGCTTATATGTTGCATTTGTGTGTCATAATATTATGCAGCATGTGCATATCATATTGTGCCTGTCCATCTTGTGAGATGAGCCATGTAGGGCCGCTCAGCCCTGTCTGGACGGGTGATGTCTAGTGCCCTGTGACTGACGGGTCATGGGTAGTTAGCATCTGGGGACACAGTCCACGTCCTATAGGAATGAGCAGTGTACATAGGGTTTGCTCCCCGGGTTGTACCACTCATGTTTTTAGGCGCTATTACTGAGCAGTTATATACAGTTATCCCAGATATGGATACTCTATCATTTGCATGCATCATATTCGTATGTTTTACCCAGTGCTTTCGTATTGAGCTTAGAGCTCACGTCCGGTCTTTTCTGTGTATTTGGACACCCCATTCGACGGGGCAGGTGTAGGTGCGGGATTGAGCACCCGGAGCTTGGAGTAGCCAGTGACCAGTGAAGACAGCAGGATTAGTTGTAGGTTTTGCCTTTAGGCTATTTATTCG
This sequence comes from Henckelia pumila, assembly GCF_033568475.1. NCBI lineage: Eukaryota > Viridiplantae > Streptophyta > Magnoliopsida > Lamiales > Gesneriaceae > Henckelia > Henckelia pumila. The sequence goes on along the minus strand of NC_133120.1, from coordinate 36,043,464 downwards.
ATTTGGTTGTATAAATCAAATTGGTTTAACCGGTTGTATTCTACCGGACTGTTTTTATTTAAGTCTTCCGCAGCGATTTATTTAATGCATGTTTAATTATGCTCTTAACTTTGATTAGGTAGCGGATCCGGGTAGGGTCGCTACATTTATTGGTATCATAGCATATGCATGCAAGAGACTTGGGATATAGTAATGAGAATTTGGGTTATCCTTATAGGATGGATGAGACCTTGGAAAAAGTGATGATGCGGCAATTAGTTTGCCCAGAGATTACCATCATCGGCAGGATTTCTGAAGATTTGGCTTATAGGATTCCAGCAAGTACGGACAGGAGTAATGGATCGTGTCCAAGTTTTCAAGATTTCTACTCAGGTGGATCCTAGTTTTGGATCGAGTATCGGATGCCAGAGGCAGTGGCAGAGGATTGGTGTGGACATACTTGATGCTTGCATCTGTACAGTCATTACCATGATGACACTACTCTGAAGATTCTCCACTAGTAGTTGGAGAGATTGTCATAAACTCATGCAGAACATAGTTTTGCTGGTATGCTTGTACCGATGAGTTCGGTAGGCACACGGGAAACTTCATGTTCAAAAACATGATATGAATACAAGAAGAACGCTGATGGTAGATCGTGAGCAGAAGGGGTCGACTGACATGCACTGACGCAGAGCTTAGCTAGTTAGCTATCACGAGCCATTTCTCCGGAGTTCTTCGTAGGAGGACATGTAGAGAGACTTGGTCGAGAGTATGCTTGTATCGATGCGTGTGTCTATTAGAAGCTTCATGATCAAGAAACGAAGACTAGTACGATGATTTAAATATTGTATTGATATAGTTGTAAACAGTATTTCAATTGTAATGAATCATCATACTTTGGTTGTATCATTTGAAGTTCGATTGTACATTTCATTGTATTTTAAATACTGTATGTATTACATGAGATTGTAATAAAGAGAATTGTACATAACTTGAAATAAATGATACATGTTTTATTTATCCAATAATTCGTGAATGACTGCGAGTGATTTTGCTAGGATTGGCATTGTTTTAGTTGATTAGCGTTCAACTATTGCAGCTCATGGGATTTGAGTGGGCCGACTGTGGCAGTGTGACTTGTGGTTAGTCTAGGTGTTTTCCTAGGATTGACCTAGTTAGTCAGTGGACTATGTTAGTGCCAGCGATGAGTGGACTCGTCTAGAGGCATTAGTGATATTGTTCGGTTTAGAACATTTGAGCTTTGTTTTAGGTTGTTTCCTTAGAACAGGCTGTCTGACCTTTGTTAGGTTGAGACTTGTTATGGTGGGTTTTCATTGGGATACCAGGTCCAGTATATGCCGAGAGTTGTGGACTATGACCAGGACTAGACGTGATGGGGCGCGACCCTATGCCAGTATTACTCTGGGAGTCCTTGTACTTCAGAGGTTATTTGGGAGCCTTGTGCTTCAGGAGATGGCGGTGGGAAGGCTACTCAGTCTAGGGATTTGGTGACAGTCACGACGAGGTATGACCTTGGATTAGATATCAGGTTTGATATCGATGGTTTGATATCATCTGGTGTGCCAGAAATATAGTTTGAGTATTCTGCTGTAGGAACCAGTCATGGAGGGATTTTCTTGACAAGTGTGTACTTTGAGCAGATAGGTTTTAACCTTTGGGTTACTGCTAGATGTGTGGATCTAGTAGGCGGACGGATTTCTACCAGCGATGACTAGGGGTTGTCATCAGAGTTGTGGTTAGAATTTCCTTGTGATAGGAATTATCCAAGATACTTGGATGGGATGCTGTTTTAAGACTTCAACTCGAATACGAGGAATACTCCTTTATGATTGGCTTCATCAGTGTTGGATTATATCAGATGGTAAGGATTGTATATGACTATTTAAGATGTGAGGGAAGCATGGCCTATGACCGTGAAACCTTGGTGGTTGTCCAGGTGGGTTATTGAGGTAAGCTACCTTAGTCTTGAACTGTTGCACAATCTTAACAAGGGATATGATCAGGAGAGTGTTCGAAGATTGTGGAAATCTTTGTGATTCTTTAGTTATTCTTCTTGGACTTGACGAGCCGTGGTGTTCATTCTGAATAAACGAGGTAAGGACAGTGAGTCTAGTGGTTGCGCTAAGTACTGTCTGATATTCAGAGGTTGAGCGTAGGATTTTCCATGCGATGGAAATGGGCTTAGTTTATCTTGATATTTGCCTTGGGTGAACAAGACAACGATTAGTAGTGCTAAGGTGGCACGGGATCCGTGCCAAGTAAACTACTTATGTACTGTGATCTGACACCATTTGGAAATGGTTCTTTGTGGCAGCTGAGTCATGGTTATTGACCGAGCCATGTAGGTTGGATGATCAGTGGTGGTCTGATCTGATAAGTGCGAGCTTAAGTAGATCGACGAATTCGATTGGTTGAGCCAATCAGGGTTGATCAGGATGTAACAATCGAAGAATACTTGGGATAGTATTTTGTCGAGTAGTGCTTATGGAATGAGTACTGGATACCATCTCAGAGCATTTGACAATTTGGATGATTTAGGGTCTCTAGGTTTCCAGGGACTAATCTACCGAAAGATTATGATTAACTTGTATGATCAAGTAAGGTGCTAACTTGACAGTGGAGACAAGCAAGGGAGTTGGTAGTTTCCAGTATAGTGCATTCTTGTTAAGAAAGAAGCTGATATTGATCCAAGCAATTTCTTAGTGATAGCAATAGGTCAGGAAAGGATCATGTTGTTGTTTCATGTGAGAGTTTTCCATTGAACAACAATAGTGAAGATTGTTGACCGGACATTTTGGTTAAGTGAGGGCCTCTATGTGTACCGTTGTGGTTGGACCCGACGAGTAGTTGGAAATGCTAATGGACATTAGCAAGGGAACATTAGTTGTCTAATCGTGTGGTATGACATTAGCTGGGATCTAGTTCTCAAGATCCAGCAGGTTGTGTCACTAATCTTCCAGCGAGTGATGTGCGATATGTGACTAAGATAGTCAAGGATCGACTTAGTAGCCAACGAGGTTTGCCTTTGGGTTTGAAGATTTCGCAAGATCGTGAAGGATCGAGTTTGTTCTTTTGAGTCAGTAAGTCACATCTATGCAGACTGTTTGTCAAAGATATTGCGTTGTAGCAATAAACAACAATCAGAGACGCATTGTGTGGCAAGTTACTTCAAGCACAAGTATTTCCCAGGATTGACTAGGGAATCGAAGAATTAGATCGTTCAGTGCTGAGACTAATGCGTTCGGCAAGGGAGCGATTTGACTATTGAGAATCCGTTGGGATTTAGTTCCAGGATCAGTATGTTCAACCTTGGGAGGTTGGTATGAGCTGATGGTATTATAAGAGACTCTAAGTTGAGTTATACCAGGTGCAATGACTGTCGAGTTTCGAGATGGAATAGGAAGCATTTCCATATGTCTGTGCACTGTGGAATGTTCCAGTCGAGCATATTGGTGGGAGCTTGCCTTAGTCTTGATGAGCGTACAGTGATTGCGAGTATGTATAACTATCAGGAGGATGTCCAACGATTGAGATTCATGGGTGAATAACCTATGGTTGAGATGATGCAGATCATCAGAGGTGTAATGACTAGGGGATGACGTAGCGTCATGAATTGCATGTGATGATAGTTATCATCAGGGCACAGTGTTGAGGTTATACAAAAAAACGTGGACAGCAGAATGTACTAGACATGATGGTTTAAGTTCCCAGTATTCCTTGGGAAGCCGGTTGTGCTTCAGGGAGAGTGGGAAGGGTAACCAGTCTAGAGAACATGGTGAGCAGTTACGTTTAAGTATGGACTTGAATCCACTGGAATATCTTAAGCGAGATTCATGTTAGAATGTGTCAGCACAGTGTTGGGAAAAGTGTTTCCTAACTAGAGGTGTTGAGCACCGAGAAATTTTGAAACCATTAGATGGTTAGATTTGATAAGTAATTCGACGAATGTCGTAAACCAGTCAGTTCGTGACTTGGTCTTCGTTAGTCTAAAAATTACTTTGGGACGATAATATTGATCAAGCGGGTATTGTATCCTTCGTGGTCAGGAAGATTGTGGTCCGAGTGAAAGATGTATTAGTGTTACGATTCGCTAGCACTAGGGAAGTTTGATTGTCGACCAGTAGCGCAGTAATTTTCAGCTGGGAAAATGTTAATGCGGTTCAGCATTAATGAAGCTTGCAGAGAATTCGACGGGAGTCTGAGTGTGTCGGAGAATATTTCGACTAGACACTCGAAAAAGGGTTTCTTGTACGTTCTCGAGGTTTTACCCTACATTTCGAGGACGAAATATTTTAAGGGGGGGAGAATGTAGTGACCCGTATCCAGAATTAGCGATTAATGAGTATATTAATCTTGTAATCATGTTTAGATTAAGTAAAACATGATTAAGGAAATTCCAAATGGGTTAACGGAGTCCAGAAATGGATTCAGGACACTCGAAAATGGTCGGGAAGGTTCCGAGGGTTCGGATGGATCGGAAGATCCGAACCAAAGATCGGAGGGTCCGAACGGGTTCGGAGGATCTGAACTCGGATCGGAGGCCCCGATCGAGATCGGAAGATCCGTCGGTAAGATCGGACATTCCGATCGGGTCCAGGGCATGTGTCATTGCTGACGTCAGCAAAGTGACGTCATGGCTGACGTAATATTGGGCGATCGGACGCTCCAAAGAAGGGATCGGAGGTTCCGATCGTGTTCGGACGTTCTGAACCGGGTTCGGAGGCTCCGAACTCCGTCTATAAATAGGGGGCCCATATTTCATTTTCAAGTGCACCTTTCCCTCTCTTCTCTCTGATTCCTAGGCCTTCTAACTCAGATCTAGGGATTTCTAGGCATCCTATTGGGAATCCGGAAGTGGCATAGTGATCCAGGCGTCGCAGCGGAGCTGTGGCCTAGTTTTGAGGCTATCGACAGCAAAGGGCTGACGACGGACGTAGGTATAGCTATGGTCTCCTTAAATTATTTAAGAGTATGCAATAGCTTAATTATGTCTTTTAGAGCTTAACTATTGATGCATGGGTATTTGCATTGTACAGCTGATATAGGCTGGGAACCTAGAGTGGGACTTCTAGAAACTGCCTGTAGTAAGGTACGTAAGTACAGACTGAGATAGCCAGTGGGTTTTGCATGCTTATATGTTGAATTTGTGTGTCATATTATTATGCATCATGTGCATATCATATTGTGTCTGTCCATCTTGTGAGATGAGCCATGTAGGGCCGCTCAGCCCTGTCTGGACGGGTGATGTCTAGTGCCCAGTGACTGACGGGTCATGGGTAGTTAGCATCTGGGGACACAGTCCACGTCCTATAGAAATGAGCAGTGTACATAGGGTTTGCTCCCCGGATTGTACCACTCATGTCCTAGGCATCATTACTGAGCAGTCATATACAGTTATCCCAGATATAGATACCCTATCATTTGCATGCATCATATTCGTATGTTTTACCCAGTGCTTTCGTATTGAGCGTAGAGCTCACGTCCGGTCTTTTCTGTGTATTTGGACACCCCATTCGACGGGGCAGGTGTAGGTGCAGGATTGAGCACCCGGAGCTTGGAGTAGCCAGTGACCAGTGAAGACAGGTGGATTAGCTGTAGGTTTTGCCTTTAGGCTATTTATTCGATTTGGTTGTATAAATCGAATTGGTTTAACCGGTTGTATTCTGCCGGTCTGTTTTTATTTAAGTCTTCCGCAGAGATTTATTTAATGCATGTTTAATTAGGCTCTTAACTCTGATTAGGTAGCGGATCCGGGTAGGGTCGCTACATTTATAGCGCTAAGAGGAAAGAAGAAGCTCAACAACGCTTATTTAAGCGCTATCGCGCTATTTTTTGTGAGGATGAATATTAAGAGTCCGAAGCATGTGCGCGACCACCTATGGAATATTGAGCGCCCGCACGATGGAGTATTTAAGTTATCGGGAAGGAAACTTTCGTGTTTTATTGGGCTTTCTATTTGGCTTTTAATGCAAAGTATAAAAGGCGATAGAATTGAAGAAGAAAATGAGCTGCCACATAATTCATAGAAATATTTTTAGAGAGCTGATCGTGATTGTGTTAAATTTGGGAAGTGTTCGAGAACAGCGTTTGAAGATCGAGAGTACAAACATGGCATCGCATATTTGGCTTTGTTTTCTTTCTTTTATAATTTATTAAATTCCGAATTGATGTCTATTTTTTTGAACATGAATTAATGTTATCAGAATTTTATTATGAACTAAATTTTTTGAGTCTAGAGGTAGATGTAGCCTGGTTGAGACACTTTTATAAGTTTTTAATTTTATTGGATTGAATTACCTTAGATTAATTGTTTTTCTAGTATTGATTATATTTTCAATTATTTGATCAATAATTTATTTGTTATATTTATTTTGAATCCGGCACTCGGGAGAGGGGATTTTGAATAGGACTAATAGAAAATACATTTTTATTAGTTTATATAACTCTGGAGAGTATATAACTTGAATAGAGCCTTAAAAGAACATCGTTTTACAAAATTCAATGCAATTAGATTCTTAATAGGGATATTGGAATTGAAATGTAGTTGATAAAATCTATTAGGCAATCGAGAGAGAGAAATAGAATAATATAAGTGTTCTTGGTTATTAATTGAAAGAAATTCATGAAAATAAATTAATTAGGAGTGATTGTTGTTGAAACGAGGTGAAATCTAAACATGTAGACCATTTTTCCTGTGATTGATAATTTCTGGAAGTTGCACTACAAGAAAAACAGGAAACGACAACGGATATAATCCGTTGTCGTAGGGGTCGAAAAACCGTTGTACTTTTATGTGTTGTCGTAAGTATAACATACGACAACGGTTTATATCCGTTGTGGATTCCAACATATGACAACGGATATGCAACATTAAAAATCTGTTGTCATACATACTTTTTTACCACGGTTTATAACCGTTGTCTTAAGTTGTCTTTTACGACAGTTATAAACTGTTGTCTATGTTGGCATACGACAACAGATTTGCAACACTTTATATCCGTTGTCGTATGTTGAGAAATAACCACATTTTAAAAATTATGTCTTATGTAGGTGTACGACAACACATATGCAACTTCTTATATCCGTTGTCGTTTGCTTATTATTCAACCATGTTTTAAAACCGTTGTCGTATATTATTTTTAACAACAATTTATAACCATTGTCTTAAATTGCCTTTTCACAACAGTTATTATTCACAATGAATTCAAAAACCATTGCCTATTCTAATTAGTGGTATATATCCATACAGAATAAAATATTTACTACAAGCATATAATATGTGAAATAATATATATCTTAAAGTCTCAAAAGCTGTGACATGCATCTAAATACTTTTGAAGAAATTGTAGCGCTAGTAATTTCGAACCCAACATGTCATGGAAGTTGTACAAAAAATATAGATCTACTTATTTGACCGAATTTACAAGTATTTTCGATCACGATTTTCAAAAACAGCTTCTCCTCAATTGTTAAGAGTTCGATCTTGAAACAAAGCGCTTCTCCTCAATTTCCCAAAACAGCTAGTTCATTCCACAGCTTCATGCCCATGCCCGACATGACTTCTAGTCACCCGACAGCCAAAACTACAAGTAACAGCAAATACCAAATAGTTTTACAAGCCAATTACGAAATTAGGGCACATTAGTGTCCTATAACAGGCACATTTTAATACTTTACATATTGTGGTCATATTCAATTCATTTGCATACATTTTCAGACGTCAACACTACATAAAATATCTTAGAGTTCCCTACAAGAATTTGAGCATCTTGGAAACACATATCCCGTTCTGGCTCCAAAAGATCCAGACTCGGGTAAAACATCAATTTGAGGCGACTCCCTATGGGTAAAGCTTCTAATTTCTCAATTTCTTAAATTATCAATAATGTCGAAAATAAAAATTACATAAGATCCCCAAAAATCCTCCTCCTTTAACATTAACTAATTACATCCCAATCTACGAAAACGTGACAGAATACAATTCAACCACATAACTCGAGAACATTCATCCCTTCAAAATAATTCGCGATAGTTTCACATCAACAGTACAACACTTTGCGTTGTACATCATGGATTAAAGTAGGCACCTCCAAATAATCAAAGTTAGTACCTTTACTAAGCAGGGTGAACCCATTTCGAAGAAATTAATATCAATAAAATCTAATTAGGAGGTTAAAACTTTCATCTGAAAGCATTAAAGTAAAAACAAAAAAACAAAAATCAACAAACGGAGATTTAAGGATGCTATATAAGCAAAAGGGTTTTAAGGAAAATAAAAAAGGAACACAGAGAATTAAGAAATTGCAAACCTTAGAGCGACAGAGAGGGAGAAGATGTAGTGGGTAGGACAAGGATGTGGGCAAGCGATGTGTGCCCTAATTTCAATCAGCTGGTTTGATTGGGCTCTTAAGCCGTTCATAGCACATTTTAACCTATCTCAACTATCATCTAACGAAAAATTTTCGGTTACGATCAAGCACAAGGAATTATATATCACAAACCAAATATGATGATATCCTCATTCCGATATCATCATTTGGAGAACCATTTAAGAAGAACATACACGCTTTATTTTTCTTATCATGATAATCAAATAGACAGTAAAAAATTAAGTTGTGTAACATGGTAACTAAAAATATTTTCCAAATGAAGATTTTTTTTCCCGAAATACCCTTTAATCTGCAGTTAATTCAACAATATTTTTACAATACACGAAACGAAAAATCCAAGGAGATCACAAATTACCAAACAGGCGACCCAAAATGGCAAAATCTTCTTCTGTCTTGGACTCTTGGTGAGTATATAATAAGTAAAATATTGGAACAAGTTGCTCTTTTCACATATTCGGAGTATGTTTTTTTGATTAAAGAGAAAGCTGAAATATGTTGTCCCTTTGTCTCAGAAGCATCAGAAACTTGTGTTTTGTGACCACGTAGTAACCCGCATTTCTGATTAGTGATTAAATGAGTAATTAATCACGTGATCATGTTTAGATTAAGTAAAACATGATTAAGTAAGTACCTGTTGGGATAACGGACATCAGAAATGGATTCAGAGCACTCGAATTAATTTAATTGGTTCAGCAGGATCAGACGGTCCGAAGAGGAGTTCGGACGATCCGAAGTGGATCGGAAGCCCCGTGCCAGGATCGGAGGCTCCGATCGAGATCGGAAGCTCCGTCGGCGAGATCGGAAGCTCCGATCGGACTCAGTGTACACGTCATCGGTTACGTCAGCAAGGTGACGTCATGGATGAAGTAATATCGGGCGATCGGAAGCTCCGAAGGGGCGATCGGAAGTTCCGATCGTGATCGGACGTTCCGAACTGGGTTCGGAGGTTCCGAACGTCGCCTATAAATATAGGGTTCGAGATGCTCATTTCTCACACCAATTCCCTCTCTTCTCTCTAATTCCTAAGCCTTCTAACTCAGATCTAGGGAGATCTAGGCGTCCTACAGGGAATCCGGAAGTGGCTTAGTGATCTAGACGTCATCGCGGAGCTTTGGCCTAGTTTTGAGGCTATCGTCAGCAAAGGGCTAACGACGGACGCAGGTATAGCTTTGGCATCCTAAAAATATTTAGGAGTATGCAATAGCTTAGTTAAGGCTTTTTGAGCTTTATTGTTGATACATGGATATTTGCATTGTAGTAGCAGTAGACTGGACTAGTAGGCTTGGAGTCTAGGTCAGTGGAGCTAGGTTTGACCAGCAGTGTTAGAGGTACGTAAGTACTGACCGAGATAGCCGGCATGATATATTTTCTTATATGTTTCATGAGTATGTGCTATATGTTTTATCATGTTTTAGCATGTTTTACCGCCTTAGCACATACATAATTTTACGTGTGACTGCATCCGGAGAGATGTGAGTCATCGACATTCTCCATAGGGAACAATGATCTCATTTTGGACTCGAGTCAGGTATGACAGTTTCCATATGAGGCTTGTATCCTGTTTTGGATTCGGGTCAGGATGGGGTTGGCTCAGCCCTGATATGGAATATACGAGTACCCCGCAGAGTAGCTCTCTAGCCGGTGCTGTATATTCTCGGCGCCATGAGCAAGTGTTTTCACTTGAGTTTTAAAGCATCTGTGTGCGCATATTTGTATTTATATCATTGCTTCGTATTGAGCATTCTAGCTCACGCCCCTGTGTTTGGGTATCATGTACCTTGTGGCGGGGCAGGTTTGAGGCTGGACGGTCCAGGCGGCTCTCAGCAGGATTGAGTTTGGAGAGTGCGAGGTTGTAGAGGGTAGGGATTTATTTACCCTGAACCTTCGATTTGGTTGTATAACAGTAGTTATACACTTGTGATAGCGTCGGTTGTATTCTGCCGATTGTATTTGTTGTATTTTAATTATCCGCTCTTTATGCTTTAAGCTTTTATTGCGTGCGCTTTTACTATAACTCTGATTAGATAGTGGATCCGGGTTGGGTCACTACATTTTTGGTATCAGAGCGACGCATTGCACTGGGAATATTGTAAAACGGATTAAGTAATTTTCTGTTCTTATGTAACAGATGGCAGATTGCGACGAAAGTCACGGTAGCGTAGACGGCGGTCGTTGGGGCAATCCGAACGATCAAAGACGTCGGGGACAGCCCGAGGAGCGCAGGAGAGTGAGCATGCGTAGATTCAAAGAAGTTAGCCCAAAGCCTTTGATGGGTGGGGAGACAGCCGAAGAGGCGGAGGATTGGATGGGGAGGATGGAGCAGTGCTTCCAGGAGTTCCATTGCACGGCTGGGGATAGGATGGAGATTCTTGCCTTTATGCTTGAAGGCAGAGCGAGAAAGTGGTGGAGATCTACTTCCGCACCTTTCATAGCAGCTAGAGGTGCAGCTACATGGGTGGAGTTCCATAGTACTTATCAGAGATTTTATTTTCCTCCAGCTCTTCGTCATGCGAAAGCCATTGAGTTGTTGAGATTGCGGCAGGGGACGATGACGATCGAGGAGTACCAGCAGAAGTTCTTTGATCTGCTACCCTTTTGTCCTCATATTGCTGATAGTTCTATGGCGAAGTTTGATCATTTCCTTCAGGTATTGAACCCTGACATTCATCGTATGGTTGTTGTGGGCGGCGATGGGACTTACGAGGATTTGGTGGACCATTGTCGCCAGGCCGAGGACAGTATTCGAAGGAATAGGGGACTTTACTCTTCTTCTTCCAGGCCAGCAAGCTCTAGTCCTTTGGGTCCGAGAGGACAGTCCTTCAAGAAGCCAGGAGGTACTTCTTCTTCTTCCTCTGGATCTGGTGGAGTGCATAACTTTGGTGGCCAAAGGCCGAACCGTTGTCGTCAGTGCCGACGCAGACATCCGTCAGGGCAGTGTGGTCGATCGACCACTGCATGTTTCCAATGTGGCCAGGAGGGTCACATGAAGAGAGATTGTCCTATGCTGGTTGGAACAGCGAGTGGTTCCGGAGGTTCTCAGCCAGCTCAGTACCAGCAGCCACCTTTCTAGCAGCAGTATTCGCAGCAGCGCCAGCAGCCGCAGCAGTCTCAGAGACAGCCTACTCAGACTCCTTCTCGGGGTCATTCTTCTTTGAGGCCACGTGCCCAGGGTCAGGTCTTTGCACTTAACCAGGAGCAGGCAGAGGCTGACAGCGATCGAATGATTGCAGGTATCTATAGTTTATGTGGTTTTCCTGCATATGTTTTAATTGATACCGGTGCATCTCATTCTTTTGTCTCATCACGTTTTGCTAAGAAGTATAAGTTGCCATATATTCCTCTAGACGTGTTATTAGTGGTTTCTACTCCTATGGGGAGCGAGGTTTTAGCCAAGCGTCTAGTTGTGGGTTGTGTTTTGGATTTCGAGGGACATCAGCTTAGTGCTAACCTAATGATTCTAGCAATGGAGGATTTCGATTGCATCATTGGGATAGACCTATTGACTACCTACCGAGCGATAGAGGATTGCTATCAGAGGTTTGTTCAGTTTCGTCCAGAGGATGACGAGTCGTGGTATTTCTATGGTGAGGGAGCGCGACCCCCAATGCCAGTGGTTTCAGCTCTGAAGGCTCGGCGTGCGTTAGAGTCTGGCGGGGAAGGCTACCTTATCTACGCAATTGACGCATCCTTGGGAGAGCCAGATATCCGAGAGATACCAGTGGTTCGTGACTTTCCAGATGTGTTTCCGGAGGAGATTTCAGGTTTGCCACCAGTAAGGGAGATTGAGTTTGGCATTGAGTTAGTGTCAGAGACTGCACCGATTTCCAAAACTCCTTACCGATTGGCACCTTCAGAAATGAAAGAGTTGCAGAAGCAATTGCAAGATCTTCTTGATAAGGGTTATATTCGACCTAGTGTTTCGCCATGGGGAGACCCAGTACTTTTTGTCAAGAAGAAGGATGGTTCGATGCGGTTGTGTATCGACTACCGCCAATTGAATCAGGTGACAGTGAAGAATAAGTATCCTCTTCCGCGGATAGATATCTTTGATCAGTTGCAAGGTACTTCTGTCTATTGGAAGATTGATCTTCGGTCTGGGTATCATCAGTTGCGAGTTAGACAGGAGGATGTTCCTAAGACAACATTTCGTACGCGGTATGGACACTATGAGTTTCTAGTGATGCCGTTTGGTTTGACGAATGCTCCAGCTGTTTTTATGGATCTGATGAACAGGGTTTTCCGCGACTTTTTGGATAAGTTCATGGTGGTGTTCATCGATGACATTTTGGTGTACTCTTGCTACATGGATGAGCATGCCTACCATCTCTATACTGTACTTCAGGTCTTGAGGGAGAGACAGTTGTACGCGAAGCTGAGTAAGTGTGACTTCTGGATTGACCGAGTAGTGTTCCTTGGTCATGTCATTTCTCAGGAGGGCGTATCTGTGGATCCTAGCAAGACAGAGGCTATTTTGAATTGGTCACGTCCGACTACAACTTCTGAGATTCGTAGTTTCCTTGGTTTAGCAGGATACTATCGTCGTTTTGTGGAGAATTTCTCTCAGATAGCTAAGCCATTGACTCAATTGACGAAGAAAGACGTTTCTTTCGTTTGGTCTGATGCTTGTGAAGAAAGTTTTTGTGAGTTGAGACGTTGTCTGATGACAGCTCTAGTTCTTGCTTTACCGTCTGGATCAGGTGGTTTTGTAGTCTTCACTGATGCTTCTCTTCAGGGTTTGGGGTGTGTGTTGACTTAGAATGGCCACGTGATCTCTTATGCCTCCAGATAGCTGAAGACTCACGAGGAGAACTATCCCGTACATGATTTAGAGCTTGCAGCCATTGTCTTTGCTCTTAAGATATGGCATCACTATTTGTACGGAGAACGATTTGAGATCTTCACCGATCATAAGAGTTTGAAGTATCTGTTCACTCAGGCTGAGTTGAACATGCGGCAGCGTCGTTGGATGGATCTGTTGAAGGATTACGATTTTGAGATCAAGTACCATCCAGGTTCTTCTAAACCCGTTGCTGATGCGCTTAGTCGCAAGATTTATGTGAGTTCCCTTCATACCAGTTCAGTTTCAAAGGTAGTGGAGGAGTGTTGTTCTTTAGGATTCACATTCCGTCATAAGAAAGAACAGCAAGGGATTCGTGTTTTTTATGTGCTTGCAGAGCCAGCGCTATACAGATGAATCCGGGAAGCTCAGAATTCTGATTTGAAGACTCAGAAGTTGGCCCGCCTGGCTGAGGGTGATAATACTTCTGGTTTTCATCTGCAAGGAGACGGTATGTTGTGTCTTTCTGGTCGAGTTGTGGTACCAGAGGATTCTACTTTGAGGGATGAGATCTTATCGCAAGCTCACCGCATTCGATTTTTTGTACATCCAGGTAGCATGAAGATGTATAAGGATCTTCGCACTCGATTTTGGTGGAAAGGGATGAAGCACAGCATTTATCAGTTCATATCCCGATGCCTTGTGTGTCAACAAGTCAAGGCAGAGTTTAGACGACCCGGAGGGTTACTTCACAGCTTAGAGATTCCTGAATGGAAGTGGGAGCATGTGATGATGGACTTTGTCACCCACTTGCCTATGTCTTCCAGGAATTGTGATGCTATTTGGGTTGTCATGGATTGGTTGTTGAAGTCAGCGCATTTTCTTCCCTATAACCGCGATTACACCGTTGATAGGATGGCGCAATTGTATGTGTGGGAGATTGTTCGATTGCATGGGATTTCGTTGAGCATTGTCAGCGATAGAGATCCGAGATTCACCTCGAAATTTTGGGGTAGTTTCCAGCGAGCCCTTGGTACTACTTTGAGCTTGAGTACGGCTTATCATCCAGAGACGGACGGACATTCAGAGCGTACTATTCGCACTCTAGAGGATATGCTTCGCGCGGCGGTGATGGATTTTGGTCCAGCGTGGCATGATCATTTACCCTTGGTGGAGTTCGCCTACAACAATAGTTTCCACCGCAGCATTGGCATGGCACCATTTGAGGCTCTTTATGGATGCCATTGTCGTACACCTTTGTTTTGGGACGAGGTTGGCGAGCGTCAGGTTGAGGGTCCTCAGATGATTCAACAGATGATTGATGAAGTAGAGTTGATCCGACGCAGGATTAAGGAATCCCAGGATCGACAGGCTAGCTACGCGAACACTCACCGCAGGCCACTTCATTTTGAGGTAGGGGAGTATGTTTTCTTGCGTGTGTCACCTTTTCGGAAGGTGATGAGGTTTGGTCGCAAGGGTAAGCTGACACCTAGATTTATTGGTCCTTTCAAGATTCTCGAGAAGGTTGGGGATGTGGCTTATCATCTGGCCTTGCCACCTGATCTTTCGGAGATTCACGATGTGTTTCACGTGTCCTTGTTAAGGCAGTATGTGGCGGACGAGTCACATATTTTGCATCCGACCGAGATAAAGGTAGATCGAGATCTATCGTATGTGGAGAAACCCCTACGGATTCTTGACAGGAAGGACAAGGTACTTCGTAACAAGCGCATACCGTTGGTAATGGTACAGTAACAGCGCAGTGGTACAGAGGAAGCTACTTGGGAGTTGGAGAGCCGGATATTAGCCGAGCACCCCGAGTTATTTTGAGATTTTGTACTTCATTGTATCGAGTTTGTGCTTGTAATAAAGAACATTTGGTTGGCTATTTATGTTTTCCTCTAAGACTTAAATTTCGAGGATGAAATTTTTTAAGTGGGGGAGAATGTAGTAACCCGCATTTTTTAATAGTGATTAAATGAGTAATTAATCACGTGATCATGTTTAGATTAAGTAAAACATGATTAAGTAAGTACCTGTTGGGATAACGGACATCAGAAATGGATTCAGAGCACTTGAATTAATTGAATTGGTTTAGCGGGATCGGACGGTCCGAAGTGGATCGGAAGCCTCGTGCCAGGATCGGAGGCTCCGATCGAGATCGAAAGCTCCGTCGGCGAGATCGGAAGCTCCGATCGGACTCAGTGTACACGTCATCGGTTATGTCAGCAAGGTGACATCATGGCTGACATAATATCGGGCAATAGGAAGCTCCGAAGGGGCGATCGGAAGTTCCGATCGTGATCGGACGTTCCAAACTGGGTTCGGAGGTTCCAAACGTCGCCTATAAATATAGGGTTCGAGATGCTCATTTCTAACACCAATTCCCTCTCTTCTCTCTGATTCCTAAGCCTTCTAACTCAGATCTAGGGAGAACTAGGAGTCCTACGGGGAATCCGGAAGTGGCTTAGTGATCTAGACGTCATCGCGGAGCTTTGGCCTGGTCTTGAGGCTATCGTCAGCAAAAGGCTAACGACGGACACAGGTATATCTTTGGCATCCTAAAAATATTTAGGAGTATAAATTGCTTAGTTAAGGCTTTTTGAGCTTTATTGTTGATGCATGGATATTTGCATTGTAGTAGCAGTAGACTGGACTAGTAGGCTTGGAGTCTAGGTCAGTAGAGCTAGGTTTGACCAGCAGTGTTAGAGGTACGTAAGTACTGACCGAGATAGCCGGCATGATATATTTGCTTATATGTTGCATGAGTATGTGCTATATGTTTTATCATGTTTTAGCATGTTTTACCGCCTTAACACATACATGATTTTACGTGTGACTGCATCGGAGAGATGTGAGTCATTGACAGTCTCCATAGGGAACAATGATCTAATTTTGGACTCGAGTCAGGTATGACAGTTTCCATATGAGGCTTGTATCCTATTTTGGATTCGGGTCAGGATGTGGTTGGCTCAGCCCTGATATGGAATATACGAGTACCCCGCAAAGTAGCTCTCTAGCCGGTGCTGTATATTCTCGGCGCCATGAGCAAGTGTTTTCACTTGAGTTTTAAAGCATCTGTGTGCGCATATTTATATTTATATCATTGCTTCGTATTGAGCGTTCTAGCTCACGCCCCTGTGTTTGGGTATCGTGTACCTTATGGCGGGGCAGGTTTGAGGCTGGACGGTCCAGTCAGCTCTCAGCAGGATTGAGTTTGGAGAGTGCGAGGTTGTAGAGGGTAGGGATTTATTTACCCTGAACCTTTGATTTGGTTGTATAACAGTACTTATACACTTGTGATAGCGTCGGTTGTATTCTGCCGATTGGATTTGTTGTATTTTAATTATCCGTTCTTTACGCTTTAAGCTTTTATTGCATGCGCTTTTACTATAACTCTGATTAGATAGTGGATCCGGGTTGGGTCACTACAGACCATACCAGAAAATAAACAATTTTGTTTTTCTTTTTAAGGAAAGGAATCTCAACTCCCACAGAAAACAGAGAGAAACTACAACGGGATGAGTAAATAAATGCAAACCATGACTTTATAATGAACAAACAGATAAAAAAAATTTGAGAGAATTTTTAAGACCTTGGATTCATCAATTTCAGAGGGGGAGACTGGAGGACTGTCAGTTAGAGAGCCACAGCTCTGGCCTCCATTGAGAGGGCCAAATTTGAACAAAACTTTGTTTAAAAATGCAAGATTTGAACCAAATTAATCTTGCATATAACCAAATTAAACACAACACTTAAATATTAAACCAAGAAATTTTGGACATACAAACAAGAATACTCTGCCAACCGTCTTGTTATACCACTTCATAATTCAACAAACCTATAATGCACAACATGCAAATGGAAAATATTCTACAAGGAGCCTTGACTTGGCCAGTAGAAATAGCAACTAAGTGGACTCACCAATATTTATTATGTGAGCACAAACGACAAATAGCAACTAAGTGACCAGTAGAAATAGCAACTAAGTGGACTCACCAATATTCTACATGCAAACGACAAAATCATCAGGTCCTGTAGGTCTTGGCATAAACATGCAGCTGGAGATTTAAATCTAATAAGCATAAAAGAATACTTAATTCACAGTGACAGTCATAGGTAGAGTACCTTATCTGTAAAATTTCAGTTATTCGTCCATAAATATACGTACCTAGTAATGAATATAATCTTGTATGCATTCCGCCCATTCGGAACGAACTTTATTAATTTCTTCCATTGAGTACTCTGTTTTCACGAACTTCAAACCACAAATAAATTATATTTTTACCCAAATAAATGTAAATGACTTTGGAAAAAAATAACAAGACAATTATTTGAGAAGATTTACTATAGCGGACAATGAATGCTTTTCACTGTTAACATTTCCTTCAATAATATCTTTCATAAATCTCATCACATAATAACCACATTGTTTTGCATCTGGTTGTCGAGGACCCTGTTTAGAAGAAAGCAGAATGTCTCATCTACAAATAATATTTGTAGATGAATCACAAGTAGACATGCATACATACCTTTACTGTTTCCCATATTGCCAGTTTTCTGCCTTTCCTTTCTTTGTTTGAATTAAAAAATTTCAAGCTCCTTCATACATAATATTAACACATCAATGTTGAATCACATAATTAAGTCCTCGATAAAGACAAAAATATGTACTCACATATTCACTACATATTTCCAGTCCTCATAACGATTACGATGACTCAGTGGATCCAAAAAATAAAACATCTCTATGTAAGGATCAATAACAGTGAGAATCCAATGAAACCTATGCGTAACAATATATTATTAGTGCATACATTTCCCTAAACAGTTTCCAAAAATCAATTTCATATGATATTATAACATTTGCTTACCCAACATTAACTGGCACCAAAACTAGTTGATTTCTCGATGAACCACTCAACCTATCTGCCAAAACAGTCGCTCTTTCATTGAAGTGTTCAATTTTAACATTTCTGTCAAGGTTGGTCACAAATGGAATGAATTGGATGGTGTGTAGATTCATGAACCTATATTTCTCAACCTTGTTATCACTTTTCATATTTTTGTGGCACATCACGGCCACGCATTGTCACCAAATTTAGAAAAATAACTTTGTTCTCACAGCATATGACAAGAAAATGACGTCCTTTTGTGGATGGTGCAAGGGAATTGAAAGCTGAAGTAAGATTATTGCCAGCTGATGGAGCTTCAGCAGCAGCAGAACGATTACGCCAATGTTGCCAATAGCGAACATCATCATCGTAAAATCTAACCTGTTTGACACTTGAACCATGTGCAATGATATCAGGCTCAGGACAAAGAAGTCACAACGGTATTAAAATCTAGGCACTGATAAATACCTTCCACCTCGTATAGCTTCAGTGGGTTTTCCTCTAAGCTCTAAAATTTACAACAAATGGAAGATAAACATCAGTGGAGTGTTCACACAATAAACTCATTTTAAAATTTAGTTTTTCCCACACATCCATTTTCTTACAAAACTCACATCATTAAAAAAAAATACATCATTCTCGTAACAAAATCCACTAGTACACCATTCAACAGACAGAATACTTGCTATAGACCAAACTGTCTCCTCCATAAAGGAATGGCAATGCCATAAGATACCCCCTAAACAGTGCCAGCTAATATACAAATTCTCGATATTATGTTTAAAAAAAAAAGTATCCAAACAAGATAAAGGAAAATAAATTGGGTCAAACCAGATCAGTTGAAACCCGATAGTCATCAATAAAAACAGCAGAAAATTTCTATGTCCATGACCATAACCTAAACACGTATAAATTCCAGGGTACTACCAAAAGAAGAAAAGGGAATTTTTCCAAACAGGTTCTCCATTAAGCAGTCTGGATTCTTTCTAGACTTTGGCAGGAATCAAAAAATCATTTATGAACAGAAAAACACATCCAATGTCACACAACAAAATTAAAAAAATATCATATAAATAATAATGGGGAAAAAAGACAATGGCTTCAAGTCATCGGAAAATTACAAGCCAGGGCCATGGATTCATCAAGAAAACAGGATTTTCTAACCAAGGAAAGGCATACAGAGGCCCATGCACATACATATATCCTCACTAGCATAGATATTTAAAAAAAAGGAAAAAAAAATCAAACTAAACGAATTCAAACAATACTTGCCAAAATCTAGATATAAAAGAGTATATTGTTTAAATTTGAGAGCAAAAAATTCTAAATTTAATATATAAAAGAGAATATTGTTTAAATTTGACAGCAAAAACATTCTAAATTTAATATACCAAAATAAAAACCAATAAGCCACCTTTATTTCGTACAGTATCCAATCAACTATGCAAGGAAAAAAAAGGACCATGCAAAAGCCTCTGTCGAATACATTGCAAATCCATATGCAGATTAAACTAATAAACAAACTGCCATAATTTTAGGCAGTAAAACCATCCCCGAATTTTAGATGCACAAAAGAGGAATAAGGTAACACCATCGCTAAACTAATATAAAAAAAAGCATGATAAGCAGAATGCCAAAGCTGATTATTCATACTTACATAAAGATTCAGCTTTATCGTAGATATACTCAACGAGGTAGCTCGATTCGCTGTAAATTCCTGCTAACAAAACAAATCAAAAACAGTTATGCAAGAAATCCGTATTAATATTATTTCATTTCATCACACAAAATTCATAAAATGCTCACGGTAGATTGAAATCGTGACTGCCTCGGGGAAATATTCGGAAACCCTAGAGAATCATAAACGACAACTACATCTCCTTCTCAGTGTCGCTTCTTTATATGAGTTTTTTGGCTTATTTTCAATGAGAGTAAAGCACAAATATTATGTACTTCGTCTATGCTATGAACATTTCGACATTCCGAGGTGCCCAAACAAGAAGGAACCCAAAAAAAAAAAAAGCCCAAACAGATGAGCTAATGAAAGAACCCGAAAAAAAAACACAAAACAGAGTCTCGTTTTTCACCCTTTTCTCGACATTCACCGAAAACCCAAACAACAATAAATCTAGACCATCAACATCTACTAAAAATACCACGAAGCATGAGCACGAAGCAAGAGAAGAAAGAAACGAAACTTACACAGTGAAAGTCGCGACACTGAAGCTTCGATCCAAGCTTTAAACTCACGATTGAAGTCACGATTTGTGTTGCCAAGGCTTGGGCTAGATGCAAAGAGGTCGGACAACAATTTTTCGGCGATCGATCGGCGCCGGAGGTGAGCTGGGTTGAAGGGGGCGAAGGCTTTGGCTAGGGATTGGGTTTCTCTCGTTTCTTCTTAAGGCAGACGTGTAGTACTATGGGTTATTATATGTATTATATTTTTTAAAATAGTATTATATTTTTTAAAATATTAAAAATAAATAAATAAATAAATAACAACGACAACAGATTACAAAATCTGTTGTCTTAGACCTTCAAAAAAACTCTCATAGACAACGGTTAATTAAAACCGTTGTCGTAGATCATAAAAAACCCGCTCATTGACAATGGTTTTTAAAAACCGTTGTCTTTGAACAATATAAGACAATGAATTTTTAAAAACTGTTGTCGTATTTATTAAAAATACGGTCAACGACAACAGTTTTTGTAAAAACCATTGTTAAAGGCCAAAAGACAACAGTTTGTGTATAAAACCGTTGTCTTTTTAGTGTTGTTAATTAGCATATTTGTTGTAGTGTTGTGTGCGTGCTAATAAAAAATCATCGATTATTTTATTTTTCTTCAAATCTTTTCATTATTAATTTTCTAAATAAAATTAGGACTATTCTAATTACAAGTACTAGATAATTTCATATTACTCTTAGTGGGAACAATACTCAACTCATCATTATATTAAAACTTGACACCGTTCACTTGCGGGCACAAATATCGCAATAAATTTGCGCCCCCGCGCCGTGTCAAGCTGAGGGCCAGCATGCCCGCATCCTTAAATTCGCGTGCCCGCACTGCAGCTTCAAATGGATGGATCAAGAGTGCGGCGTTCATGCGCGCCTGCGCCTGTTTTCTCTCTTACATACTTTGGCATGTTTGTGTTTGTGTGTGCGCGGGATTTTTGATATATTTAGATATATTGTGCTATTTTTAAGATTTCTAAGTCTACTAGGAAACTTTCTAGTGAGATCTTTAGATATATTTTGCAATTATATTTTATTTTGGAGTTATTTTCTAACTAGAAGATTTATATTATAATTCTATTTGTATTCTTAGTTTATTTTTCTTTATATATTGTAAACTTTACATTCATTATAGAATATAAAATTTATTATTAAGTTTATTGTTTTTTTATCAATTCTTAAAATTCTCTATAAAATTTTGCCAAATCTTTGCTTTGTTTTTATGAAATCAAACTTATCAAAATTTCATAAACTTTGTGGTGTTTGTTAATTGATTATCTTCGTGGATTGTCTTAAAAAAGTTTTCTGAAGGTTACGTTGTGTTTAATTGTTTATTTCGTGATTAGCTGTTGCTAGTTTCATTGTAAACTAGAGGTGGATATCCAAACTTACTTGTTTAAAAGATTGGGACTACGATTCGTTTATAATTGTGTTTAATTTTCATGCATCCAAGATTCACATCATTTGATATCAAAGCTTAATGTTCTCTTGATCAAGTAAGTCGTATCTTTCTATTTTTTCTTCTTATCTGTTCTTTGTTTTTCTTATCCGTTCTTCGTTTTCTTCGTTCGTCGTTCTTTGTTTTTTCAATCTTATTGCCCAAGTTTTCATGTCTTGTGCTAAAAGTTATCTCAAAAATAAAAAAAAATCGAAAATGTTAAAAAAAAAAAGACAAAAAAAATCAGTCAAAACAAAAAAAATAAAATATTGAAGGACCGAAAAGCTTTAAAAAAAAGAAGAAGCGAGAAAAACTTGTGGCAAATTTCTTGTGTCTTGTGAGTCTTTGTCTGTCAAGTTAATTTCAATCTCTATAAGTCAATCCCTTGTTTTTGTGCAATCTAGGTGAGTCAATTGACAAGTGTTTACATGTTTTGAACTTGTGAGTTTGATATTTAAAATCACAAAGCATAAGCTATTACATATTGTTTGAGGGAAAAACAGAAGTTTTTGAGAGATTTATTAGGAGTGACTTGTGAGATTTTGGGTGAGGAATATTTTATTACTAACATTTTTCTTGCAGGTATGATGTCCTATAGATATTATTTTGTTGGTGTAGATGATGAGTATATGGAGATTAAACGGAGATTTTATGGGTGTGGTAGTAATAGAAGAAAAGATGAATGTAGTAGTGACGATTGGGGGAGAGAAAGAAGAGATTATGGGAGTAAGAGAAAGAGAAAAATTGATGTGTATATAGATAATGATGGTTGTCGTGGAGAAAAAGAATTTGAATATTATTTGGATAGGATAAAGAAAAATAAAATTTCATCGTTCCATGGAGACATGGATTTGGAATCAAATTTGAATTGGGAGAAAATGGTAGAGAATATATTTGAAGGTCGTGATTTTTTTGATGCTAAGAAGGTTAAACTTGTCTTACAAGTGTTTACCGAATGTGCTATCACTTGGTGGGATCGATTGATGGTGAATAGGAAAGTACGTGGTATGAGTCTTATTTGAACATGGGATGAGATGAAAAGAGCTATGCGGAAACGTTTTGCTCCTAATCACTATGAGAGGAGAAGTGGAGTTCCAAAGCATGGTTATCAAGGTACATCCAAACTTTAAAATTCTAGTACTTGTGATATTGTATGCTTATGATGTCATAAAAATAATAAGCATGATATGAGTCAATGTCTAAAGAAGGTTGTGATGAAACTGGCGGATTCAGAGTAGAGGTTGAATCTAGTGTTGTAGTTGATGATGAATTAAAAGTTGAAGTTGAGAAATTTGAGGATAAAACTTCAATGGTTGATGATGTTAGTGTTGGAGAATATGAACTGGTAGGTGAGTTTTTTTGTGTTGAAGTCATCTAGTATTCTTGTGGTAGATGAGAGTTCTATTGATGTTCATAGTGGGATTGTTAATTTGTTATTGGACGAGTCTTGTAATCTTGCTATTCAATTGAGTCCAAAAGAAGTTCGATCAATTGAAAATTCAAAATTTGAGTGATATGACTGAAAAAAAGAGTGAAGAAAAAAGTGAGATGACCATGGAAAAAAAAAAGAAAAATAAAATTTTGAGGCCGAAAGAAAGATAGTGCAAAATAGTGAGATGACCTTTGATAAAAAAAAAGAGAGGAAAGAAAAGAGAGGAAAGAGACCAATAAAAAAGAAAATATTATGGTCCAAAATTGTGAGTTTGAAATTTTTGTGAATAAAATACCTTAAGTACTTTTGAATATAGAGGTTTTATCTCATTGTGGTGATATAGTCGGTTCAATCCCGAGCATTGTTCGTTTTTTTTTTTTGCAGAATTTTGGAGATGTGTTGAGGAAGAAGCAAAGGAGATACATTACTAAAAGACTTAACATGTTGGATCCATGTGAAGTTTTTCACACACAAAGTGAGGTTAAAGATTTGAGATTTGTTCCATTCGAAAGGTATGATTTAACTTTAAATGTTAAACACCAATCAAATGTCTACTTTCAAATGTATGATCTCAAATATAAATTGCTTGTATTAAATTTCATAGTTGAAGGATTTGTGAATGTGCTATCTATAAAATATGAATTCAATTCAAATCTTGATCTTAAGTTACTAGAATCTAGGTTTGTTGAGGAATTAAATGATTTGAATCATATTTATGTGTTGAAGTCATTTTTTGTTCTTAATGTGTTGGAATCATGGTGTGATACAAGAGTAAGTAAGTTGGTGCATGTTGTTGTGAATTATTTGAATTGTGTTGATATAAGTGAATGTGGATGAATAGCATAGGTAAGAAGTCCTATTTGCTTGATTTGCTAGTAATGACTTTTGGGCTAGGTAATGTGCGTAATACTATCATGGGATTGATGGATTATGTTTTGCATGCATCTATGAGTAAATTTGTTGTGGTATATTTTGATTATGTCATAGTATATAACAAAATTTTGAATGGACATGTTGAACATTTGATACTTGTGTTATTTACACAGAGTGATAGAGATTTTTATGAAAATTTAAAAGTGTGTGTATTGTGCACAAGAGAACTTGTTTTATTTGTTTATGGTATGAGTCTTCAAGGACAGCGAGTTCTTGATGGAAAGGTGATTAAGTGTCAACAAGGTAGGGAGTATGTGGTAGTTACTACACTGTCACGAAGGTACATATTTTTATCTATCATGTTTTCAAAGTTTTTATGAATTGAGAATGTTAATAAGTTATATGAAATTGATAGTTATTTTAAGGATATGTTTGTGTTTTGTTTGCATGGTATTCATGATCAATTTTGTATGAGTAATTGGTACTTGTTTTGTAAGGTCCGAAAATATTAAGTTCTTAATTACGGGATTTAAGATTTAAATACCGAATAAAAGTGAAAAGATGAATTTAAGAATTTATGAAAATTAGAGATTTCAATTTCGGGTCAGAAATATTTAATTTGAGGATTTTCGGATTTTAAGATTTTATTATTCGGAATTCTTAAATTAAAAGATTAAAAATATTTGCAATTGATATTTATGGAATTTAAGATGTGAATTCCAAGATGATAAATATCAAGAATGAATTTGGAGGATAAAATCTGAGAAAGGGCCAATTTGCAAATATTGAGCAATTCAGGGACTAAAATGCGATAATGTCTGAAATGATTTAATTTTAATCCAAGAATATTTAATTTGAGAATATTTAGAGTTTAGACTTGAATTCTAATATTCTTAAATTATTTAGGATTGAAATTGATTGAAATTGAATTAAATCGCTTGTCCGGGGACTGAATTGTAATTAGGCCAAAGTTCAGGGGCCAAAATGCAAATAAGGCTATATATATCACAATTCCCACTTGTTTTTCATCAGATTAACGTGAGGAATCAGGGAAAAGATCAGAAAACCCTTCAAGCCATTTTTGACTTCTTTTAAGCTCCGATATCTTTCAATTCGCCCGGTAGAATTTTCGATTGATCGTATATTTGCGATCACAGCTCCGAGTGCTACTTTTTGACGTAAGTTTTATGATGTTCTACCATGTTTGAATTTTAAGTTGTTGTTAGACTTAAGATTTGATTTTATAAACATGTTCTAGCATATACGACGATAGCATATCTAAGACGGATCGTGAAAAGATCGTTGTTTGAACATGTTTCCGATTTTTGAAATATTTGTCAGAAATTTGATTTTTAGGGGTTGCATATTTCGAAATTCAGCTGAAGAATTGGTGATGATATTTGAATGATATGATTATCTTAATGCTGTTAATGCCTTTGGGATTTTCGAAATCGTATCGTTACGCAGCCAGTTCAAGATTTTGAATTGTTATGCATTCTAAATATCTAGAGCTCATCTTCAAGTTTATTGTGGAAGAATTGAATATGAGATTATGTTTAGAATGAAGATATAATGATATTTGAATCGAAAGATTTATCGGACTCGAATAGTTGCGACGTCGGTTTGAATTTCGATTGTCTTAGCAAGATTTGAACTGAATAAGTTCTAAAGAATCATCGATTCAGATTGGAACTTGATTTTTAGATCTTTTATAATCTATTTCAGATTTGAATTGAAGATTATCGAAGTCGAATCGACGAGTTCGAGTTCGAATGACTTGAAGTGTTGAAGTTGAAGCAAGACTACCTTCAAGTAGCACTGATTGAAATGAGCAGCATTGTATGACTGATTTGGCTAGCTTTGAGATACTCAGCTTTGACAAAAGATTCAAGAGGTTTGAATCGCGATGAAAGGTATGAATAGACATTAATAAGATTGGCAGAATAACTCGAGATTGTTTATGATTATCGAGTTGCCTAAAATCACATACATACATGTTTTAATATATGTTATTGTTTACATTTACATAGATGTGATAGATTATTCAAGATAGCTATCTTCTTGAATTCCCAGAATATTTATGTAAATGTTTACTTGTCTTCTTTGATTTATAGTATTTTCTGTATTGAACATGGTTATGTATTACATGTGATACTTACAGATTTGTCAGTATCGATGAGTGATTATATGCTCATATGATGATATGATTGATGTGTTCAAGATGTTGTTTTAGCTTATGTATATTTAATGCATACAGAACATGTTGCATTCATCTTGAACTCTAGCCTGAAAAGCACAGAGGGCAGAATGGCCTAGAGTGCAGATGACGTTTGGAGAACTGTAGTGAGTGGCATGGAATGTAGATTTACTTCCAGAGTCAGATGACTCATGGCACGGAATATAGATTTATTTTTCCAGAGCTAGATGACTCACTATAGTTGCACCAAAGTCAGGGGAATTGAGAGATTTAACACCACCTCGATTGGGAGAGTCGGTGGTCGGTTAAAGATTTTATTTCCCCGGGATCCCAGAACTACGATTTATTGATATCAGATTTGATAGCCTATTCCTTGGCACATGCATTGCATTTATGCATTAACCTAAAGATTTTTATGGTTTAGAATATGCGTTTATAAATGCTAGCATGTTATGTTATTATGTAACGTTCATGATATGAATGAATTATATGTTTAACTGATGTATATGCATGTCTTTCATACTGAGATTTATTCTCACCGGAGTTATCCGGCTGTTGCTTTGTTTGTATGTGTGCATTGCATCAGGTTGGGGCAAGATCAAGCTAGAGTTGGCTTGGATAGCTTGAGAAGAGAGATAGCATGTGGTGATTTGGGTTTTAAGCAGATGACATGTATTTATGATTTGGTAAACATGTTAGAAAGCAAGAACCTTTGTATAGGTTGTTTTTGTCAAGTATTGATTTATACTTGAGAGTTCATGTATTCTAGATCACTTGATATTAGTTTGAATGCATGTAAATTAGCTAGAAGCATGTTTAGAAGTTTATATGAAAGTTGTATAAGTTTTGGAATCACATTGTACAACAAGATTCATGTTATTTTTCTGGACAGGGTGCCCGCTCGATCGGGTGAACTCCACCGATCGAGCGAGGCCTGTGATTGCAAAAACAGAGTATTGAGCTTTTGGGCTCGCTCGATCGGGTGACTTCCACCGATCAAGCGAGACCAAAAGTGTTGCATACCCGAGAGCATAGAATTTTAGCTCGCTCGATCGGCTGTGTTTGCCCGATCGAGCGAGGTGCCTTCTTTAAAAAAAAAAAAATATTTTTAGCTCTTGGTTTGAATATTCTTTTATTGTTCGATTAATTGTTTATTAATCGTTAATTGCCCTAAGATAAGATTAGCAACTCTGGTTCCCACAACAGGTGGTATCAAAGCGTAAAGTCTTGGACTAAGATAGAAGTTGAGCGGGGTAGATTGAGTCGCTTGCATTTATAGTATTGCATGAGTATACTTTACTTGCTTTACAGAATTGTATGCGACTATGACTGCTTGATTGAACACTACTTACTTTATTGAGATAAGAATTACATGGTTATATGCTGATATGTATGCCTGATTTCTTGAATTCATTAGCATAAATTAATTCGTTGCAAGCATGTATTATTTGATAAAGCATGATACTTTGCAAGTATGTGTTCTAGTCAAAATCATGAGATTATATGTATGTTATACTGCAATTGTATTTTATAATCTCTGCTATATATATATTGCTTCTGTTATCGAATAAGACAGGTTGTGCATATAGCATACGAACCTCAGATAGAACAAAATAGCAGACATCACAAAACAATGTTGAGGTAAGTTTTTGAGCCGATTGTACTGAGGAGTATGTTAGTTGAACAACTCCAAAGCTATTGATCACCAACTCAGAAAGATACAGCATATGCTATGTCTAGAAAGGGGTTGATTTGAAAAGCTGGATCAGCTATTCAAGAGAAGCATATTCAGATGAACATAGAATCAGCTTAATTTTATATCAACTTCAGGACTTAGCAAGAAGTTGGTGAAGCCAGAAGAAGTACTGCAATTGTTTGACAGGTAAGTAAACAGAATTGTTTATTTCCGTATATGCTACAGAAGATAGAACAGTAGAGTTTGCAGAATAACAGTATAAGTGGATTTCAAGCCAGAGAAGAATAAAATCATGAACCGGTAGTACGAGGTAGAGTTGAATGTTTATTCATGCCTCACAATTATGATCATCACCTTCACTACAACTTACATAGCAGTATAGCTATGAAGAAAGAAATAGTGACAATATCAGCAAAGATTGATTCAGCCTCAACACCAGCAAATGAAGAACTATAAGCATAGTTCCCCTAGCTGAAACAGATCCAGAGAACAGTTGAATGACAGATAATTGCATAGGCAATAAGCAAGTACAGAAAATGAGGCTCAAGTTGTATAAGATAAGAAGATTACAAGTAAGTGAGTTAATCCTAGTTAACCGCTTGTATATCAATTGCATAACATACATTCATAGATCAGTGATTTGTTATGCTATAATCTGTATCTAGTGAGCCTTTGTTCCTCGTATTTGCTAAGATTTTGTCTTTAATTAAATGGGATGCATGTGCAAGATTAGTCATAGACGATGAAATACAAAATTGAGGAAATAAGATTGAATGTACTGATATCAGATATGAGATATTAAGCTAGAAATTTGTGCAATGCTAAAGCAATAGAAATGCATAGAAATGTATGATATGAGTTTCAGACATTATATTTTGTTATTTCGGTACTGATTATATCACAATGACTATAAAAGAATGTCAGTAGAAGTCTAGTTGATATATTGAACTAGTACAGAAGTAACCTAGAATTGACAGCTATGTCAGTGGTTAGAATGT
Source organism: Henckelia pumila (assembly GCF_033568475.1). Classification (NCBI taxonomy): domain Eukaryota; kingdom Viridiplantae; phylum Streptophyta; class Magnoliopsida; order Lamiales; family Gesneriaceae; genus Henckelia; species Henckelia pumila. The sequence continues at coordinate 36,014,528 of NC_133120.1, read as the reverse complement.
ACAGAAATAGTTCAATGACATATTTTGACTTTTCTACGACATGAATGCAATTCTTTATAGATTGGTGTCTAGTAGGAAAGTATTATGACAACTCGTACAGAAGAGCATTACTTGAACTGAAGAACTTCAGAAACAGCTAGCAGATTGAGTAGAAAAGAATTATGTAGTACCGAAATGAAAATTAATTCTATGAAAATAAGTTATGTCGAAAAGATTCTATTCGACTATTGTCAGCTAAGAATTAATAAATGAACTCATATCACTAGAGAATAAGAAAAATCAGTTACAGTTGAGCTTTTTCTTCAATTTTGCTGAAGCTATTACATCATAGAAATCATGATTCTTGAATTTCTTGCTATCGATTTTGAGGTTTTTTCACTCGACCTCGATCGAATTTGATGGACTCTTATTCCTTTGCTAGAGTTAGATTTGATTCATTCTTCTTGATTGTTGCTGCAAGTGATATGGTGTCACTTAGCAGATCTTATCATTCAGAATATGTAATTTTGGATGATCTTGACTTGAGCAAGTTTTTTTGAGCTGAGATTTGAGAATATTTGATTATTTGATGTATTTATTCAGTATATCTTGAAGTATTTGCTCGTAACTGATAGAAATTCTGATTCCAACCATCAGCAAGATTTATGGGTTTTAGCTAATTGCTGAATTTATTGGGTTTTAGAAAATTAATAGATTTATGGGATACAGATCTGTATTGGTTGAATATTTGTGCTTGACAGATACTTAAAAGATCGGAATTGTTGCGATCCAAGCTAAATGTGAATTGTTTGGAAAGATAAAAGAAACAGTGATCTTAGATGAAGCACTAGACTATTGATTCAGAATGCAAGATTAAGATATGAGATAAGACAGCAGAGCAGAACAGATGAAATTTTTGCAGTGAATAATCGTTTGTTTATGCCAAATATTCTAGATATGGAATATCAGATTCTAACAATGGCATATGACAGCATATTAATATCCATTCAGTTGTTTAAACATGTTTACATGTAGTCTTTACTTGGAAAATAGTATTGGTGAAAGAAATGAAAGCAAATACGATAGAATTGACGTTACCAATATTAGAATTCCAGTAAAAGAAGCAGAAAAGATGAACTCAAGTGATTTATGTAACAGATTAGTTACATAAGAGTTGAAAGAAGATCAACTTTATGAAAAATTTTAGTTCGAAGCTACTTGAATCGTCATGATGTTACGATTTAGAGTGTAGTAGATTTCGACAGATTCAAGAATATGGTGTATTAGATATGATACAACCATAAAAGATACTGGTTATGCATTAGCAAGATGATCAGATTACAGGAATTATTGAAATCTATTGTCGAGATAGAGACTTTAGATTGGTTTTCTAGATTGTGGCAATGATTGTCAGATGTTCTGAGTGTTTGGTTGTATGAGATTTCAGTATACCATCCTCCGATTAGTGGATTATCAGCTGTGATTATCCAGATTTCCGAGGATATACTCAGAATTATAGTACTAGATTCGGTACTAGTTGATTGATTATTTGCCACTTGATTACTATGATTCCTGTAAGAGCTCTTGAATAGCTATAAAGACAGTATTTTGATGATTGATTGATCAGAAACACAGAAATGTCTTTATATTGAAACGATCTTTCAGAACTATCAGCTATCAGACCAGCTATGAGTCAAGAAACGATAGAGAATGGGAAGATTACTTTGAACAGAATAAGAATAGAACAGCAATGACAGAGCTAGCAAATGAGCAACAGATATAGAGATTTGAAGTCTGAACAGAATGATAAATTCAGAAATTCTTTTCCAAGCATCATTAGGTTCAGAAAGAGATATCAGAATTGATTCATGTGAGTATTTGATCTAGCTTATTGATTAATACTCAAAGTATCAGATAGATGAATTGTTATCCATATGCATTGGCTGAAGAATATCAGCTAGAATATGTATGTGCATTCAATTCAAATAAAACAGAAGTCGATAAGATTGTAAGCAAGATAGACTAACTAATGCAGAGTTAGATCACGAGAAAAAGCAACTTAGATATAAGTTGACTCAGTGATTATATTTATTGCAAAAGCAATCAAAAAGAAGATTAAGATACAATAGAAGAGAAGATATTAGAATAGATATCGAAAGCTCAGAGAATTGAAGTCCGTATTACTTCAGTCAGCTATACAGCTTACGAGAATCAGCAGTCGAATGCAATTTCGAGGACGAAATCATTCCTTAGAGGGGAGGAATTGTAAGGCCCGAAAATATTAAGTTCTTAATTACGGGATTTAAGATTTAAATACCGAATAAAAGTGAAAAGATGAATTTAAGAATTTATGAAAATTAGAGATTTCAATTTCGGGTCAGAAATATTTAATTTGAGGATTTTCGGATTTTAAGATTTTATTATTCGGAATTCTTAAATTAAAAGATTAAAAATATTTGCAATTGATATTTATGGAATTTAAGATGTGAATTCCAAGATGATAAATATCAAGAATGAATTTGGAGGATGAAATCTGAGAAAGGGCCAATTTGCAAATATTGAGCAATTCAGGGACTAAAATGCGATAATGTCTGAAATGATTTAATTTTAATCCAAGAATATTTAATTTGAGAATATTTAGAGTTTAGACTTGAATTCTAATATTCTTAAATTATTTAGGATTGAAATTGATTGAAATTAAATTAAATCGCTTGTCCGGGGACTGAATTGCAATTAGGCCAAAGTTCAGGGGCCAAAATGCAAATAAGGCTATATATATCACAATTCCCACTTGTTTTTCATCAGATTAACGTGAGGAATCAGGGAAAAGATCAGAAAACCCTTCAAGACATTTTTGACTTCTTTTAAGCTCCGATATCTTTCAATCCGCCCGGTAGAATTTTCGATTGATCGTATATTTGCGATCACAGCTCCGAGTGCTACTTTTTGACGTAAGTTTTATGAAGTTCTACCATGTTTGAATTTTAAGTTGTTGTTAGACTTAAGATTTGATTGTATAAACATGTTCTAGCATATACGACGATAGCAAATCTAAGACGGATCGTGAAAAGATCGTCGTTTGAACATGTTTCCGATTTTTGAAAGATTTGTCAGAAATCTGATTTTTAGGGGTTGCATATTTCGAAATTCAGCTGAAGAATTGGTGATGATATTTGAATGATATGATTATCTTAATGTTGTTAATGCCTTTGGGATTTTTGAAATCGTATCGTTACGCAGCCGGTTCAAGATTTTGAATTGTTATGCATTCTAAATATCTAGAGCTCATCTTCAAGTTTATGGTGGAAGAATTGAATATGAGATTATGTTTAGAATGAAGATATAATGATATTTGAATCGAAAGATTTATCGGACTCAAATAGTTGCGACGTCGGTTTGAATTCCGATTGTCTTAGCAAGATTTGAACTGAATAAGTTCTAAAGAATCATCGATTCAGATTGGAACTTGATTTTTAGATCTTTTATAATCTATTTCAGATTTGAATTGAAGATTATCGAAGTCGAATCGACGAGTTCGAGTTCGAATGACTTGAAGTGTTGAAGTTGAAGCAAGACTACCTTCAAGTAGCACTGATTGAAATGAGCAGCATTGTATGACTGATTTGGCTAGCTTTGAGATACTCAGCTTTGACAAAAGATTCAAGAGGTTTGAATCGCGATGAAAGGTATGAATAGACATTAATAAGATGGGCAGAATAACTCGAGATTGTTTATGATTATCGAGTTGCCTAAAATCACATACATACATGTTTTAATATATGTTATTGTTTACATTTACATAGATGTGATAGATTATTCAAGATAGCTATCTTCTTGAATTCCCAGAATATTTATGTAAATGTTTACTTGTCTTCTTTGATTTATAGTATTTTCTGTATTGAACATGGTTATGTATTACATGTGATTCTTACAGATTTGTCAGTATCGATGAGTTATTATATGCTCATATGATGATATGATTGATGTGTTCAAGATGTTGTTTTAGCTTATGTATATTTAATGCATACAGAACATGTTGCATTCATCTTGAACTCTAGCCTGAAAAGCATAGAGGGCAGAATGGCCTAGAGTGCAGATGACGTTTGGAGAACTGTAGTGAGTGGCATGGAATGTAGATTTACTTCCAGAGTCAGATGACTCATGGCACGGAATATAGATTTATTTTTCCAGAGCTAGATGACTCACTATAGTTGCACCAAAGTCAGGGGAATTGAGAGATTTAACACCACCTCGATTGGGAGAGTCGGTGGTCGGTTAAAGATTTTATTTCCCCGGGATCCCAGAACTACGATTTATTGATATCAGATTTGATAGCCTATTCCTTGGCACATGCATTGCATTTATGCATTAACCTAAAGATTTTTATGGTTTAGAATATGCGTTTATAAATGCTAGCATGTTATGTTATTATGTAACGTTCATGATATGAATGAATTATATGTTTAACTGATGTATATGCATGTCTTTCATACTGAGATTTATTCTCACCGGAGTTATCCGGCTGTTGCTTTGTTTGTATGTGTGCATTGCATCAGGTTGGGGCAAGATCAAGCTAGAGTTGGCTTGGATAGCTTGAGAAGAGAGATAGCATGTGGTGATTCGGGTTTTAAGCAGATGACATGTATTTATGATTTGGTAAACATGTTAGAAAGCAAGAACCTTTGTATAGGTTGTTTTTGTCAAGTATTGATTTATACTTGAGAGTTCATGTATTTTAGATCACTTGATATTAGTTTGAATGCATGTAAATTAGCTAGAAGCATGTTTAGAAGTTTATATGAAAGTTGTATAAGTTTTGGAATCACATTGTACAACAAGATTCATGTTATTTTTCTGGACAGGGTGCCCGCTCGATCGGGTGAACTCCACCGATCGAGCGAGGCCTGTGATTGCAAAAACAGAGTATTGAGCTTTTGGGCTCGCTCGATCGGGTGAGTTCCACCGATCAAGCGAGACCAAAAGTGTTGCAGACCCGAGAGCGTAGAATTTTAACTCGCTCGATCGGCTGTGTTTGCCCGATCGAGCGAGGTGCCTTCTTTAAAAAAAAAAATAATTTTAGCTCTTGGTTTGAATATTCTTTTATTGTTCGATTAATTGTTTATTAATCGTTAATTGCCCTAAGATAAGATTAGCAACCCTGGTTCCCACATGTTTGAAGAGGACAAAATTTTTATTCCATTTTCATTGTTGAGTGAAATACTTGTTGATGGAACATGTGATATAAATTTGTTGTGTTATTATGAGAAATACAAATTAGTGAATATCATGGATGAATATTTGTTATGGTTACACATGATGATATATGTTAAGTGGATTTGTGAGTGACATATTGCATGCGAATTGTTTCTTATTCCTAGAAAGCAATGGTTGTACTTATCTATGAACTTTGTGATGATGTTAACTGAAAGAGTGGGTGCCCGGTGAGCCAACTTGTGGCTAAGGGCTTTGATGACTCTATGTATAAACAATCTTTTGTTTAATATAATTTACACTTTTATAATGGCGTCTACTTTATCTTTTATCATATTATTATTTTGTGACATACTATAAGATGTTTAGATGAAGACCTTGAATATACTATAGTGTATGTAAGATGTGGTGGCACATGGGGATGGCTATCATGAAACACATCTTATAGTCACTGTATATTCTAAACAGTTCCTAGTCGATTGAGCCGTCCGTTAATAAGGATAAGGATTGCTCGAGATTGAGACTAGCATTTGCGATGCCGAGTACCATGTTTCATTGATATGGAACATAGAGATGTTCAAAGCATGCAAATGGATATTCATACGATGAATGATCGAACTACCCTATCCGGACTTTCCAAGTGGTTATCACTTATCGAGTGGATAAAGTCCGCGGTTTTGGTTGTACACCATTAGTCCTTACTACTTGAAACATCATTGAGACTCTATATGCTAGTACTGTGCTTTGACTCATTTACCGACTCTATTGGGGTTATCAGGTGTCGGGATTGGGTACAGTTACGACACATATAGGAGTCGATGCTTTGTTGTCAAGGATTCACCACATACTTGATAGTGTGGATATCCTATGCAATCTGAGGAGATATTAGTGTGACGAATCTCTGGCCAGAGTACATGATGTGTTTTAAGAAATGGTTTCTTAGTAGCACATGCGATGTCACTATTTGATCTTCAAGATGTATTGCATAGTTATCGAATCTCGAACGACTCTCAATTTACCAATGGTTGTTGATTTGATCGGGATATATGGATGAAGGGACCATACTGTACGCTAACCAAAATCTATTGGTTCTTGCAGGAACTATCAGTGATACCTAGGGAATCATGGGGCGATGTTGCTAGACGCTCTTACCATGATTCGATGGGCAAGTCGGAAATTGTTGTTCCGAGTCACAAGGAGTTGTGAGCCCACGGCTAGCTGTATCCCTGAACCATTGAGGGTCACACAAGTAATGGATTTTTAATCCCCGTTGAGATAGTTAAATTTAAAGAGTTAAATTTAATGAATAAAGAAGTGGGACTTCTTATTTAAGAGTAGAGGAGTAAGATTTTCTAAAATGACATAGGGATGGGCATTTTTGGAAATCACTGAATTCGGATTCAGAAAATTTATCTTGACTTTAAAAGATGCAGAAATGGTTTTTGTGCACATTGGTGAAATTGGTTTATCAATCTGAGTCACGATGAATATTATATTAGTTTCTGAACATGCGGGCTTTGCTTGTTAGGCTTGAACTTATGACTAATGGGCCCTAAGCTGTTAGCAGCCCACATTATAAATAAGTTATTGCAGTACAAAAATTACACAACAGAGGCTCACAATTTTCGAAAACCCTAGCTGTTTTTATCAAAGTGGCCGCCTCCCCTCTCCCTCTCTGCTCGAAAATTCCAGCCTGTGAATTTTGAATTTGCAGTCTGGTTTAACGGATCAAATTCGTTAATTCTCTTCGTAGAAACTTCTGATAGATTTTCTTGTGCAATCTATCAGAGGGATTAAACTTCTGTTCGTGGACCTGATTGAAGAATTGTTCGTCCATCAGTTCCTTGGATATACAACAAGAGCAGAGTAATCTGTTGGTGTCCATAATCTCGTTTCGAGATTGGAGGTAAAAATTTAAATTGTTATTTAATTTTTACACGCACAATTTAATCGTAATGTTTTGATACCCATTATGGAATCGTTCCATATAAAATTTTTAAACTTCCGCTGCACCGGGTATCAATTCTGATTGATCTGATCACAGTTTTCCAACATTAACTAGGTCTAAGAAGGGGAGGAATTTAGTGTAAGTATTGCTAAATGGAATTTTGATCATGATTATGCAATGATAGTAATGTTAAAATGTTTAATTTGATCATGAAGAATTTCGTGAGTCTTGATATGGTTATGAGTGTGCAAGGTACATTAGTGCATGTGGAAAATATTTTTAAATTTTCTAATTCTTGCTTGGTTTTTTGTAGATAAGGGGAAAGATTTGACGACAAATTTTTTTGAATAAGGGGAGTCTGATATGAATCTAGAAGGCGCTCGAAGATTCATATTGTTTCAAAAAGTGTCTCTTAATTTTCCATCGAGAATTATAGGATTTGGGATCCATGGTAACTTAGTTGGAGAACATGTAAATAATTGTTGGAATTATTATAATAGTATTGAAGTCCAAAGAGATCAAACAAATGGAGAAAATATTGGAGAAAGTACAAAAACACTAGATTTGGTTCTAAGCACAGGCGCGCCCGCACCACTGAATCCGCGCGCCCGTGCCGTGTCAAGCGAAGGGCCAGCGCGCCCGTGTATGCGCTGCAGCTTCAAATGGATGGATAAAGAGTGAGACGTTCATGCGCGCCTGCACCAATGGATCGCGCGCCCGCACCTTCTTTCTCTCTTACACACTTCGGCATGTTTGTGTTTATGCGGGAGTTTTGATATATTTAGATATATTGTGATATTTTTAAGAGTTCTATGTCTACTAGGAAACTTTCTAGTGAGATATTTAGATATAAGTTTCAATTATCTTTTATTTTGGAGTTATATTCCAACTATGAGATTTATAGTATAATTTTGTTAGGATTCTTAGTTTATTTTTCTTTATATATTGTAAACTTTACATTCATTACAGAATATACAAGTTATTATTCAGTTTATTGATTTTTATCAATTTTTAAAATTCTCTCTAGAATTTTGCCAAAGATTTGCTTTGTTTGAATCAAATAAAACATATCAAAGTTTCATAAACTTTGTGTCTGTCAATTGATTATCTTCGTGGATTGTCAGAAACAAGTTTTCTGAAGGTTTTGTTGTGATTAATTGTTTATTTCGTGATTATCTGTTGCTAGTTTCCTTTTAAACTAGAGGTGGATATCCAAACTTACTTGTTCAAAAGATTGAGACAACATTATAGAATTTTTTTGTTATTGAATTGAGGGTGCAATTATTTTATAATCGTGTTTGCTTTTCATGCATCCAATATTTACATCACCAAAGATGGATAGAAACTCCTAAATTCACAAAGAACCGAGATAGAAACTTGTGAATTTGCACTTTGAAATGGGCTCTTGCATGCCCTATTTATATGCCACGATCGAAAACTCCGATCCCTGCGATCGGAGCTTCCGATCGGCACCAAGAACCACGTATCATGCTTCTTTGACATGTGTCCCTTCTAGCAGATAAGAGCTTTAGAACTACGATTGGTGCTTTCGATCTCCACCAATGATGTCATCTTGCTGACCTCACTATTTTGACACTTGGCTGGAAACGATCGGATCTTCCGAACTACGATCGGAGCTTCCAATCTCACCTGCTTCCGAATGCAACATAGCTTCCAAACTCCATGCAGTTCGAACCTCTGAACTATGGTTTGGTGCTTCCGATTTGTTATTAAACTCGAGACTCTCCGGGATATTTTTGAACGTTCTGGATCCATTTTTCAACTTTATTAATCCAATAAAAATTTTCTTAATCATGATGTAACCTTTTAAATCACTTAATCTTATAAAATGGAACTAGCTACTACATTCTCTCCCAATTAAGATATTTTTTTCCTCAAAATACATCTTATTACAGAATGATCTCAATAAGAACGACAGATCTTATTGCATTAAAACATATTACAAGGTACAACACGAAATTATAATCATAATAACTCAAGATGTGCTAAACGCATACGACTCTCTAGTTCCGAAGTGGCTTACTCTGTGCGTCGACGCTGCCACTGGACTAGAACAAGAGAAATAATCTTATTACATAACACCTTGTTCTTATGATCCATGATACGTAATGGTCTCTCCACATATGTCAAATCTGTATCCAACTGTACTTTAGATGGCTCCAACAGTGATACATGGAACACATCGTGGATACTAGATAAATAAGGTGATAAAGCCAACCTATAAGCTAGTTCTCCAACACTCTCCAAAATCTCAAATGGACCAATAAATCTTGAAGATAGCTTTTCTTTGAGACCAAATCTCAAAATCTTGCGGAAAGGTGAAACTCTCAGAATACTTTCTCACCAACCTGAAATTCCAAAGGTCGACGCTTAATGTTATCATAGCTACCTAGTCGATCTTGTGCAATTTTAATCCGCTTCTTGATCTGCCCGGCCAACAATATCAGCAGCCTATTGAACCAATTCTAGTCCTCAACCTATCGCTCCCGCACTTCTTCTCAGAACCGTGGAGTACAAAATCTTCGACCGTACAATGCTTCAAATGGTGTCATATCAATATTGTGATGATAACTGTTGTTGTAAGCAAATTCAATCAGTGGCCATTGATCTTACCATGCTGGACCAAAATACATAGCACTAGCTCGCAACATATCCTCAATAGTTGAACCCACAGGGACTGTTATTTTGTAAGTACCAAAATATGATTATTTCTACTTAATCTAGACCAATCAATAAAAGCGATGAAATTTCAGATTTTTAACTAAGAAATAAAATTGCAAATAAAATTCACTTAAATAAAACGCAGCGAGAATTTTCAATTAAATTAAAATATGAGAAAAACTCTATCAAAGACACACGTAGTTATCGAACAAATTATGTAACATGCAACCGATTCAGGACTCAGATTTAATCTTAAATTATGGGAATTATCGTAACTTGTTTAAATGTATATTTCTAGAACAATTAAACCTATTCAAATATCGACGGATCAATTTTCCTGATTCTATTCATACTCAAATGCATTATGAATTGTGAGAATTCAATTTTCACCTAAAACCGCACGATGAAATCGAATACTATTTCTAGTCAATTTTACCTTGTGTCAATTATTAGAGTGATCAAAATGAATTCCTTCTTTGTCAACTTGGAATCTATTAACATGCAAACAAACAGTTGATCAGTATATTCACAAGACAAATATAAATCTAACAATCAATAAAATAAAATAAAATAAGAAAAATCCCAAATAAACATCTAAGTTTTCTACATAAATTTGTCCGGCCCAATCACGTGGCTTTGATCGAAAAGAAAGAACTACTCAAGGTCTAACATAATTCTCAATAAAAGTTTTCAATCCAAAACATCAATAAAAAATCAATAATAAAAGAAAAGAAGAAGAATAGATTGGTAGATGATGAACTAGCCGCCTCTTGCCTCTTCAATCCTTTCTTGTCACCCTTAATCTGATGGAATGAAAGATTTTTATACGCCCAAGGATCCCAAAAATATAGTGTCCAATCTGAACAAGAGTTTCCATATTTAAAAATTTTGTGCGTCATTCTCTCTAGAGCGCGCAAACATGCGCCCTAGCAAGAAAACCTCTTTTCCGAGCAATTTATGGTTCCGCTTTACTCGCTAGAGCACACAAACATGCGCTCTAGTGAGACAATTTCTTCCCGAATTCCTCATGATGCATTACTCGCTCGGGCGCACAAAGATGCGCCCTAGCGAGAATTCTTCTGTCTCGAATTTCATCTTTTCTTCAATTATTCCAAATTTTCTGCAAATAAACCAAGGGAGATGAAATGGATACACAATGCATGAAATATGATTAAAATACACAAAAACTTAAAGAACATAACACAAATGCATGAAAATAAACAATATACTAACACCAAAAATATGCATACAAAATACTTTTATCAACTCCCCCATACTTGAACCTTGCTCGCCCTCGAGCAAGACATGCAACAAACAATATGAAAACAAAAACAAAAGTAAGGATGAATCATGAATAAAACAGCCTCATATAAGTTTCAACACCAACAACTAAAAATCACAAATGCTTCTGATTTTCCAAAATACACTGTCAGTTTATCGTGAACGTGTGTGTGTGCCATGCCATTCCATGCCATTCCAGTATCATGAAACTTTAAAAGAATCTGTCCTACGACTGCTTAGCGACCTATGAAAAATGAGTGCAAGTGTCACAATCAAGTAATCCTTTATCCCAACAATTTCTAACAAAAGCACAACTTTCTTGAGATAAATTCCGCACCTCCGGATTTTGCACCCGATTTTCTTAAGCCCCAATAATTACCCGCAAACTTAGATATGACTAAGATATGATTCGAATTTAAATCCCCTCGTCTATAGCTCGGATTGAGCTACAATCCCATTAAACCCACAACTTAGCCATGGAAAAATGATTAGAGTTTCAATCACTTTCCAAGCCCGGATGGAATTGTTATTTTATTTTAAAAGTTTCAAAATTTTAACCCCATGTAATCCGCATACTTAGTAAAGAGCAAATGATTAGGATTTCAATCCCTTGCTCATAACCCAGATGGAGTTAATTTTTTTTTCACAACGATTGACATAAAAAAAATTTAACAGGTGCGCTCAAGATCATACATGCAATGTCAAAAAATCATTTAAGACTCAAAAGACACTATCACGATCAACAAACACCTATTGTTGTTCAATGGTCAAGCAAACACAAACATCATCAAATACATCGCTGCACTTCACTAGTCTAGCATGCGTGCTTTGAAAATATTCACGGTTCAACCAACAGTTTCTTATGTCCAATTAAAAGCAAAAATTTTCACAAAAACAATTTTAACAACTCCATCTTCATAGGCTAACAGTCATCATCCTCCTTATGCACAAAAACCAAACACTAACACAATGACATGATATGCAAACGAACTATATGCACAGAACGTGACTAAATGAAGACGACAAAAACATAACAACCAATGCAACACAAGGAACCCCCCACAATTATCCAAAGCATTGCCCTAAATGCTCCAGAAACACAAACAAAATGCAACGAACAAATAACTAAACAAAAGAAAGACGAACTAATAAAACAACAGAACTTGAAAAACTAAAAATCCCCTGTTTTATGAGTTTTCATCCTCGTCAGGCTCGTCCTCATCATCTTCTAGAGAAGGCACTTGAAAGGCATGTGGCGGTGCTAAAAAATGGAATGGGAAAGGGGGCGGGTACTCCGGTGGTGGATAAACTAAAGTATCCAAACCCAGATGTGTGGTCATTCCTCGGATCATTACGTCCATAGCCTGCAAGTGAGCTGTTGACGCTGCCATGTATGCCTATTTGTGGTGAGCAAAGGCCGATAACTCTTTTACAGTATTCAGAACCGATCGACGTGGTTGTTTTTTATTGTCAGCGGCCTTGCTCAAGCTGGCACCACCTCCACGAGTAAATTCTTTCTTGCGCTTATTCAACTTAAAAGTGACATTGGTCTGATCAATGGGCTTAAGTGGGTGAAGCCACTCCTCATTAGGAAGAACCATGATGCCGGCTTGGATACAAAGGTCAGATATGATAGATGGAAAGAACAAACCAACATCAGGAGAATAGATGGAGCGCCGAATCTCGAAGTGAATGACCCGAACTACATTAATCGGCCACCGCATATCCAGTGATTAAAGAAGAATAGAACGATCATCATGCATGTCACTAGTATGAGAGACTGGCATCAATCGTCTTGAATCAAACATGTACCAAATGGCCGGGTCGAGCTGGAGAAACCTTTCCGAAAATTGCTGAAATGAATTTGGATCATGCCACATAGCTCCCTCGTAGCACAACTGGACAAGAATTTCGTCATAATCTGGATCCAACTTCAAACTTTGGTATAAAGTGTCATCCACTGCCGGTGTGTCAAACAACTGATTAATGGTATTCTCATCAAACGACATCATTTTTCCCCGTACAAATGCTTTCCCATCCTCCCTTTCCGCAGCGTTTGCATAAAATTCCGTCACAATGGGAATAATCGCAGCTTTCAGTGTAGCACAAAACTTTTCCCAATAACGCTCAAGAATATCAATGCCAACTTCACATTCACTTTGATGTGATAAGTCAATACCACGCTTGGCAATAGGATTACGATTAAGTTTTGCGTGATCCTACCTATCCTTAGATGTCGGAGAAACAAATTTTCCGGCCAACCCGGAAGAAGAAGCACCTGCCGTGGCTTGAGAAGATTGAAAGGTGGTGCGAGGTCTTTTTGGCGCCATAATTAGTGAAATTGGAGTTCCTGCGAGAGAGATCAGCAATCAGCGATGAATCAATAAGCAGGGGCTTGTCGGGTGAAAGTGTTGGCAGCGAGTTTTGTGTCATGAGGTGTTGCAGCAGAAACACGACACCGGTGAAAGTGTAGATCTTGCGAGAGGATGAAAAAGGGGTGGAGACTGGTTGGTTGATGTTGGTGCAGTAAACGGCGGTGCAATTGGTGACGATAGCACGGCTGGGCAACGCTGGTGTAGCAGGGATGATCAGTGATTGATAATGGGTGGCGGTGAATTAGAGTGGAGGCTTGTAATCAGCTGATGAGTGAGGGCCGGCTTTGGTGATTTGATTTTATTGCTGCAAAATCAAAAGAGGAAGAACAAGTGAGTAGGTAAGGGGAAGAGGGCTACCGACATAAAGTATGTAATGAAATAATGTAAAGAAGGAAAGGAAATAAAAGGACAAAAAGCACGCGATCTGCATTTTGGTGCAGGTACGGTTTCCCTCGGGCGCATGAATGCGCGCTCGAGCTAGAAAATTATTCCAAAAGATTTTTTTAAACCAGAGTGGGTCTCACTAGGGCGCATAAATGTGCGCTCTAGCAAGACAAGTATGCTAAAAAATTCCTTGGGTCAGAGCCAGTCTCGCTCGGGCGCATGAATGCACGCTCGAGCGAGCTTTAGTTTTCAAAATACTCGGTGAAACAGAATCCCTCTTGCTCGGGCGCATGAATGAGCGCTCGAGCGAGATAAAAAAACAAAAAACTTTCAAAGCGCTACATTTATAGTCTATAGCCCGACTGTACCTCCCTTTCAATTCATCGGGTCTTGCAAGTCAACAGTGGTCTGTGTTTGATCCATATTAACACCTCGATAAATCTTTATCCTTTGCCCATTCACTTTGAATGCTCCTGTTGCAGTACTATAAATCTCCACTGTACCATAAGACAACACTTGTTTGATAGTAAACGGTCCTGACCATCTCAACCGCAGTTTACCTGGCATAAGTTTCAAACGTGAGTTATATAATTAAATTGTTTGGCCTACCTCGAACTCACGTGAAACGATGCGGTGATCATGCCATTTTATTTGTTTTCTCTTTGTAAATCTTGGCATTATCATATGCATCCAATCTTAATTCTTCAAGCTCATTCAGTTGCAGCATTCGCTCCTCGCCCGTAGCCTGCACATCAAAATTAAGAAATTTAGTTGCCCATAATGCATTATGCTCAAGTTCAACAGGAAGATGACATGTTTTTCCATATGATAACCTAAAGGGAGAAGTTCCTATAGGTGTTTTAAACGCAGTGCGATATGCCCAAAGCACAATCTAATTTATTTGACCACTCTTTCCTATTTTAATTCACAGTTTTCTCCAATATTCGTTTCAATTCCCTATTTGATATCTCAACTTGCCCACTCGTCTGAGGATGATAAGCTGTTGCCACCTTGTAAGTGACCCCATATGTATTCAAAAGTGTATCAAATTGATGATTGCAAAAGTGAGTTCCTCCATCACTAATAATAGCTCTAGGTGTACCATATCTAGCAAAAATAAACTTTTTTAGGAATTTGACAACCAACTTAGAGTCATTGGTTTGAAATGCTAACGCTTCAACCCACTTAGACACATAATTGATGGCTAACAAAATATATTTTTTCCCTTCAAAAACAGGAAATGGTCCCATGAAATGAATGCCCCAAACATCAAAAACTTTGCATACAAGTATATTATTCAAAGACATTTCATGTCTCCTAGATATATTTCCAATTCTTTGACATGCATCACAAGCAATCACATTGGCAAAAACATCCTTAAACAGTGAAGGACAATAAAATCCCGACTGTAGCACTTTAGCGGCGGTACAACCCACGCCAGAGTGACCTCCAGTCGGACCTGTGTGACAGTGTGAGAGTATAGAACTTACCTCTTCAGCTGGGATACATCTACAAGTTATTCCATCTGCACATATCTTAAAAAGAAATGGATCTTCCAACAAAAAATATTTCAACTCAGAGAAAATTTCTTTTTTTGTTGATAATTCAAGTGCAAGGGAAGAAACTTACTTGACCGGTAGTTAACGATGTCTGAGTAACATGGAAAATTTGTTACCTCAAAAAGCTGTTCATTTGGGAATTCATCAAGAATCACTTGCTTTTCCATTCCTTGCTTCTCTAGACGGGATAGATGATCCGCTACTTGATTCTCCGAACCCTTCTTGTCAATATTTTCCAACTCAAATTCTTGTAATAACAAAACCCAAAGAATTAACCTTGGCTTAGCATCCTTTTTTTCTCATCAAATACTTCAATGATGAGTGGTCGGTATGGACCAAAACTTTGCTCCCCACAAAATATGATCGAAACTTGCCCAATGCAAACACAACTGCAATTAGTTGTTTTTCAATGGTGACATAATTCAGTTGGGCAGCTGACAGGGTGATACTGGCATAATAAATAACATGAAGTAATTTATCCCTTTTTTGTCCAAGCACGGCCACCAACGCGGTGTCACTGGCATTACACATCAACTCAAAAGAAAAACTCCAGTTAGGTGCTACTATCACAGGTGCAGTTGTCAATTTCTGCTTCAATGTCTGAAAAACCTGTAAACACTCAGCAGAAAAATTAAAAGGCACCTCTTTTATCAGCAAATTAGTAAGGGGTTTAGAAATAGAAGAAAAACCTTTAATAAATATCCTTTAGAAACCTGCATGTCCTAGAAAGCTTCTGATCCCTTTCAAGTTTGTGGGAGGTGGAAGTTTTTCAATTACTCCTAGTTTTTCCCGATCCACCTCAACCCCTTTTTCTGACACCTTGTGTCCTAACACGATTCCCTCACACACCATAAAATGGCATTATTCCCAATTTAACACTAGATTAGTCTCCTCACATATTTTCAACACTCTTTCCAAATTACATAAGCAATCATCAAAAGAAGAACCAACCACTGAAAAATAATCTATAAAAACATCAATAAACCTTTCTACCATGTCATGAAAAATATCCATCATGCAAAGCTGAAAAGTAGCAGGGGAATTACACAGACCAAACGACTTCCGTTTATATGCAAAAGTACCATATGGACAAGTAAAAGTAGTTTTGTGCTGGTCCTAAAGTGCTACAGAAATTTGCATATAACCAAAATAACCGTCTAAAAAATAGTAAAAAGAATGCCCAAAAAGTCTCTCAACCATCTGATCAATAAAGGGAAGGGAAAAGTGATCTTTACGAGTGACATCATTCAATTTCCTATAATCAATGCATACCCGCCACCCCGTAATAGTTCTAATAGGAACTAATTCATTATTTTCATTTGCAATAACGTAATCCCCCCTTTTTAGGTACTACTTGAATTGGACTCACCCATTCACTGTCGGAGATAGGATAGATAATACATGCATCAAGTAGCTTGATCACCTCCTTTTTCACTACCTCTTGTAAAGCTATGTTAAGTCGCCTCTGTGGTTGAGTAGATGTTTTGTGCTCCACCTCCATCAGTATCTTGTGGATACACATAGTTGTACTGATTCCCTTGATGTCAGCCAGGCTCCATCATATGGCTCTTATATGCTCTCTTATCACTCTCAATATTTTCTATTGCTCGCATACTATCAAAGAATATGAACAGATTATTGGCAGTTTATCATTCTTTAATAAATATAAATATTTTAAATGAGAGGGGAGTGGTTTGAGTTCAAGCATAGGGGGCTCCTTAGTCGATGACTTCAATGGTTCTGGAATATTTCAAAGCTCCCCTATCTTGGTATTGATGTATCTTTCAAAGGGTATACTCCTATCCAGATATCTTGCAACTTCGTGAACTTCATCACTAACATGCTCCTCATTCATTGTTCCTGTCAAACATATTTATAATGGATCCACGGACAACTGTTCCTGCAAATAATACTAAACCAAATCATCAGTAACATTAATTCTAAAACAATCAGAATTGTCTACAGGATAATGAAGGCCCTAAAAAACATTATGAATCACAATCTCATCATTCATACGCAAAATTAGCTCTCCTTTATGCACATCAATTAAGGCCTTTCCAGTGGCTAAATACATTCCACCTAAAATAAGAGGTATCTCACGATCCTCTTCCATGTCAAGCACAACAAAATCCACTGAAAATATAAATTTATCAACCTTAACCAAAACATCTTCAAAATCCCCCTTGGATATTTTATAGATCTGTCAGCTAATTGAAGGGAGATAGTGGTTGGCCTAACTTCACCAATACCTAGCTTTTCAAAACATGAATAAGGCATAAGATTGATACTGACACCTAAATCACATAAAGCCTTATTAAAAAATGATTTTCTAATAGTGCATGGAATTGAAAAGCTATCGGGATCCTTAAGTTTCAGAGGGAGTTTATTTTATAAAATAGCAGAACATTCCTCCGACAACTTCACAGTTTCAAAATTCACTAATTTTCTCTTGTTAGACAAAATCTCTTTCAAAAATTTTGCATAACTGGGCATTTGAGCCAAAGAATCTTCAAATGGAATATTAATGTGAAACTTTTTGAAAATTTCTAATTTTTTTGCAAATTGACTATCTAATTGCAGTTTTTTTGCACTCTAGGGAAAGGAAGTTTACTCAAATCAATATTCTCATTATTATTTGGGTTAGAATACTTAACTTTCTTGCCCGTAGGCACCGACTTTGCATGCTTTGGTACTCCTCTGTCCCTTTTTCAATGACTGGCTCATTTAATTCTTCATCCTCAATTTTTTTCTCTATAGTCTATGCTTGCGATCTAGGAACCGCCAAGATAGCATTGACATCCCTTGGATTCTTTTCAGTATTGCTAGTCAACGACCCTCCTTGCGTAGTTGACAGTTGTGTCGCTATCTGGCTCATCTGTATCTCCAAATTTTGCAACATTGCCTCTTGATTCTGCAGACGAGTCTCAGTACCCGCTACATATTTCATCATGATTTCTTCAAAAGAGGGATTTTTCTCGACTGGCTTTGATGTGTTGGCTATGAGATATGTAGATTTCCATGAGAGATTCGGGTGACTCTTCCAGCTAGGATTTTAAGTGTTGCTGTACAGTTTGTATGACTGTCTCCCTTGATTTCCCATGAAGTTTGCCGCATCAATTTCAAAGACCTGCTGCTCCTTGGTTTGCTGAACTTGTACCTGATTAGTTGGAGCTGTTTTCATGATCGCCATATGATTTGTAAGAACATCAATTTTAGCATTCAGCGCTCGCAGTGCATCGACTTCTAGAATTCTAGCCTTTTTCTCCTTCATCACATCTGGCCATCCTATATTTCTTTTAGCCATGTTTCCAATAATCTCCCACACTTCTGCTTGTGTCTTTCCGAATAAACTTCCATTAGCAGCAGAATCCAACATGGACCGAACCGACTGTTCAACTCAATTGTAAAATGTCTAATTTTGTTGGCTCTGAGTGAGATTATGCCGAAGAAACATCCCCAACATCTTTTTAAATCTGGTCCATGATGAATGAAGAGATTCTACCTCCTTTTGCTTATATGAGATGATGTCAAAGAAAAGTTTTTCCATCTTCGTAGGAGGAAAATACTTTTTCAAAAAAGTTTGAACAAGTTGGGTCCAAGTAGTGATTGAACCCGCAAGAAGATCATCCAGTCACTCCACAGCTTTGCCTTGTAGAGAGAATGAGAATAAGCGTACTCTCACTTCATCAAATGTTACCCCATTAAACTTTAAGGTGTAACAGATCGACAGAAAATGCTCCATATGAGCGTAGGGGTCTTCTACAGATGTGCCCCCAAACCGAGCTTGTAGCTGAATCATCTGAATAATTAAAGTCTTCAATTCAAAAGTGTTTGCCTCAACAGTAGGGCGAACTATGCTAGATCCATAGCCATCCACCGATGGATGGATGAGATCAAGAAAAGTTCTGTTGTCCGCCATTTCTTCTTCCGGTTAAGATTTTGTTTCAAGCTCAAGATTGATCTCTCTTTTAGCTCTTTGAATTCTGCTGAGCGTGCGTTCAATTTCTAAATCAAGTGGTATGAGCTCTCTAGATCGAATGGTATGCATGCACAACAGCTAGTACCTGAAAATCACAAAGAAAAGAGAAGATTTCATAGTTTAGAAAAAAATAAAAATAAAGTGTAATCTCAAGTGAAATAAAAATTCTGATATCACAAACAGTCCCCGGCAACGACGCCAAAAACTTGACCGCTTAAATTGGTGTGATTAAAAATCTACTGGTGATAAGTGCCTTTTGTGCACGTAATTTGTGTAGATATTATTGGATAATTGCTTGGTTTTGAGCTGTATTATGTGGAAGTTGTTGTTGTTTTTGTTGGATGTCAGGAATTACAGGAAATAATGAATGTATGATAGAAGAAATCATAGAAGTCAAGTAAAGAGCGAAGCAAGCGAAGATGGTTCGTAGTTTGAAGAAACCTAGACAGACGACTATGCGCGCCCGCGCCTGTCGTGGTGCGCCCGCGCGTCAACTGAAGTGAAACTCAACAATTTTTCCACAGGAAGCTATGCGTGCCCGCGCTTGGTGTGGTGCGCCCGCGCATGAAGTCGAGTTATTAAATGTCTGAGACAGTGTACTATGCGCGCCCGCCTCTCCTGTGGTGCGCCCGCGCATCGTAGTTTGTATGACGAAGTGCTGTGTTTAATTTTGGGAATTTTTGGATACTTTTGGAAGGTGTTTGGACGAATCTTAAGGGTATATTTAAGGGTTTTTCAGACCTAATGAGGAGGAGGAAGCGGCCACTACACAAAAATAATCTTGAGAGAAAGTTGTTAAAGTTTCGATCGAGATTTGGAGTTGCTTGGAACGAAGACGAAGACTTTTCAACCGGACACGGAAGAAAGACTTCGGATTTGTTATCTTTACTTTATTTATTTCTTTTGAGATTGAATTATGTTTGAATATCTGAACATGATTTATATTGCTATGAATTTTATTATGAACTAAACTTTTTAAGTCTAGAGGTCGATGTAGCCTGGTCAAGACATATTTATGAAAGGTTGATTATTATGAATAAAATTCTTCTAAATTAATTGTGATTCTAGGTTTGATAGTCTTTTTAATTTACTGGCCATAAATTGATTTGTCATATTTATTCAGAATCCGGCACTCGGGAGAGGGGATTTAGAATAGGATCAATAGAATTCACACTTTTAATTGTTTATATGACTCGGGAGAGCTTATAACTTTAATAGAACTTAAAAAGAACATTGTTTCACACATATCATTACAAGTAGATTTTTATAGGGATATTGAAATCGATCTGTAATTGATACATTCTATTTGATACTCGGGAGAGGGAAATAGTATAATCTATGTGTTCTTGGTTATTAATTTAAATGAATTCATGAAAATAGATTGATTGAGATTGAATATTGTTGAGACCAGGTGAAATCAAACCTCTAGACTATTTTTCTTTGATTGATAATCTTTAAAGGATTGTGTTTGTGCGCGCTTTTCAATTTTCTCTATTTATTTACTTTGTCATTACCCTTCTAAAGTTTAATTTTATAAATAAAATTAAGACTATTTTAATTGCAAGTATTGAATATTTTCAAATTATTCCCTGTGAGATCGACACTCTATTTTTCACTTTACTAAAACTTGACACTCGTACGCTTGCGAGTAATTTTTCACAACAAGTATTTGGCGCCGTTGCCGGGGAATAATTTTGATTATTTTTTAGTCTTGTTACCAATTAGTCGAAGTTTTAATTTAGAGCTTTTCTTTATTTTAATCTAATTACTAATAATTTGTTATTGTTCTTAATTTCAGTTTATGCGAAGTTCTCAAAGTGCGAATTCTTTGCTCTTTGATCCAGAGATTGAACGAACTGCACGAGCTTTGAGAAGAGCTAGGAGAGAAGAACAACTTAACATGGCTGAAGAAAATGTTAATGAATTGCCCTTGGTGCCAATTAGAGATAATTTTAGGCCGATGATCCAGGCTCACTATTCTGGAATCGCTCGAGGGACAATAAATTCCAACAACTTTGAGTTGAAGCCGACATTAATTAACATGGTTCAGCAGAACCAATTCAATGGAACTGCCACTGTTGATCCTCATTTACATTTGCGCACTTTTCTAGAGATTACTGATACTGTTAAAATAAATGGTGTTTCTGAGGATATAATAAGCTTACGTTTGTTTCCTTTTTCTCTCAGGGACAAGGCACGGAGTTGGCTGCAGGCATTGCCGCTAGGACGCATAACAACTTGGGAAGGCATGGCTGTGAAATTCTTAGAGAAATTCTTTCCACCATCCAAAGCAACCCAGCTGAAGATTGAGATCAGTACCTTCCAACAGCATGATTCAGAACAGCTATATGAGGCATGGGAAAGGTACAAAGATTTGTTAAGGCGTTGTCCTAATCATAATATTGCAGATTGGGAAGAAATAGAGTTTTTCTACAATGTATTAAATACGCATACAAGAATGTTGGTGGACTCTGCTGCTGGAGGTACCATATTTGCCAAGGACCCCGTTCAAGCTTATGATATGCTGGAACAGATGACTATCAATAGTTATCAATGGCCATCTGAACGTACGGAAGTCAAGAAGGGAGTGTACAGTGTGGATCCTCTTACATCCATTACTGCACAGTTATCTGCGTTGAGTACACAAGTTGCTTCTCTGAACAAGGTGAATATCGCAGAACCTGCAGGTGTATCAGTTGCCATGGAAGAATCTCATCCACCTGAGGAAGCTCAATATATCAATCCCAGAGGCTATGGAAATTATCGAGGTAACCCTCCTCCTAATACTTATCATCCTGGTTTACGTAACCATGAAAATTTTTCTTATGCCAACAACAAGAATGTGTTGAAACCCCCTCCGGGATTCAACACAAATCAAGGGGAAGGTAAAGCGTCGTTGGAAGATGTGGTGTCTACATTTGTTACTGAATCTAACAAGCGAATGTCAAGGACTGAAACTCGAATGGACAGCATGGAGACACACATGTGCAGTTTGGGAGTTATGATGAAATCCATGGAGACAGATTGGACAGCTTGCATATGCTTTGAAGGATCAAAATAGAGGGCAGTTTCCCAGCAATACTGAAGTGAATCCAAAAGAACAATGCAAAGCAGTTGAGTTAAGAAGTGGGAAGAAGTTAGAAGCTGAAGAGAAGTGCAGAGAAAAAGAAGTAGAAGAACCAATGGCTAAAGAAATTGTGGTTGAAGAGCCCAAGAAGGAATATGACTCTAAACCGATGTACAAGCCACAACTTCCATACCCACAGCGGTTTAAGAAGAAGGCACTTGATGAGAAATTTTCCAAGTTTCTAGATATCTTTAAGAAGATACACATCAATATTCCATTTGCAGATGCCTTGGAAAAAATGCCTAACTATGCAAAGTTCATCAAAGATGTGATGTCCAAGAAGAGAAGATTGCAAGACAATGATGTGGAGAATTTGACAGAAGAATGTAGTGCAATCCTGCAGAAAAAATTGCCACAAAAGCTTATGGATCCAGGGAGTTTTACTATCCCTTGTTTTATTGGTGGTTCTAAAGTTAATCGAGCGTTATGTGATTTAGGAGCAAGTATTAATTTGATGCCTTTTTCTGTCTACAGGACTTTAGAGCTTGGAGAAGTCAGGGCAACCACCATCACTTTACAGTTGGCTGATCGGAGTCTCACATATCCTCGAGGTATTGTGGAGGATGTTTTGGTGAAGGTCGACAAGTTCATCTTTCCCGCAGATTTCGTAATTTTAGACATGGATGAAGATGAAGAAACTCCTTTGATCTTTGGACGACCCTTTCTAGCTACTGCACGCGCACTGATCGATGTCCATAAAGGAGAGCTCACACTTCGCGTTGGTGGTGAAGCTGTGATTTTCAACATTTATCATACCATGAGGGGGCCAAGCGAGGTGAGTACATGTAAGAGCATTGAAATTGTTAATTCGCATAATTCCTTTTAATGTGCAGGAAGTAATGACCCACTAGAAAGGTGTTTGGTGGCGGACGAGGTGGTTGATAAGGAAGAATATTGGGAGTTACATGAACAAAAAATATTCCTAGACAGCGCTCCGAAAGAAAAAATGGTGAGTTCTAAGGAATCTGAAGCATTGGAAAATAGTGCACCTGAGGTATCTCCTGAAACTCATGATCTGAAAGCATTGCCTGTGCACCTATGTTATGAATTCCTTGGTGAAAATTCTACTTGTCCTGTTATTATATCTGCTCATTTGTCTGATGTAGAAAAAGATAAATTGTTGCGAGTTCTGAGAAAATTTAAAACTGCTTTAGGGTGGTCAATTTCAGACATTAAGGGAATTAGTCCAACAATTTGCATGCATAAAATTTTGATGGAAGAGTCTTATACTCCTTATGTTGATCATCAGAGGCGGTTGAATCCTGCCATGAAAGAGGTAGTTAAGAAAGAATTTTTAAAGTTGCTGAATGCAGGAGTGATTTATGCTATTTATGATAGTAGTTGGGTATCTCCGGTTCAAGTGGTGCCTAAGAAGGGTGGGATTACTGTAGTTAAAAACGAAAATAATGAGTTAATCTCCACACGTACAGTAACTGGCTGGCGAGTTTGTATAGACTATAGGATGTTGAACAAAGCTACTCGTAAGGATCATTTTCCACTTTCTTTCATTGATCAAATGCTTGATAGACTTTCTGGTTATTGCTATTACTGCTTCTTAGATGGGTATTCAGGTTATAATCAAATTGCTATAGCACCAGAGGATCAGGAGAAGACCACTTTTACGTGTCCCTATGTCACGTTTGCTTTCAGGAGGATGCCTTTTGGATTGTGTAATGCACCTACAACTTTTCAGCGGTGTATGATGGCGATTTTTGCAGATATGGTGGAGGACGTGATGGAAGTTTTTATGGATGACTTTTACGTATTTGGTACCTCTTTTGATCATTGCTTGCATAATTTGTCTCTTGTTTTGCAGAGATGCCAGGAAAAGAATTTAGTGATAAATTGGGAAAAATGTCACTTTATGGTTCAAGAGGGCATTGTGTTGGAAAACGGTGTTCAGATCAATAAGAATTGATACCCGGTGCAGCGGAAGTTTTAAAATTTTATATGGAACGATTCCATATCATGGGTATCAAAACTTTACGATTAAATTGTGCGTGTAAAAATTAAATAACAATTAAATTTTTACCTTGAATCTCGAAATGAGATAATGGACACCAATAGATAACTCTGCTCTTGTTGTATATCCCAGGAACTGATGGACGAACAATTCTTCAATCAGGTCCACGAACAGAATTCGAATCCCTCTGATAGATTGCACTAGAAAATCTATCAGAAGTTTCTACGAAGAGAATTAACGAATTTGATCCGTTAAACCAGACTGCAAATTCGAAATTCACAGGCTGGAATTTTCGACAGAGAGAGGAGAGGGGGCGGCGGCCACTAGAGAGAAAACCCTAGTCAAATTCGAAAATTATGACCTCTGTTGTGTAATTTATGTACTGCAATAACTTATTTATAATGTGGGCTGCTAACAGCTTAGGGCCCATTAGTCATAAGTTCAAGCATGACAAACAAAGCCCGCATGTTCAGAAATTAATATAAAATTCATCGTGACTCAGATTGATAAACCAATTTCACCAATGTGCACAGAAACCATTTCTGCATCTTTTAAAGTCAAGATAAATTTTCTGAATCCGAATTCAGTGATTTCCAAAAATGCCCATCCCTATGTCATTTTAGGAAATCTTACTCTTCTACTCTGATATAAGAAGTCCTACTTCTTTGTTCATTAAATTTAACTCTTTAAATTTAACTATCTCAACGGGGATTAAAAATTCATTACTTGTGTGACCCTCAATGGTTCAGGGATACAGCTGCCGTGGGCTCACAACTCTTTGTGACTCGGAACAACAATTTTTGACTTGCCCATCGAATCATGGTAAGAGCGCCTAGCAACATCGCCCCATGATTCTCTAGGTATCACTGATAGTGCATGCAAGAACCAGAATATTTTGGTTAGCGTACAGTACGGTCCCTTCATCCATATATCCCGATCGAATCAACAACCATTGGTAAATCGATAGTCGTTCGAGATTCGATAACTATGCAATGCATCTTGAAGATCAAATAGTGACATCGCATGTGCTACTAAGAAACCATTTCTTAAAACACATCATGTACTCTGGCCAGAGATTCGTCACACTAATATCTCCTCAGATTGCATAGGATATCCACACTAGCAAGTATGTGGTGAATCCTTGACAACAAAGCATCGACTCCTATATGTGTCGTAAGTGTACCCAATCCCGACACCTGATGACCCCAATGGAGTCGGTAAACGAGTCAAAGTACAGTACTAGCATATAGAGTCTCAATGATGTTTCAAGTAGTAAGGACTAATGGTGTACAACCAAAACCCCGGACTTTATCCACTCGATAAGTGATAACCACTTGGAAAGTCCGGATAGGGTAGTTCGATCATTCATCGTATGAATATCCATTTGCATGCTTTGAACATCTTTATGTTCCATACCAATGAAATGTGATACTCGGCATCGCAAATGCTAGTCTCAATCTCGAGCGATCCTTAACCTTATTAACGGACGGCTCAATCGACTAGGAACTGTTTAGAATATATAGTGACTATAAGATGTGTTTCATGATAGCCATCCCCATGTGCCACCACATCTTACATACACTATAGCATATTCAAGGTCTTCATCTAAACATCTTATAGTATGTCACAACATAATAATATGATAAAAGATAAAGTAAATGCCATTATAAAAGTGTAAATTATATTAAACAAAAGATTGTTTATACATAGAGTCATAAAAGCCCTTAGCCACAAGTTGGCTCACCGGGCACCCACTCTTTCACATTGTCCTTGGACATAAAGTGTCATCCAATGGATTAGAGGTGGATCGAGCTAAAGTGGTTGCAATTGAGAAGCTTCCAACTCCGAAGAACATAAAGGGCATCAGAAGTTTTTTAGGCCATGCAGGGTTTTATCGGCGTTTCATCAAGGATTTTTCTAAAATCACAATACCCCTGTGTAATTTACTTGAAAAAGATTCTACATTCATTTTTGATGATGATTGTTTGTAGGCCTTTGAAAAGATAAAGACAGCGTTGACCACAGCACCCATCATGATTGCACCGGATTGGAAGGAGCCCTTTGAGCTTATGTGTGATGCTAGTGACTATGCAGTGGGCGCGGTATTAGGCCAGAGGAGAGATAAGATTTTCAGAGCCATATATTATGCCAGCCGCACCATGGATGCCGCCCAGCAAAACTACACTACTACAGAAAAAGAGATGCTTGCAGTAGTTTTTGCTTTTGATAAATTCCGTCCATATTTAATTGGTACTAAAGTAGTTGTTTATACTGACCATGCAGCGATTCGCTACTTGTTTGGCAAAAAGGACGCTAAGCCACGCTTGATAAGGTGGATCCTACTGTTACAAGAGTTTGACTTTGAAATTAAGGATAAGAAGGGAAGTGAAAATCAAGTTGCAGATCACTTATCGAGATTGGAGTTAGAGAACGTGAAGGAGGAGGAAAGCATAAAGGAACTGTTTCCGGATGAACAGATCTTTGAGGTAAGTTCCTATACCCCTTGGTTTGCTGATATAGCGAATTTTTTGTCTTGTGGTGCTATGCCTCCAGAGTTGAATCGACATCAAAAGAAGAAGTTTTTCCATGATGTTAAGTTCTATTTATGGGATGATCCCTATGTTTTCAAACGTTGTGCTGATCAAGTGATTAGACGATGTGTGGCGGGGCAAGAGGCAGCTGAAATTTTGGAACAATGCCATTCCTCTCCCTATGGAGGACATTTTGGAGCCACCCGAACTTCCGCTAAGGTATTACAATCTTGTTTTTATTGTCCTACGTTATTTAAAGATAGTTATACCTTAGTGAAATCATGTGATATGTGCCAGTGAACGGGAAATATTTCTAGAAAGCATGAATTACCCCTCACAAACATTTTAGAAGTTGAATTATTTGATGTGTGGGGTATTGATTTTATGGGTCCTTTTCCCCCTTCATTTGGCTACACTTATATCCTATTAGCAGTGGATTATGTGTCGAAATGGGTGGAAGCAATTGCCACCTCTACTAATGATGCTCGTGTTGTAGTAAAATTTTTGCAGAAGAAAATTTTTACACGGTTTGGGACACCACGAGCAATAATCAGTGATGAAGGTACGCACTTTTGTAATAAAATTTTTAATACCTTGCTCGCTAAGTATGGTGTCAGGCATAAGGTGGCGTGTGCATATCATCCGCAAACCAATGGTCAAGCGGAAATTTCTAACCGAGAAATCAAGCAAGTATTAGAGAAGACGGTGAAGACGAATAGAAAAGATTGGGCACTCAAGCTGGATGACACATTATGGGCATACCGCACTGCGTTCAAAACACCGATTGGGATGTCACCGTATAGGTTGGTGTTTGGTAAGGCATGTCATTTGCCCTTGGAGTTAGAGCATAAACCATTTTGGGCGGTCAAGAAGCTGAATATGGATATCGAAGCATCGGGGGAGTTACGTAAATTACAGTTGACAGAATTGGACGAGTTTCGAAATGATGCATATGAGAATGCCAAGATCTACAAGGAACAAAAAAAGAAGTGGCATGATAAGAACATTGTACCTTGCGAATTCGAACCAGGTCAGAAAGTATTGTTATTTAACTCCCGTCTAAAATTGTTTCCAGGAAAATTGAAGTCCAGATGGTCTGGACCATTTATGGTGGAGAAGGTATATCCGCACGGTGTACAGATGGAAGAATATTCAAAGTGAACGGGCAAAGGGTGAAACATTATCATGGTACTGAAGTACGAAGTACTGAGAGTACTCTCCTCACAGACCCGGCTTAAAACTGGTGCAAGTCCGGCTGAGGACTATAAAACAAGTGCTAAATGGGAGGCAACCCATTTGTCCTTTTCGTTTTAATTTTGTATTTTTGGTTTCTTCTTTGCATTTTGTCATTTCCTTGTTAGTTATATTTTTTTTTTCTTCATTTATTTCATTTTTAGGAACCAATTCCAAAATGTCACGTGCGGCCGCGTGTCCCAAAAATTACAACTGAAGAACTGGTCCAGACGGTTATGCGCGCCCGCGCCTCCTGTGGCGTGCCCGCGCGTGAAGAAAGGCCAATCTCAAAATTATTTTCAGTGCACTATGCGCGCCGCTTCACTTTATGCGCGGGCGCTGGTCACTAGAGCACGCCCGCGCGTCGCTTTACGAATAAAAGAACATAAGCAGTGCCCTATGCGCGCCCGCCATTCCTTACGCGCGCCCGCCCCGCCTAAACTTATTGCCCGATTTCTTTCCCTTCTTTCTCTCATTTCCTTTTTCTATTTTTACCTTATATTTCCTTTTCCTCCAAATCTTTTCTCTCCAAAATGCCGTTTTTTCTCCATCTCTTCTTCTATTGTAATTGTTTTCCCTTTTATCTCTATATTTTTGTTCTTTTCTCTCAATTCATCCTCTCTACCTTATAAATTTTCGTTTCCTCTAATCTCTAACTTCTCGTTCACGGGTGAGGCATCAAGCTTGGTGCAAGGCTATACGTTTCTGGGTTATTGTGGATTTTTCTCTTGCTCCAGTGGTAAGTTCTCTGTTCACGTGTGTGCCCACTTTTCTGTTTATTGGGTTCTTGAACTGGAAGGAGCTTTTGGAGTGGATTTGTCATTTCGTGGGGTGAATTGATTGTCGTAGTGTTACATTGAAGTGTAGAGGTGGGGTGACTGGAATTATTAGTTGTGGGTATCAAGATTGTTGAATTGTTCTTGTGAATTGCATGTTCCTATTGTGCCTGCCAAGTGTTTGATTTATGGCTCCTAAGAAGAAAACAAAGTTGGGGGAATCTTCTTCTCCCACCCCTGATTTTGATAATCATCGTTTTTGGAATCCAACGGCCGAAGCAAATTATCAAGAGTTGCTTTCTAAGAATATTTTGCCTGAGAGAGGATTTGACACTACCATTGGTTTTGAGCCAAATGGAATTATTAGATGCAATGTCGGGGATGAGGCGATACAGCGTCAATGGCTTTAATTTGTTAAGCAGCCTCAAGAAGCTGTTATTTCAGTGGTGCGAGAGTTTTATGCCAATCTGAAAGTTAAACACGTTGACTTCAAAGTATTAGTCAGAGGACACATGGTGCCATTTGATTCGGTTGCCATTAATACTCTCTTTCAGATTCCGCCAATAGATAATGATGAGTATATGGCATATCAATCTGGGGACATTGATTATGATGCTATTATCCAATCTATCTGTGTCGAGGGAGCTGTGTGGAGATTGGGAAGTGATTTTAAACCTTCCAAGTTGCGAAAGGTTGATTTGAAAAGTGATGCCAAGAGATGGTACGCTCTCGTCTGTGCTCGACTAAAGCCCACAGACCATGATCATGAGTTCACACGTGAAAGGGCGATTCTTGTTTATTGCATCGTGGAAGGAATGGCTATGGATTTGGGCCGTATCTGACAAGAGACGATTCAAAATGTGTTTACTGGTCGATCAAGGGGTGGCCTTGCTTTGCCTTCCATTATTACTGATTTGTGTGAAGTAGTGGGGGTTGATTAGAGCCCGACTGAAGAGTTGTTGAAGCCTACGGCTCTCATACCCGGTGGTTCTATGTCCTCTCGCCACCAATATGCTAGTGAACAAAGAGAACGTGCGGCTAGAAGATCTTTCAATGCTCGAGCTGCTGCTAGTCGAGCTTCTGCATCACAGTCTGCGACGCCTCCTTCTTTGGAAGCGCGGGTTACTTCCATTGAGGAAGGTTTGCGCCAACATCGTCAAGAATTCCATCACTTTCAGCAAAGACATGACGTTTTCATAGATTACAAGATGGGATTCACTGGTGCATTAAGCCACTAATTTCCTCAAGCGGCGAGTTCGGCTCATCCTTTTCCCCCTTTTCCTCAGTGGCCACCTGCTTGTGGTACTTCAAACCCGACACCTGCTGTTGATAGTCACGATATGAGTGATGATAGCGACGACCACTGACGGTCGTCGTTTGCGGTACATGTCCTATTTCTTTCTTGTTTAAATCATTGAGGACACTGATTGTACCATGTAGTAGCCCGAACCCTAATTGAGTAATTAAAGGATTAATGCTAATTAAATAAATTGGGGATTGGACGGATCGGAAGCTCCGATCGGGATCGGCAGCTCCGATGAGGATCGGAGGCACCGATGATATTACTTCATCCATGACGTGTGGCTGGATCGGAAGCTCCGATCAGGACCGGAGGCTCCGATCACCCCTATCCGGAGTCATCAAGTGATATTTTGACACGTGGCAGATCAGGATCTTCGGAAGCTCCGATGGCAGGATCGGACGTTCCGATCCAGGTTCGGACGTTCCGATCGTTGTCTATAAATAGAAGGCCGAGACTTCATTTCTCCTTGCCAATTCCGGATTTCCTCTCTATTTCTAGTCATATTCGAGCTGTTCTAGTCTTCTTAGGCTTGGTCCGGAGGTCGGAGAGGCGTTCGATAGTCGTAGCGGAGTTGTGCCCAAGTTCTGGAGGCATCGACATCAAAGGGCTAACGACGGACGAAGGTATAGCTTTTGCTTCCTATAAATATTTAGGAGTATGCAATAGCTTAGTTAAGGCTTTTAGAGCACTTTAATGATAGTAGTATCTTTTGGCAGTGTAGAGCAGACTATAGGCGTGGACCTAGAGTTGGTAGAGCTTGCACTGTTTTGTGGTACGAAAGTACTGTTCGAGATATCCTGACTGAGTATGCATGTATTACGTGACTGCATGATTTATATGTCATGATATTATGCTGCATTCATTTGCATCTTGCTGTATCTCTTTCGAGATGTCTGTTAGTAGGGTTGTACCCTATCCTGTTAGTGGATGGACTTCCATCGATTTGGGTCCGGCGTATCCACGGTTATCTCGGTATGGGAGCCACCTCCTGAAGCGACGGCACAGCGTGCTACATACCAGGGCCCGGTCTGTCTCTGTTATCTGATCCTTGACCTCGAGTCTATAGGGAGTTCACTTTGCATGCATGTATACTCATACTCTCGCACTGAGCGTTTTATGCTCACGTCTCGTACTCTGTATTTTCTGGACACCCTATTCCATGGGGCAGGTTTGCGATTGGACGAGGAGGGTGGATCCAGGAGGGTCTAGTCAGTGGTTGGCCAGCTGGAGCTTCGTCTAGGCTTTATTACTGTTGTTTGGGCTTATACAGCTATTCGATTTGGTTGTATAATATTGGATAATTACAGATTCCTTTACTTGGGATTGTATAATGTTTTTGGTTTCCGCAGTTTTATTCTGATATCTGTTTTATTAAGTTAATTGCATGCATAAGTTCTGTTTAGTAGGTGATCCGGGTAAGGGTCACTACATTTATGGTATCAGAGCATGCAAAAGATTTCTTGGGATTTAGTCTCATCTTGAGGTATTTTTGTAGATGTCAAATCGTGATGACCAGAGTTCTCATGGCAGTATTGGTGGGCGTTGGGGTGATGCCGACCGGGAGCCTCGTCGAGAACGGCGTCATCGTCACCATGACGACGAGCGTTTCACTGTGCGACGATTCTTAGTTATGGGTCCTAAGCCCTTAGTTGGAGGTGAGTCTCCGGAGGATGCGGAGAACTGGTTAGACCGCATGGAGACGACTTTTCAGACTTTCCAATGCACCGATGAGAAGAGGGTGGAAACCCTTGGCTATCTTCTGGATGGGCGTGCGCGCAGGTGGTGGAGGTTTACTTCTGCACCTTTTGTTGCGGCGAGAGGAGTGGCCACCTGGGCCGAGTTTCGCACAGCTTTCCAAAAGCGGTATTTTCCTCCTGCACTCCGACAGTCGAAGGCAGGCGAGCTACTGAGTCTGCGACAGGGAACTATGTCTATCGATGAGTATCAGCAGAGGTTCTTTGATCTGCTATCCTATTGCCCCGAGATTGCTGATAGCTCAGAGATGAAGTATAATCTGTTCCTTCAGGGCCTTAACCCTGAGATCCATGACCGTGTTGCGGTTGGCGACGACATGTCCTACGAGGGTTTGGTGAGCCGTTGTCACCAGGCGGAGGATAGCATTCGGCGGAACAGGTCTTTCTCTCAGTCGAGACCTGCTAGTTCTTTGGCCCCCCGTGCCCAGTCATTCAAGAAGTCCGGGTCTACTTCTTCCTCTGGTTCGGGAGGTGTTGTCCGTTTCGGTAAGAAGGACAAGTGTGATCACTGTGGGAAGAACCATCCATCCGACAAGTGCCGCAGAGCTTCTGGAGCTTGTTTCCATTGTGGAGAGACTGGTCATATCCGGAGGGATTGTCCACTATCTTGGGGAGGTGGTTCTGGATCTGGTTCAGGATCTGGTTCTCAGGCTACCGTACAGCAGAGGTCGCAGGGACAGTCTGCTGGGAGTTCTCATTTGAGGCCACGAGCTTCTGGCCAGGTGTTTGCCCTGAGACATGATCAGGCAGTGGAGGAGAATGAGAAAGTCATCGCAGGTACATTTATGCTTTATGGTATACCTGCTCTTGTACTTATTGACACTGGTGCATCTCATTCCTTCATTTCTGCACGTTTTGTTAAGAGGCATAAGTTACCATGCATTGCACTAGACGTAGTGATGTCTGTTTCTACTCCGACGGGCCAATCTGCTTTGGCTAAGCGTCTAGTGATGGGTTGCCCTTTAGAGTTCGAAGGGAACATTCTGTTAGCGAATCTCATGGTCCTGGTGATGGACGACTTTGATTGCATTCTGGGAATAGATGTGCTGACTACCTATCGAGCTTCAGTGGACTGCTATCAGAGATTAGTACGCTTTCATCCGGAAGGGAGTGAGAGTTGGTTTTTCTATGGTGAGGGAGCGCGACCCCCGATGCCTTTGGTATCCGCTTTGAGAGCCTGTCGAGCTCTAGAGTCTGGCGGGGAAGGCTACCTTATCTATGCAGTTGATTTGTCCGCTGAGAGTATTGGGATAGAGAGCATTCCTGTCGTGGATGAATTTCCAGATGTGTTTCCTGATGAGATTCCGGGTTTTCCTCCTGCTAGGGAAGTCGAGTTTGTCATAGAGTTGATGCCGGGTACTTCGCCTATTTCTAGAGCACCGTATCGTCTGGCTCCGTCAGAGATGCGTGAGTTGAAGAATCAGCTACAGGATCTTTTGGACAAGGGGTACATTCGTCCTAGTGTATCTCCTTGGGGAGCTCCTGTTCTCTTCGTGAAGAAGAAGGATGGGTCGATGCGGCTGTGCATTGACTATCGGAAGCTGAATCGAGTCACTGTGAAGAACAAGTATCCGTTGCCTCGTATTGATGACTTGTTTGATCAGCTGCAGGGCACGTCAATTTACTCCAAGATTGACTTGAAATCTGGGTATCATCAGTTGAGAGTCCGTGATCAGGACGTAGCCAAGACTGCATTCCGTACTCGCTATGGGCATTACGAGTTCCTAGTGATGCCATTTGGTTTGACCAATGCGCCGGCTATATTCATGGATCTGATGAACCGTGTATTCAGGGAGTATTTGGACAAGTTTGTCGTGGTCTTCATTGACGACATCTTGGTGTATTCGCGTAATACGGAAGAGCATGTTTCTCACTTGCGGTTGGTACTACAGACTCTTCGAGATGAGCAATTGTACGCCAAGCTGAGCAAGTGTGAGTTCTGGATGGATAGAGTGGTCTTTTTTGGCCATATCATATCGAGGGAGGGGATTTCTGTTGATCCAAGCAAGATTGAAGCGGTACTTAATTGGTCGCGTCCGACGACAGTTGCTGAGATCCGTAGTTTTCTGGGTCTAGCAGGGTATTATCGTCGCTTCATTCTGAATTTCTCTCAGTTAGCTCGACCGTTGACGCAGCTTACCCGCAAGGGTGTGGATTTCGAGTGGTCCTCCGAGTGTGAGGAGAATTTCCGTGAGCTTCGACGACGATTGACTTCTGCGCCGGTGTTAGCATTACCGTCAGGATCTGGAGGGTATGTAGTTTACACGGATGCTTCTCTTCAGGGGTTAGGTTGTGTCCTGACTCAGAATGGGCATGTGATCGCATACGCTTCTAGACAGCTGAAGCTTCACGAGGACAACTACCCAGTCCATGATTTGGAATTGGCAGCCATTGTGTTCGCTTTGAAGATCTGGCGTCATTATCTTTATGGCGAGAAATTTGAGATCTTCACCGACCATAAGAGTCTCAAGTATTTGTTCACTCAGGCAGAATTGAACATGAGGCAGAGACGTTGGATGGATTTGCTTAAGGACTATGATTGCGAGATTAAGTACCATCCGGGAGCTGCTAATCTCACCGCTGATGCTTTGAGTCGCAAGGTGCGACTATCCGCACTTCAGACTTGTTCGATGTCTAGTGCGATTAGTGACTGTTGTACTTCAGGTTATACCTTCAAGCATAAGAAAGGTATGCAGAGTATCCAGATGTTCGCGATATTATCTGAGCCAGCCTTGTACTCGCGGATCCGAGATGCTCAGATGTTTGATTCAAAGACCCAGCGTTTAGCTCGTCTAGCTAACGAGGGTAGCTCGTCTGGATTTCATTATCAGTCAGATGGCTTTTTGTGTTTGTCTGGTAGGCTTGTGATTCCACAGGATGAAGAGTTGCGAGATGAGATTTTATCTCAGGCACATCGCACTAAGTTGAGTATTCATCCTGGGAGCAACAAGATGTACAAGGATCTACGTACTCGTTTCTGGTGGAAGGGAATGAAACGCAGTGTTTATCAGTTTGTTTCCAGATGTTTGGTGTGTCAACAGGTCAAGGCAGAGCACCGACGACCTGGAGGATTGCTTCACAGTCTGCCTATTCCTGAATGGAAATGGGAGTTTATCACTATGGACTTTGTGACCCATTTGACGGTATCCCCGAGGAACTGTGATGCTATCTGGGTGGTGGTGGACCGACTCACCAAGTCAGCGCATTTCATTGCCTATAGCCGAGAGTACTCTGTGGATCGCATGGCACGGATGTACATTCAGGAGATTGTTCGACTTCATGGAGTGCCTGTGAGCATTGTCAGCGATCGGGACCCCAGGTTTACTTCTAGATTCTGGGGGAGTTTTTAGCGTGCGATGGGTACTACTCTCAGTTTGAGTACAGCCTATCATCCAGAGACTGATGGTCAGTCAGAGCGCACTATCCGTACGTTAGAGGATATGCTTAGAGCGTGCGTCTTGGATTTTGGTTCAGCCTGGCAGGATCATTTGCCGTTGATTGAGTTCGCTTACAACAACAGCTATCGCACTAGTATTGGGATGGCACCTTTTGAGGCGTTGTATGGGCGACGTTGTCGTACTCCACTCTTCTGGGAAGAAGTGGGGGAGAGACAGGCTGAGGGACCGGAGTTTATCCAGCAGGCGATAGATATTGTTGATCAAATCAAGAAACGGATTAAGACTGCACAGGATCGTCAGGCCAGCTATGCTAATATCAAGCGTAGGCCTTTGCAGTTCGAAGTCGGGGAGAAAGTGTTTCTGAGAGTGTCACCTTTCCGCAAGATTCTCAGATTTGACCTTAAGGGCAAGTTGTCTCCCAGATTTATCGGTCCGTTTGAGATCTTGGAAAGTATTGGCGATTTGGCTTATCGACTAGCTTTGCCACCGCATCTATCCAGTATTCACGACGTGTTCCACGTATCTCTGTTGCGACGGTATGTGGCGGATGAATCTCATATTCTGCAGCGGTCTGAGGTTCAGGTAGACAAGGATTTAACTTATGTTGAGAAACCTCTTCGCATCCTTGATTTTAAGGATAAGGTTTTACGGAACAAAGTCATTCCTTTGGTTTTAGTTCAGTGGCAGCGCCGAGGCACTGAGGAAGCTACTTGGGAGCTTGAGGACAGGATGCGTAAAGACCATCCTGAGTTGATTTGATTTCATTCTTTAAGTTGTATTCAGTTGCAAACTCTGTAAACGTTTGTTTGAATAAAGAATGTTTCTGATTTCTGTATTTGCATTCGGTACTTAAGATCTGATTTCGAGGACGAAATATCTTAAGTGGGGGAGAATGTAGTAGCCCGAACCCTAATTGAGTAATTAAAGGATTAATGCTAATTAAATAAATTGGGAATTGGACGGATCGGAAGCTCCGATGAGGATCGGAGGCACCGATGATATTACGTCATCCATGACGTGTGGCTGGATCGGAAGCTCCGATCAGGACCGGAGGCTCCGATCACCCCTATCCGGAGTCATCAAGTGATATTTTGACACGTGGCAGATCAGGATCTTCGGAAGCTCCGTTGGCAGGATCGGACGTTCCGATCGAGGTTCGGACGTTTCGATCGAGGATCGGAGGCTCCGATCGTTGTCTATAAATAGAAGGCCGAGACTTCATTTCTCCTTGCCAATTCCGGATTTCCTCTCTATTTCTAGTCATATTCGAGCTGTTCTAGTCTTCTTAGGCTTGGTCCGGAGGTCGGAGAGGCGTTCGATAGTCGTAGCGGAGTTGTGCCCAAGTTCTGGAGGCATCGACATCAAAGGGCTAACGACGGACGAAGGTATAGCTTTTGCTTCCTATAAATATTTAGGAGTATGCAATAGCTTAGTTAAGGCTTTTAGAGCACTTTAATGATAGTAGTATCTTTTGGCAGTGTAGAGCAGACTATAGGCGTGGACCTAGAGTTGGTAGAGCTTGCACTGTTTTGAGATACGAAAGTACTGTTCGAGATATCCTGACTGAGTATGCATGTATTACGTGACTGCATGATTTATATGTCATGATATTATGCTGCATTCATTTGCATCTTGCTGTATCTCTTTCGAGATGTCTGTTAGTAGGGTTGTACCCTATCCTGTTAGTGGATGGACTTCCATCGATTTGGGTCCGGCGTATCCACGGTTATCTTGGTATGGGAGCCACCTCCTGAAGCGATGGCACAGCGTGCTACATACCAGGGCCCGGTCTGTCTCTGTTATCTGATCCTTGACCTCGAGTCTATAGGGAGTTCACTTTGCATGCATGTATACTCATACTCTCGCACTGAGCGTTTTATGCTCACGTCTCGTACTCTGTATTTTCTGGACACCCTATTCCATGGGGCAGGTTTGCGATTGGACGAGGAGGGTGGATCCAGGAGGGGCTAGTCAGTGGTTGGCCAGCTGGAGCTTCGTCTAGGCTTTATTACTGTTGTTTGGGTTTATACAGCTATTCGATTTGGTTGTATAATATTGGATAATTACAGATTCCTTTACATGGGATTGTATAATGTTTTTGGTTTCCGCAGTTTTATTCTGATATCTGTTTTATTAAGTGTTTAGTAAGTTCTGTTTAGTAGGTGATCCGGGTAAGGGTCACTACATACCAAGTTTGGGGGGATTTTGCTTCGTGATTCCAAAGTGCTGAATGTTTTTTTATTCCTTTTTGTGTGTTTTGTTTTATTTTGTTTCTGTTTATTGTGTTAGTCTTCTGTATTGTGTAGTGGTGGGATGCATTTGCGAGATTGGATTAGTTTGTGAGGTTGTGAAAGGGTGAATTGTTGAGTGAATGTGAGTTACATCCAAGAAACCATGAAAGAAATGAAAATACATTGGCCAATGATGCAAATGAAATTTTTTAGCTTTACTCCATGATTGAACTAAAAGAATTTTTATCAGTAAACCACTGAAATGAATGAATCCCTATACATTCTGTGCTTTTGCTTAAGTCTGAATAAAAACATACAAACATAGAAGTGAATGAGGCAATTCTTGAGATTTTTGGGCTTGATTTTTATTAGAATTATTGTATCCTTAGTTGCCCTTTGAGCTTTCACAAGATATACATGAGTACTTTAGGTACGTGATCTGAGTTGAAAATCATCGTTTTCTGTTGATTATTATTTCTTTTCTGCACTGTTAAAATTTGTGTGATTTACTTGTGAATTGAGATTGTATAGAACTAGTTTGGACACCCTTTGAGGCGCAATACGGGCAATACTGAGATTAGGGATGATTTAGGCATTTTTTTTTTCTGAATTCGTTTGAGCCTTTCAAGCTACCTTATTAATTTTATCCCTAGTACCTTGTTTGAGCTTTATCTGAAAATCGAATGGCATGCGTGTAAACGTGTGATTATACCCCCATTCGTGATTATTTCAAGGTCCTACATTGACTACCCGATAGCTTATACACTAATTCCTACCTTTAAGGTAGTAAATTGAATGCTAAATTGTGATATGCTCCTAGTTTTATTTGTGAAAAAATGGAATGGTGTGATGATGAATTGAAAAGATGCAAAGAGGTAGTAGAAAGTTGAAAAAAAAAAAAAAATCCAATCTCGCAAATGAAGTGAATTGAAGAAGAAAGAATGTGAAATTGTGAATGAAAAAGGAGTTGAAGTTAGATTGAGCATGAATATGAATTACTCCTTATTTTGAATTCTTTTCCTTCATTTGTAGCCATGAGCCAGACCTTACATTTTAAGCCAATTAAGTCCTATTGACCGAGTCTCAGTTGCCCAATATACTAGTGAAGAAGGGTTGCGAGAATCTAGCCTATGGATGATTGATTGACACTCTTAATGAAAATGAATTTTTGACCGAAACACGCACACAAGTTTCTTTTGTGAAATAACCTGATTTTTGCGTGGGTTTCAAAAGTAATTATCCTGTGTTTGATCCTTTTACCTGTTAAAGTCCTCCTGATCTATGAATTTGTGAATTGAGTTAGATAAGAGTATTTTTCACGTGAGTTGCGGGATTTGTAATTTTTGGAGGTCACTAACTTGTG
This sequence comes from Henckelia pumila, assembly GCF_033568475.1. Taxonomy (NCBI): domain Eukaryota; kingdom Viridiplantae; phylum Streptophyta; class Magnoliopsida; order Lamiales; family Gesneriaceae; genus Henckelia; species Henckelia pumila. The sequence continues at coordinate 35,975,451 of NC_133120.1, read as the reverse complement.
TTTGAAAAATTTTAGTTTGATATGATTGGATGAAATTTTTTGAATATTTTGCTAAGGCTATTGTTTCATAGTATTTCTTGGTTGGTCTTGATTTGTTGAGTGGAATAGTTAGTGTTTTGTGTTTGAGGCTTTAATTATTTTTGCTCGGGACTAGCAAACATTTAAGTTTGGGGGAATTTGATAAGTGCCTTTTGTGCACGTAATTTGTGTTGATATTATTGGATAATTGCTTGGTTTCGAGCTGTATTATGTGGAAGTTGTTGTTGTTTTTGTTGGATGTTAGGAATTACACAAAATAATGAATGTATGATAGAAGGAATCATAGAAGTCAAGTAAAGAGCGAAGCAAGCGAAGATGGTTCGTAGTTTGAAGAAACCTGGACAGACGACTATGCGCGCCCGCGCCTGTCGTGGTGCGCCCGCGCGTCAACTGAAGTGAAACTCAACAATTTTTCCACAGGAAGCTATGCGCGCCCGTGCTTGGTGTGGTGCGCCCGCGCATGAAGTTTAGTTATTAAATGTCTGAGACAGTGTACTATGCGCGCCCGCCTCTCCTGTGGTATGCCCGCGCGTCGTAGTCTGTATGACGAAGTGTTGTGTTTAATTTTGGGAATTTTTGGATACTTTTGAAAGGTGTTTGGACGAATCTTAAGGGTATATTTAAGGGTTTTTCAGACCTAATGAGGAGGAGGAAGCGGCCACTACACAAAAATAATCTTGAGAGAAAAGTTGTTAAAGTTTCGATCGAGATTTGGAGTTGCTTGGAACGAAGACGAAGACTTTTCAACCGGACACGGAAGAAAGACTTCGGATTTGTTATCTTTACTTTATTTATTTCTTTTGAGATTGAATTATGTTTGAATTTCTGAACATGATTTATATTGCTTTGAATTTTATTATGAACTAAACTTTTTAAGTCTAGATGTCGATGTAGCCTGGTCAAGACATATTTATGAATGGTTGATTTTTATGAATAGAATTCTTCTAAATTAATCGTGATTCTAGGTTTGATAGTCTTTTCAATTTACAGGACATAAATTGATTTGTCATATTTATTCAGAATCCGGCACTCGGGAGAGGGGATTTAGAATAGGATCAATAGAATTCACACTTTTAATTGTTTATATGACTCGGGAGAGCTTATAACTTTAATAGAACTTAAAAAGAACATTGTTTCACACATATCATTACAAGTAGATTTTTATAGGGATATTGAAATCGATCTGTAATTGATACATTCTATTTGATACTCGGGAGAGGGAAATAGTATAATCTATGTGTTCTTGGTTATTAATTTAAATGAATTCATGAAAATAGATTGATTGAGATTGAATATTGTTGAGACCAGGTGAAATCAAACCTCTAGATTATTTTCCTTTGATTGATAATCTTTAAAGAATTGTGTTTGTGCGCGCTTTTCAATTTTCTCTATTTATTTACTTTGTCATTACCCTTCTAAAGTTTAATTTTCTAAATAAAATTAAGACTATTTTAATTGCAAGTATTGAATATTTTCAAATTATTCCCTGTGGGATCGACACTCTATTTTTCACTTTACTAAAACTTGACACTCGTACGCTTGCGAGTAATTTTTCACAATAACTGGCAAGAGCACCAGGTCATGTTATAGATAGTGATTAAAAGTCAGATGTCGAACCTACAGGGACTGTTATTTTGTAAGTGCCAAAATATGATTATTTCTACATAATCTAGACCAATCAATAAAAGAGATGAAATTTCAGATTTTTAACTAAGAAATAAAATTGCAAATAAAATTCACTTAAGTAAAACACAGCGAGAATTTTGGATTAAATTCAAATATGAGAAGATCAATCAAGGACACACGTAGGTACCGAACAAATCATGTAACATGCAGCCGATTCAGGACTCAGATTTAATCTTATATTACGAGAATTCTCCTATTTTGTTTAAATGTCTATTTCTAGAACAATCAAACTGTAGTAGCCCGAACCCTAATTGAGTAATTAAAGGATTAATTCTAATTAAATAAATTGGGGATTGGACGGATCGGAAGCTCCGAAGGGAGGATCGGAAGCTCCGATCGGGATCGGAAGCTCCGATGAGGATCGGAGGCACCGATGATATTACGTCATCCATGACGTGTGGCTGGATCGGAAGCTCCGATCAGGACCGGAGGCTCCGATCACCCCTATCTGGAGTCAACAAGTGATATTTTGACACGTGGCAGATCAGGATCTTCGGAAGCTCCGATGGCAGGATCGGACGTTCCGATCGAGGTTCGGACGTTCCGATCGAGGATCGGAGGCTCCGATCGTTGTCTATAAATAGAAGGCCGAGACTTCATTTCTCCTTGCCAATTCCGGATTTCCTCCCTATTTCTAGTCATATTCGAGCTGTTCTAGTCTTCTTAGGCTTGGTCCGGAGGTCGGAGAGGCGTTCGGTAGTCGTAGCGGAGTTGTGCCCAAGTTCTGGAGGCATCGACATCAAAGGGCTAACGACGGACGAAGGTATAGCTTTTGCTTCCTATAAATATTTAGGAGTATGCAATAGCTTAGTTAAGGCTTTTAGAGCACTTTAATGATAGTAGTATCATTTCGCTGTGTAGGCGGACTTTAGGCTTGGACTTAGAGCTGGTAGTGCCTACCTGGTATTTTGAGGTACGGAAGTACTGTTCGAGATATCCTGACTGAGTATGCATGTATTATGTGACCGCATGATTTATATGCCATGATATTATGCTGCATTCATTTGCATCTTGCTGTATCTCCTTCGAGATGTCTGTTAGTAGGGTTGTACCCTATCCTGTTAGTGGATGGACTTCCATCGATTTGGGTCCGGCGTATCCACAGTTATCTCGGTATGGGAGCCACCTCCTGAAGCGACGGCACAGCGTGCTACATACCAGGGCCCGGTCTGTCTCTGTTATCTGATCCTTGACCTCGAGTCTATAGGGAGTTCACTTTGCATGCATGTATACTCATACTCTCGCACTGAGCGTTTTATGCTCACGTCTCGTACTCTGTATTTTCTGGACACCCTATTCCATGGGGCAGGTTTGCGATTGGACGAGGAGGGTGGATCCAGGAGGGGCTAGTCAGTGGTTGGCCAGCTGGAGCTTCGTCTAGGCTTTATTACTGTTGTTTGGGTTTATACAGCTATTCGATTTGGTTGTATATTATTGGATAATTACAGATTCCTTTACTTGGGATTGTATAATGTTATTGGTTTCCGCAGTTTTATTCTTATATCTGTTTCTTTAAGTTAATTGCATGCCTAAGTTCTGTTTAGTAGGTGATCCGGGTAAGGGTCACTACACAAACCTATTCAAATATTGACATATCAATTTTCATGATTCTAATGAAACTCAAATGCATTATGAACTATGAGAATTCAGTTTTGACCTAAAATCGCACGATGAAATAGAAAAGTCAATTTTACCTCGTGTCAATTATTAGAGTGATCGAAATCAATTTCTCCTCTGTCGACTTGGAATAGATTAACATGCAAGCAAACATTTGATCAAGCTATTCACAAAACAAATATAAATCTAACAATCAATAAATTATAACCAAATATGAAAAATCTCAAATAAACATATAAGTTTTCTACATAAATTTGTCCGGCCCAATCACGTGGCCTTGATCGAAAAGAAAGAACAACTCAAGGTCTAACATAATTCTCAATTAAATTTTTCAATACAAAACATAAATCAAAAATCAAAAATAAAAGAAAAGAAGAAGAATAGATTGGTAGATGATGAACTAGCCGCCTCTTGCCTCTTAAATCCTTTATTGTCACCCTTAATTTGATGGAAATAAATATTTTTATAAGCCCATGGATCCCCAAAATATAGTGTCCAACCCGAACAAGAGTTCCCATATTTAAAAATTTTGTGCCATATTTAAAAATTTTGTGCGTCATTCTCGCAAGAGCGCGCAAACATGCGCCCTAGCGAGACAATCTCTGTTCAGAGTAATTTCTCGTTCCACTTTTCTTTCTAGAGCGCGCAAACATGCGCTTTAGCAAGACAATTTCTGCTCGAATTCCTCATGATGCATCACTCGCTTGGGCGCACAAACATGCGCCCTAGCGAGAATTCTTTTGTCTCAAATTTCAGCTTTTCTTCAATTTATCCAACTTTTCTGCAAATAAACCAAGGGAGATGAAATGAAGACACAATGCATGAAATATGATTAAAATACTCAAAAACATAAAGAACACAACATAAATGCATGCAAATAATCAAATATACTAACACAAAAAATATGCACACAAAACATGCTTATTAAGTACGGATAGTGCGCTACGACTGACCGTCAATTTTTGGATTATAAGCAGTACTCAAAATGAGTGTAGTACCCAATGCATGCAGGAAACTCCCCCAGAATCTAGAAGTAAACCTGGGGTCTCGATCACTGTCAATACTCACTGGTACTCCATGGAATCTCACAATCTCCTGACTGTATAAGCGGTCCATCCGAACAAAAGTATAAACTCGGTTATACGGAATAAAGTGTGCTGACTTGGTGAGTCGATCCACCACAACCCATATAGCGTCACAATTCCTCGAGGATACTTGAAAATGGGTCACGAAGTCCATCGTGATCAACTCAAATTTCCACTCAGGAATAAGTAAACTGTGAAGCAATCCTCCAGGTCATCGGTGTTCTGCCTTAACTTGTTGACACACCAGACACTTGTACACATATTGATACACATTTAGTTTCATTCCCTTCTACCAAAACCGAGTCCGCAAATCCTTTTACATCTTATTGATCTCTAGATAAATAATCAACTTGGTACGATGCGCTTGAGATAGAATTTCACTCCTCAGAGTATCGTCCTCAGGTACTACAATAAGGATTGACAAACACAAGAAACCATCAGCCTGATAGTGAAATACAGACGTACTATCATCTCAAGCTAATCAATCCAATCTCGGATCAGACATCTGAGCATCTCGAATCTGAGAGTACAAGGCTGGCTCAGATAAAATTGAAAACATTTGAATACTCCTCATACCTTTCTTATGCTTGAAGGTATATCCCGAAGAACAAAAATCCTGAATTATACTGGAAACAAGACAAGTATGAAGTGCAGATACTCGCACCTTATGACTCAAAGAATCCGTAGTGAGATTAGCAGCTTCTGGGTGATATTTAATCTCACAGTCATAATCCTTAAGCAAATTCATCCAACGTAGCTTTCTCATGCTCAAATTTTTCACCATACAGGTAATGGCGCCAGATTTTCAATGCAAAGATAATAGCTGCTAACTTCTAATCATGCATTGGATAATTATCCTCGTGAACTTTCAACTGACTAGAAGTGTATGCAATAACATGCATATTTTGAGTCAGGATATAGCCTAAATCCTGCAGAGAAGCATCATTATAAACTACATACCCTCCAGATCCAGACGGTAATGCCAAGATAGGCGCTGAAGTTAACTGTCGACGAAGTTCAGAGAAATTCTCCTCATACTCTAAGGACCATTCAAAATCTACGCCCTTCCAAGTAAGTTGCATCAGGGGTCAATCTAGCTGCTATAAATTAGCGATGAAACGACGATAATAACCTGCCAGACCCAGAAAACTACGGATCTCAGCCACTGTCTTCGGACGCGACCAATTCAATATAGCCTCAATCTTGCTCGGATCAATTGAAAATCCCTTACTGAATATAATATGGACAAGAAATACCACACGATCAATCTAGAATTCGCACTTACTCAACTTTGCATACAATTTCTTCTCTCGAAGAGTATGCAATACAAGTCTTAGATGGTACACATGCTCATTCACGTCACGTGAGTATACCAGGATATCGTCAATAAAGACAACCACAAACTTGTCCAGAAACTCTCAAAATACCCGATTCATCAAATCCATAAATACAGCCGGTGCATTAGTCAACCCAAATGACATCATTAAAAACTCATAATTCTCATACCTGGTTTTAAATGCAGTCTTGGCTATATACTGATCTCTGACTCGCATTTGGTGATATCCAGATCTGAAGTAAATCTTGGAGTAAACTGAAGTACTATAGTGACCCTTACCCAGATCACCTACTAACAGAACTTAGGCATGCAATTAACTTAATTAAACGGATATCAGAATAAAACTGCGGAAAACATAGACATTATACAATTCCAATTAAAGGAATCTGTAATTTATCAAAATAATATACAACCAAATCGAATAGCTGTATCAACCTCAAAACAACAGAAAAAAAACCTAGACGAAGCTCCAGCTGGTCAACCACTGACTAGCCCCTCTTGGATCCACCCGCCTCGTTCAGTCGCAAACCTGCCCCATGGAATAGGGTGTCTAGAAACACAGAGTACGAGACGTGAGCATAAAACGCTAAGTACGAGAGTATGAGTATACATGCATGCAAAGTGAACTCCCTATAAACTCGAGGTCAAGGATCAGATAACAGAGACAGACCGGGCCCTGGTATGTAGCACGCTGTGCCGTCGCTTCAGGAGGTGGCTCCCATACCATAATACCAGTGGATTTACCGGACCCAAAGCCATGGAAGTCCATCCACTAACAGGATAGGGTACAACCCTACTAACAAACATCTCGAAGGAGATAGCTCAGTATGCAAATGAATGCAGCATAAATCAATGACATATAAACCATGCAGTCACATAATACATGCATACTCAGTCAGGATATCTCGAACAGTACTTCCGTACCTCAAATCAGTGCAAGCTCTACCAACTCTAGGTCCACGCCTATAGTCTGCTCTACACTGCCAAATGATACTACTATCATTAAAGTGCACTAAAAGCCTTAACTAAGCTATTGCATACTCCTAAATATTTATAGGAAGCAAAAGCTATACCTTCGTCCGTCGTTAGCCCTTTGATGTCGATGCCTCCAGAACTTGGGCACAACTCTGCTACGACAATCGAACGCCTCGACGACTCCCAAGTAAAGCCTAGGAAGGCTAGAACAACTCGAATACGACTAAAGTAGAGAGGAAATCCGGAATTGGCAATTGAAAATGAATTCTCGGCCTTCTATTTATAGACAACGATCGGAGCTTCCGATCCTCGATCGGAAAGTCCGAACCTCGATCGGAACGTCCGATCCTGCCATCGGAGCTTCCAAAGATCTTGATTTGCCATGTGTCAAAATATAACTTGTTGACTCCGGATAGGGGTGATCGGAGCTTCCGATCCTGATCGAAGCTTCCGATCTAACCACACGTCATGCCTGCCGTAATATGATCGGAGCTTCCGATCCAGTTCGGAACTTCCGAACTCACCTTCGGAGCTTCCGAACTCTACCCAAGTAATTATGATTAATTCCTTAATTACTGATTTTGGTTACGGGCTACTACATTCTCCCTCACTTAAGATATTTTGTCCTCGAAATCAGATCTTAAGTACTGAATGTAATACAGAAATCAGAAACATTCTTTATTCAAATCAAACGTTTACAGAGTTTGCAACAGAATACAACTTCAGAATGAAATCAAAACAACTCAGGATGGTCTTCACGCATCCTGTCCTCAAGCTCCCAAGTAGCTTCCTCAGTGCCTCAGTGCTGACACTGAACTAAAACCAAAGGAATGACTTTGTTCCGTAAAACCTTATCATTATAATCCAGGATACGAATAGGTTTCTCAACATAGGTCAAATCCTTGTTCACCTGAACCTCAGACCGTTGCAGAATATGAGATTCATCCACCACATACCGTCACAACAGAGATACGTGGAACACGTCGTGAATACTGGATAGATGCGGTGGAAAAGCTAGTCGATAAGCCAAATCATCAATGCTCTCCATGATCTCAAACGGACCGATAAACCTGGGAGATAACTTGTCCTTAAGGCCGAATCTGAGAATCTTGCGGAAAGGTGACACTTTCAAAAACACTTTCTCCCCGACATCGAACTGCAAAGGCCTACGCTTGATATTGGCATAGCTGGCCTGACGATCCTGTGCAGTCTTAATCCGTTTCTTGATCTGATCAACAATGTCTATCGCCTGCTGGATAAACTCTGGTCCCTCAGCCTGTCTCTCCCCCACTTCTTCCCAGAAGAGTGGAGTACGACAACGTCGCCCGTACAATGCCTCAAAAGGTGCCATCCCAATACTAGTATGATAGCTGTTGTTGTACGCGAACTCGATCAATGGCAAATGATCCTGCCAGGCTGAACCAAAATCCATAACGCACGCTCGAAGCATATCCTCCAAAGTACGGATAGTGCGCTCTGACTGACCATCTGTCTCCGGATGATAGGCTGTACTCAAATTGAGAGTAGTACCCATCGCACGCTGAACACTCCCCCAGAATCTAGAAGTAAACCTGGGGTCCCGATCGCTGACAATGCTCACAGGCACTCCAGGAAGTCGAACGATCTCCTGAATGTACAACCGTGCCATACGATCCACATTGTACTCCCGGCTATAGGCAATGAAATGCGCTGACTTGGTGAGTCAATCCACCACAACCCAAATAGCATCACAGTTCCTCAGGGATACCAGCAAATGGGTCACAAAGTCCATTGTGATAAACTCCCATTTCCATTCAGGAATAGACAGACTGTGAAGCAATCCTCCAGGTCGTCGCTGCTCTGCCTTGACCTGTTGACACACCAAACATCTCGAAACAAACTGATAAACACTTCGTTTCATTCCCTTCCACCAAAAACGAGTACATAGATCCTTGTACATCTTTTTGCTCCCAGGATGAATACTCAACTTAGTGCGATGTTCCTGAGACAAAATCTCCTCTCGCAACTCTTCATCATGCGGAATCACAAGCCTACCAGACAAACACAAAAAGCCATCTGACTGATAATAAAATCCAGACGAGCTACCCTCGTTAGCTAGACGAGCTAAACGCTGGGTCTTCGAATCAGACATCTGAGCATCTCGGATCCGCGAATACAAAGCTGGCTCAGATAATATCGCAAACATCTGAATACTCTGCATACCTTTCTTATGCTTGAAGGTATAACCTGAATTACAACAGTCACTGATCGCACTAGACATCGAACAAGTCTGAAGTGCGGATAGTCGCACCTTGCGACTAAAGGCATCAGCGGTGAGATTAGCAGCTCCCGGATTGTACTTTATCTCGCAATCATAGTCCTTAAGCAAGTCCATCCAACGTCTCTGTCTCATGTTCAACTCCGCCTGAGTGAACAAATACTTGAGACTCTTATGGTCGGTGAAGATCTCAAATTTCTCGCCATACAGATAATGACGCCAGATATACAAAGCGAACACAAAGGCTGCCAATTCCAAATCATGGACTGGGTAGTTGTCCTCGTGAAGCTTCAGCTGTCTAGAAGCGTATGCGATCACATGCCCATTTTGAGTCAGAACACAACCTAACCCCTGAAGAGAAGCATCCGTGTATACCACATACCCTCCAGATCCTAACGGTAATGCCAACACCAGCGCAGAAGTCAACCGCCGTCGAAGCTCACAGAAATTCTCCTCACACTCGGAGGACCACTCGAAATCCACACCCTTGCGGGTAAGCTACGTCAAAGGTCGAGCTAGTTGAGAGAATTTCAGAATGAAGCGACGGTAATACCCTGCTAGACCCAGAAAACTACGGATCTCAGCAATTGTCGTCGGACGCGACCAATTAAGTACCGCTTCAATCTTGCTTGGATCAACAGAAATTCTCTCCCTGGATATGATATGGCCAAGAAAGACCACTCTATCCATCCAGAACTCACACTTGCTCAGCTTGGCGTACAACTGCTCATCTCGAAGAGTCTGCAGTACCAACCGCAAGTGAGAAATATGCTCTTTCGTATTACGCAAATACATCAAGATGTCGTCAATGAAGACCACGACAAACTTGTCCAAATACTCCCTGAAGACACGGTTCATCAAATCCATGAATATAGCCGGCGCATTACTCAAACCAAATGGCATCACTAGGAACTCGTAATGCCCATAGCGAGTACGGAATGTAGTCTTGGCTACGTCCTGATCACGGACTCTCAACTGATGATACCCAGATCTCAAGTCAATCTTGGAATAACTGACGTGCCCTGCAACTGATCAAACAAGTCATCAATACGAGGCAACGGATACTTGTTCTTCACAGTGACTCGATTCAGCTGCCGATAATCAATGCACAACCGCATCGACCCATCCTTCTTCTTTACAAAGAGAACAGGAGCTCCCCAAGGAGATACAATAGGACGAATGTACCCCTTGTCCAAAAGATCCTATAGCTGATTTTTCAACTCGCGCATCTCTGACGGAGCCAGAAGATACGGCGCTCGAGAAATAGGCAAAGTACCCGGCATCAACTCTATGCCAAACTCAACTTCCTTAGCAGGAGGAAAACCCGGAATCTCATCAGGAAATACATCTGGAAATTCATCCACAACAGGAATGCTCTCTATCCCAATACTCTCAGCGGACAAATCAACTGCATAGATAAGGTAGCCTTCCCCGCCAGACTCTAGAGCTCGACAGGCTCTCAAAGCTGATACCAAAGGCATCGGGGGTCGCGCTCCCTTACCATAGAAAAACCAGCTCTCACTCCCCTCTGGATGAAAGCGTACTAATCTTTGATAGCAGTCCACTGAAGCTAGATAGGTAGTCAACATATCTATTCCCAGAATACAACCAAAGTCGTCCATCGCCAGGACCATGAGATTCGCAATAAAAATGTTACCCTCAAACTCTAAAGGGCAACTCATCACTAGACGCTTAGCCAAAGCAGATTGGCCCGTCGGAGTAGAAACAGACATCACTACGTCTAGTGCAATGCATGATAACTTATGCCTCTTAACAAAACGTGCAGAAATGAAGGAATGAGATGCACCAGTGTCAATAAGTACAAGAGCAGGTATACCATAAAGCAGAAATGTACCTGCGATGACTTTTTCATTCTCCTCCACTGCCTGATCATGCCTCAAGGCAAACACCTGGCCAGAAGCTCGTGGCCTCAAATGAGAACTCCCAGCAGGCTGTCCCTGTGACCTCTGCTGAACGGTGGCCTGAGAACCAGATCCTAAACCAGAACCAGAACCGCCTCCCCCAGAGAGTGGACAATCCCTCAGGATATGACCAGTCTCTTCACAACGGAAACAAGCTCCAGAAGCTCTACGGCACTTGTCGGATGGATGGTTCTTCCCACAGTGATCACACTTGTCCTTCTTACCGAAACGGACAACACCTCCAAAACCAGAGGAAGAAGTAGATTCAGAATTCTTAAAAGTTTGGGCACGGGGACCCAAAGAACTAGCAGGCCTCGACTGAGGGAAAGACCTGTTCCGCCGAATGCTGTCCTCCGCCTGGTGACAACGGCTCACCAAACCCTCGTAGGACATGTCGTCGCCAACCGCCACACGGTCATGGATCTCAGGGTTAAGGCCCTGAAGGAACAGATTATATTTCATCTCTCAACTATTAGCAATCTCGAGGCAATAGCATAACAGATCAAAGAACTTCTGCTGATACTCATCAATAGACATGGCTCCCTGTCGCAGACTCAGAAGCTCGCCTGCCTTAGACTGACGGAGTGCAGGAAGAAAATACCGCTTTTGGAAAGCTGTGCGGAACTCGGCCCAGGTGGCCACTCCTCTCGCCGCAACAAAAGGTGCAGAAGTAAACCTCCACCACCTGCGCGCACGTCCATCCAGAAGATAACCCAGGGTCTCCATCTTCTGCTCCTTGGTGCATTGGAAAGTCTGAAAAGTCATCTCCATGCGGTCTAACCAATTTTCCGCATCCTCCGGAGACTCACCTCCAACTAAGGGCTTAGGACCCATAGCTAAGAATCGACGCACAGTGAAACACTCGTCGTCATGATGACGATGATGCCGTTCACGATGATGCTCTCGGTCGGCATCACCCCAACGCCCACCAATACTGCCATGAGAACTCTGGTCATCACGATTTGCCATCTACAAAAATACCTCATGATAAGACTAAATCCCAAGAATACTTTTGCATGCTCTGATACCATAAATGTAGTGACCCTTACCCAGATCACCTGCTAACAGAACTTAGGCATGCAATTAACTTAATTAAATGGATATCAGAATAAAATTGCGGAAACCATAGACATTATACAATCCCAAGTTAAGGAATCTGTAATTTATCCAAATAATATACAACCAAATCGAATAGCTGTATCAACCTCAAAGCAACAGAAATAAAACCTAGACGAAGCTCCAGCTGGTCAACCACTGACTAGCCCCTCTTGGATCCACCTGCCTCGTTCAGTCGCAAACCTGCCCCATGGAATAGGGTGTCCAGAAACACAGAGTACGAGACGTGAGCATAAAATGCTCAGTACGAGAGTATGAGTATACATGCATGAAAAGTGAACTCCCTATAAACTCGAGGTCAAGGATCAGATAACAGAGATAGACCGGGCCCTGGTATGTAGCACGTTGTGTCGTCGCTTCAGGAGGTGGCTCCCATACCATAATACCTGTGGATTTACCGGACCCAAAGCCATGGAAGTCCATCCACTAACAGGATAGGGTACAACCCTACTAACAGACATCTCGAAGGAGATAGCTCAGTATGCAAATGAATGCAGCATAAATAAATGACATATAAACCATGCAGTCACATAATACATGCATACTCAGTCAGGATATCTCGAACAGTACTTACGTACCTCAAATCAATGCAAGCTCTGTTGGAGAACACGGCGATCAGATCAATTAGGATTGATACCCGGTGCAACGGAATTTTAAAAATTTTGTATGGAACGATTCCATAATAGGTATCAACCTTACGATTAAATTGTGTGCGTAAAAATTAAATAACAATTATAAAATTTTTACCTTTAATCTCGAATCGAGATTTTGGACACCAACAGATTTCTCTGCTCTTGTTGTATATCCCTGGAACTGATGGACGAACTGTTCTTCAATCAGGTCCACGAACGGAAATTTAATCCCTCTGATAGATTGCACTAGAAAATCTATCAGAAGTTTCTACGAAGAGAATTAACGAATTTGATCCGTTAAACCAGACTGTAATTCAAAATAACAGGCTCAATTTTTCTCGAGTAGAGGGAGAGGGGGGGACGGCCACCTTTTGAAAATTAACTAGGGTTTTCAAAAAATCCTTGTGACCTGTTGTGTGTAATTTCTGTACTGCAATAACTTATTTATAATGTAGGCCACTAACAGCTTAGGGCCCATTAGTCATAAGTTCAAGCCCGACAAGCAAAGCCCGCATGTTCAGAAATTAATATAAAATTCATCATGACTCCGATTGATAAACCGATTTCACCAATGTGCACAGAAACCATTTCTGCACCTTTTAAAGTCAAGATAAATTTTTCTGAATCCGAATTCAGTGATTTCCAAAAATGGCCATCCCTATGTCATTTTAGGAAATCTTACTCCTCTACTCTTAAATAAGAAGTCCAACTTCTTTGTTAATTAAATTTAACTCTTTAAATTTAAATATCTCAACGGGGATTAAAAATCCATTACACTGTGTGACCCTCAATGGTTCAGGGATACAGCTAGCCGTGGGCTCACAACTCCTTGTGACTCGGAACAACAATTTTCGACTTGCCCATCGAATCATGGTAAGAGCGTCTAGCAACATCGCCCCATGATTCCCTAGGTATCACTGATAGTGCCTACAAGAACCAATAGATTTTGGTTAGCGTACAGTACGGTCCCTTCATCCATATATCCCGATCAAATCAACAACCATTGGTATATCGAGAGTCGCTCGAGATTCGATAACTATGCAATACATCTTGAAGATCAAATAGTGACATCGCATGTGCTACTAAAAAACCATTTCTTAAAACACATCATGTACTCTGGCCAGAGATTCGTCACACTAATATCTCCTCATATCGCATAGGATATCCACACTCGCAAGTATGTGGTGAATCCTTGACAACAAAGCATCGACTCCTATATGTGTTGTAACTGTACCCAATCCCGACACCTGATGACCCCAATAGAGTCGGTAAACGAGTCAAAGCACAGTACTAGCATATAGAGTCTCAATGATGTCTCAAGTAGTAAGGACTAATGGTGTACAACCAAAACCGCGGACTTTATCCACTCGATAAGTGATAACCACTTGGAAAGTCCGGATAGGGTAGTTCGATCATTCATCATATGAATATCCATTTGCATGCTTCCAACATCTCTATGTTCCCTACCAATGAAACGTGGTACTCTGCATCGCAAATGCTAGTCTCATACTCGAGCGATCCTTATCCTTATTATCGGACGGCTCAATCGACTAGGAACAGTTTAGAATATACAGTGACTATAAGATGTGTTTCATGATAGACATCCCCATGTTCTACCACATCTTACATACACTATAGTATATTCAAGGTCTTTATCAAAACAACAATAGTATATCACAGTATAACAATATGAAGAAAGATAAAGTCATTGCCATTAATAAAAGTGTAAATTATATTAAACAAAAGATTGTTTATACAAAGAGTCATCAAAGCCCTTAGCCACAAGTTGGCTCACCGGGCACCCACTCTTTCAATCTCCCACTTGCCCTATAGCCAACTAGTCATACTACGTAGACCCATTGCTTCGCGATGTTTGTCAAATAATGGTCCTGGCAAGGGCTTAGTAAGTGGATCAGCGATATTGTCTGCAGAGGCCACTCTTTCGACAGTGATGTCTCCTCTTTCCACAATCTCCCGGATGATGTGGTATTTCCTCAGTACGTGTTTGGATCTTTGATGAGAACTTGGTTCCTTTGCCTGAGCAACGGCACCCGTGTTGTCACAGTACACCGGGACTGGACCAACAGCTTCAGGAATGACGCCCAACTCTTGGACGAAATTCCTCATCCAAACGGCCTCTTTAGCAGCAGCTGATGCTGCAATGTATTCTGCTTCAGTGGTGGAATCCGCTGTGGTGTCCTGCTTGGAACTCTTCCAAGAGACAGCACCGCCATTGAGCATGAACACAAATCCAGAGGTTGACTTCGAGTCATCCACGTCACTTTGGAAGCTAGAGTCGGTATAGCCTTCCAATTTTATTTCTTTTCCTCCATATACCATGAAAATATTCTTAGTCCTTCGTAAGTACTTAAGAATGTCCTTCACGGCTTTCCAATGCATTTGACCGGGATTAGCTTGATATCTGCTCGTGACACTCAGAGCAAATGCTACATCCGGTCTGGTAGATATCATCCCATACATGATACTACCTATGGCTGACGCATATGGTACATGTGCCATTTTCTCTATCTCTTCATCAGTCTTGGGACACATAGACTTGGATAGAGAAACTCCATGACACATGGGTAGATGTCCTCTCTTGGACCCATCCATTGAAAACCGTTTCAATATGGTGTCGATGTAGGTCGATTGAGTGAGTCCTATCATTCTCTTAGATCTATCTCTATAGATCTGTATCCCTAGAATATAGGATGCCTCACCCAAATCCTTCATCGAGAATCTACCTGATAACCATATCTTTGTTGACTGCAACATCCCTACATCATTCCCAATGAGTAGGATGTCATCAACATAAAGTACTAAGAATGTCACAGCATCCTTAACTACTTTCTTGTACACGCATGGTTCCTTCGGATTCTTGATTAAACCAAAATCTTTTATTGTTTCATCAAATTTCTGGTTCCAACTTCTTGATGCTTGTTTTAGACCATAAATTGATATCTGAAGCTTGCATACCTTATGCTCGCTTCCCATGGATGTAAACCCCTCAGGCTGCTTCATATAGATTTTTTCCTTAATGTCTCCATTATGAAAAGCAGTCTTCACATCCATTTGCCATATCTCATAGTCATACCATGCAGCTATGGCAATAAGGATTCTTATGGACTTGAACATTGCAACTGGTGAAAAGGTTTCATCATAGTCAACTCCTTGTCTTTGAGTATAACCTTTTGCCACCAATCGCGCCTTGTAGGTCAATACCTTACCATCAGGCCCAAGCTTTCTCTTGTAGATCCATTTGCACCCTATTGGAACAATTCCATCGGGAGGATCTACTAAAGACCAAACTTGGTTTGTATGCATCGAATGTTGGAAAACTGGCGAGTTCCCAGACCAATTACGATTGATACCCGGTGCAGCGGAAGTTTAAAATTTTTTCATGGAACGTTTCCATGGTATGGGTATCAACCGTTCATCGATTGAATTACTGTGTGTGTAAAATTCAAATAACAATTAAATAAATTTTACCTCAAATCTCGCAACGAGATTAATGGACACCAACAGAACAATTCTGCTCTTGTTGTCTCTCCCTGGAACCGATGAACGCCTTCAATCAGGTCCACGAACAGAGGTTTAATCCCTCTGATAGATTGCACTAGAAAATCTATCAGAAGTTTTCTGCGAAGAGAATACACGAATTTGATTCGTTATTCCTTACTGCGATTCAAAATCACAGACCGGAATTTTCTCGGGCAGAGCAGGAAGGGGACGGCCGAAAATTCTTTGAGAGAGAAGGGTTTCGATTTTTTTTCTGTCTCAAAAATTATGACCTGTTGTGTGTAATTTCTGTACTGAAATAACTTATTTATAATGCAGGCCACTAACACCTTAGGGCCCATTAGTCATAAGCTGGGGCCCGACAAGCAAAGCCCGCTCGTTCAGAAATTAATATAAAATTCATCGTGACTTCGATTGATGAAACGATTTCACCAATGTGCACAGAAACCATTTCTGCACGTTTTAAAGTCAAAATAAATTTTCCTGAATCCGAATTCAGTGGTTTCCAAAAATGTCCATCCCTATGTCATTTTAGGAAATCCTACTCCCTTACTCTTATTTAAGAAGTCCAACTCCTTAGTTCATTAAATTTAACTCTTTAAATTTAACTATCTCAACGGGGATTAAAACTCCATTACACTGTGTGACCCTCAATGGTTCAGGGATACAGCTAGCCGTGGGCTCACAACTCCTTGTGACTCGGAACAACACTTTCCGACTTGCCCAACGAATCATGGTAAAGCGCCTAGCAACATCGCCCCATGATTCCCTAGGTATCACTGATAGTGCCTACAAGAACCAGTAGATTTTGGTTAACGTACAGTACGGTCCCTTCATCCATATATCCCGATCGAATCAACAACCATTGGTATATCGAGAGTCGCTCAAGATTCGATAACTATGCAATACATCTTGAAGATCAAATTAGTGACATCGCATGTGCTACTAAGAAACCATTTCTTAAATCACATCAAGTACTCTGGCCAGAGATTTGTCACACTAATATCTCCTCAGATCGCATAGGATATCCACACTCGCAAGTATGTGGTGAATCCTTGACAACAATGCATTGACTCCTATATGTGTCGTAACTGTACCCAATCTCGAAACCTGATGACCCCCTCAGAGTCGGTAAACGAGTCAAAGCACAGTACTAGCATATAGAGTCTCCATGATGTTTCAAGTCGTAAGGACTAATGGTGTACAACCAAAACCGCGGACTTTATCCACTCGATAAGTGATAACCACTTGGAAAGTCCGGATAGGGTAGTTCGACTATTCATCCTATGAATATCCATTTGCATGCTTCGAACATCTCCATGTTCCCTACCAATGAAACGTGGTACTCCGCATCGCAAATGCTAGTCTCAAACTCGAGCGATCCTTATCCTTATTATCGGACGGCTCAATCGACTAGGAACGGTTTAGAATATACAGTGACTATAAGATGTATTTCATGATAGACATCTCCATGTTCTACCACATCTTACATACACTATAGTATATTCAAGGTCTTTATCAAAACAACAATAGTATATCACAATATAACAATATGAAGTAATATAAAGTCATTGCCATAAAAGTGTAAATAATATTAAACAAAAGATTGTTTATACAAAGAGTCAACAAAGCCCATAGCCACACAGTTGGCTCACTGGGCACCCACTCTTACAATCTCCCACTTGCCCTATAGCCAACTAGTCATACTACGTAGACCCATTGCTTCGCGATGTTTGTCAAACAATGGTCCTGGCAAAGGCTTAGTAAGTGGATCAGCGATATTGTCTGCAGAGGCCACTCGTTCGACACTGATGTCTCCTCTTTCCACAATCTCCCGGATTATGTGGTATTTCCTCAGTACGTGTTTGGATCTTTGATGAGACCTTGGTTCCTTTGCTTGAGCAACGGCACCCGTGTTGTCGCAGTACACCGGACTGGACCAACAAATTCAGGAATGACGCCCAACTCTTGGACGAAATTCCTCATCCAAACGGCCTCTTTAGCAGCAGCTGATGCTGCAATGTATTCAGCCTCAGTGGTGGAATCCGCTGTGGTGTCCTGCTTGGAACTCTTTCAAGAGACAGCACCGCCATTGAGCATGAACACAAATCCAGAGGTTGACTTCGAGTCATCCACATCACTTTGGAAGCTAGAGTCGGTATAGCCTTCCAGTTTGAGTTCTCGTCCTCCATAAACCATGAACATATTCTTAGTCCTTCGCAAGTACTTAAGAATGTCCTTCACGGCTTTCCAATGCATTTGACCAGGATTAGACTGATATCTGCTCGTGACACTCAGAGCAAATGCTACATCCGGTCTGGTAGATATCATCCCATACATGATACTACCTATAGCTGACGCATATGGTACATGTGTCATATTCTCTATCTCTGCATCAGTCTTGGGACACATAGACTTGGATAGAGAAACTCCATGACACATGGGTAGATGTCCTCTCTTGGACCCATCCATTGAAAACCGTTTCAATATGGTATCGATGTAGGTTGATTGAGTGAGTCCTATCATTCTCTTAGATCTATCCCTATAGATCTGTATCCCAAGAATGTAGGATGCCTCACCCAAATCCTTCATCGAAAATCTACCTGATAACCATATTTTTGTTGACTGCAACATCCCTACATCATTCCCAATGAGTAGGATGTCATCAACATAAAGTACTAAGAATGTTACCGCATCCTTAACTACTTTCTTGTACACGCAAGGTTCCTTCGGGTTCTTGATAAAACCAAAATCTTTTATTGTTTCATCAAATTTCTGGTTCCAACTTCTTGATGCTTGTTTTAGACCATAAATTGATCTCTGAAGCTTGCATACCTTATGCTCGCTTCCCATGGATGTGAACCCCTCAGGCTGCTTCATATAGATTTCTTCCTTAATGTCTCCATTAAGAAAAGCAGTCCATCTGCCATATCTCATAGTCATACCATGCAGCTATGGCAATTAGGATTCTTATGGACTTGAACATTGCGACTGGTGAAAAGGTTTCATCATAGTCAACTCCTTGCCTTTGAGTATAACCTTTCGCCACCAATCGCGCCTTGTAAGTCAATATCTTACCATCAGGCCCAAGCTTTCTTTTGTAGATCCATTTACATCCTATTGGAACAATTCCATCGGGAGGATCCACTAAAGACCAGACTTGGTTAGTATGCATCGAATCCAATTCAGACTGCATAGCTTCAAGCCATAAATTCGAATCCGCATCAGAAATTGCTTCCTTGAAGCTTCTTGGATCACATCCAATGTCGGGTTCATCTTGACCCTCTTCAAGAAGAAGACCATATCGAACTGGAGGTCTAGAAGTCCTCTCGGATCTTCTAGGTGCAGGCGTGTCCAGCAATGGTTCCTGAGGTGTGGGATCGTTATTTTGTATTTCGGGTTCTTCTCGAACTTCTTCGAGTTCCATCATCTCGCCTTTCTTATCCAATAAGAACTCCTTCTCCAAGAAGGTGGCATTCCGTGAAACAAACACCTTTGTTTCAGCAGGATAATAGAAATAATATCCGATTGAATTCTTCGGATACCCCACAAAATAACACAAGCTGGATCGACTATCCAACTTATCTCCCACTGTCCGCTTCACGTAAGCAGGACATCCCCAAATCCTCAAGTACGAATACTTAGGAGCTTTGCCATTCCATAACTCGTATGGTGTTTTGTCCACTGCTTTAGTGTGGACGTTATTCAACAACAATACCGCCGTTTCAAGCGCATAGCCCCAAAACGAAGGTGGAAGCTCAGTGAAGCTCATCATGGATCGAACCATGTCCAACAAAGTTCGATTACGACGCTCCGATACACCATTAAGCTGTGGTGTCATAGGAGGAGTCCACTGAGAGAGAATCCCATTCTCTTTTAGATAGTCCAAAAACTCGGTACTCAAGTATTCTCCACCTCGATCCGATCGAAGTGCTTTAATACTTTTACCTAGCTTGTTTTCTACTTCAGCCTTGAATTCTTTGAACTTTTCAAATGCTTCAGACTTATATTTCATTAAATATAAATACCCATACCTTGAATAATCATCAGTAAAGGTAATGAAGTAGGTGTGGCCATGTTGAGTCCCTACTCTAAATGGACCACAAACATCTGTATGGATCAAATCCAACAGATTCTGACTACGCTCAGGTTTCCCCTTAAAAGGAGATTTAGTCATTTTTCCTTTTAGGCAGGATTCACAAGTAGGTAGAGAGTTAATATCAGACATATCAAACATGCCCTCTCCCACTAGCTTGTTCATCCTCCTTGAGGAAATATGACCTAGTCTAGCGTGCCAAAGGTTTGCCGGGTTTTGACTATCGATTTTCCTTTTGTTTGTTGTCGCCGGTTTGTCAATACAATTCACTGGAACGTCTTTTAGTTTTAAATTGTATAGATCGTTTTCAAGTTGTCCATTTCCAATTAAACATTCATTCTTGTAAATATTGCAAATCCCATTCACAAAATTACAAGAATAACCATCTCTATCAAGCATAGAAATAGAAATAATGTTTTTAATTAAATCTGGCACAAATAAAACATCTCTCAACAATAATTTAAAACCATTCTGCAAAAATGTCTCCTATTGCTTTGGATTTATCTCTGGAACCATTTCTGAGCCTTGACTGGGTCTCACCCATCCTTAGCCTATTACTTCTTGTCATCATTTGCAACTCATTGCAAATATGAGATCTACATCTGGTATCCAATACCCAAGAAGTAGTATTAAGAAAAACATTTTAATGTAAAACATACCCTTTGCAGTTCGCAACTGCTTGGGGTATTCCTTGCAGTTACGTTTCCAATTACCGGGTTTCTTGCAGTGATGGCAAACTTGTTTAGACTTGTCCAATTTTGTATGTAACATTTGGCCTTGAGATCATGGTCCAACCATTTCTCTAATTCGGCCAACCTTTCGGCAGTTACATCAGCCGAGGCTGTTTTCGGAGAAGCCTTTTCTAACACTTAGAAAATCTTTTCCGAACTTAGGACAATCTTAACTTATGGAATCATTCTGTATTGTTTGCGTCAATAAGTTTGTTTTGTTGGAGAACAGAAACATGTGGATTACTGAGATAAAACAGACAATTATCGATGATTGTTTAAATAATTTACTAAGACATAAAATAGGCGAATTTAATTTTATGAATCTCACTCCCACTATTTTAACGATTTCACCACCCTCTAGTGAAAACGGGAAACTTTTTCCTTAGTGAGAACATGGAGTCCAATTGACAAACTTATGGTCCCGAATAATATCAGCCAACCATAATTCTCAAAAGGTAGAGCCCAATTGCTTCCAAAGCAACCCCATGTATTTACCTCATGTCCAATAAGGGCCCAATAATATGACGCCGTTTAAAGTGACATGTCAAGATGACCCATCAATATTAAGTTGTGATAGACGGTCGCCATGTGGATCCCCCAATAATATGAGCCGATCCCATGGGAGTTCCACCCAACTTACAACATTTGTCGATCCAATGTACAGCTTTCCGACGGACGGGCCCCCCCAATAATATGAGCCGGACCGTATCCGCGGGTAGCATCACATACATTGACCGTTGATGGAAGGTAGGAACATTTAAACAATATTTAAATTTCCTTTATTTATCTTGATATAAATTTTAAATCATATTTAAAATGAGGGATTTTATTTATAAAAATATTTGTCTCATCATATTTAATTTATTGCATGCATTGCCGGATTCACGCAATTTATGTCTAAACATGCATACAATCATAATATCACATATTATATAGGATGATCGATTCCATTTCTAATTGACCCGTGGTTGCCAATCACGGGTCTTAGTCCAATCCTAGGTAATATGCAGTATGCAAATGCAATCCTATTACATATGCTTCCAATTTACATTTCTTCAGTCTTCATTGTCTGCTGGGCCCACCATCTTCAAATCTTGATCTCCCACTAAATCTAATGTATTTACAATAAATAACAATGACAAGTAGGGGATACATTTTTAGGGGGTGGAACGGGCTATAAACCAAGCCCACTTTTATTACATATGACATTCATATCGGGCCATAAACCAGGCCCATTAATAAAACCAACAACAATAAAGACAAAATGTAAATTCCTAACATACACCTACAAAATTGGTCATGGCAATCGATCATCCTTATCCAATAACATTTAATTCAAAATTAATTTATTGGATAACATGCTGTGGCAATTCAAATTTAAACAAGATAAAATCATATTTTATATATAAAATCACATTTCACATATAAAATCATATTTTATCTCCATATCAAATAAAATCATATTTTATCTATAAAATCCAATTTTACAAATAAAATCATATTTTACTTAATATATCATAAGATCATATCTTATTATCAATTGTACCAAAATAATTGATTTCAAAATTCAATTTACGGATAAAATATTAAAATTTTCCAAAAAATTCAAATTTATCCAAAATCAATTTTAAAATTTACGGACTCGAACAATTCGATCCGAAATCTCGTGAACCAATCAAAAACAATTTTTGACCGGACCAAAAATAAAATTTTAACATATTAAAATTAATTTTTAATAAAATATTAATTTTTCCCGCGGGCCACCCGGGACACTCCCGGGTTGGCCCGCACCCGGGCGCGGGCCGGGGCAGCCCGGCTGCCCCTTAGGGCAGCAACGCTTGCTGCCCTGGCGGCGCCTGGCGCCGCCGCTGGGCGGCGCCGAGCGCTGCCCTGCGCAGCGCCCAGCGCTGCGCTGGGCAGCGCACAGCGCTGCCCTGGGCAGCGCCGAGCGCCGCCCTGGGCGGCGACGGTCGCCGCCCTGGGCGGCGCCGTGCGCCCCATTTGGGCGGCGCCGTGCGCCGCCCCTGGGGGCAGCGACCATCGCTGCCCCCTCCGGGCAGCGATCCAATCGCTGCCCGGGTTTCGCCCCCGGAAAAAAAAATTTTTTTTTTATTAAAAATATTTATTTTGTTTCAAAAACCGAGACTCAAAAATTTTGTACAATTGATTAATTCAATCGATTGATCTGAGCAACCTGGCTCTGATACCACTGTTGGAAAACTGGCGAGTTCCCAGACCAATTACGATTGATACCCGGTGCAGCGGAAGTTTAAAATTTTTTCATGGAACGTTTCCATGGTATGGGTATCAACCGTTCATCGATTGAATTACTGTGTGTGTAAAATTCAAATAACAATTAAATAAATTTTACCTCAAATCTCGCAACGAGATTAATGGACACCAACAGAACAATTCTGCTCTTGTTGTCTCTCCCTGGAACCGATGAACGCCTTCAATCAGGTCCACGAACAGAGGTTTAATCCCTCTGATAGATTGCACTAGAAAATCTATCAGAAGTTTTCTGCGAAGAGAATACACGAATTTGATTCGTTATTCCTTACTGCGATTCAAAATCACAGACCGGAATTTTCTCGGGCAGAGCAGGAAGGGGACGGCCGAAAATTCTTTGAGAGAGAAGGGTTTCGATTTTTTTCTGTCTCAAAAATTATGACCTGTTGTGTGTAATTTCTGTACTGAAATAACTTATTTATAATGCAGGCCACTAACACCTTAGGGCCCATTAGTCATAAGCTGGGGCCCGACAAGCAAAGCCCGCTCGTTCAGAAATTAATATAAAATTCATCGTGACTTCGATTGATGAAACGATTTCACCAATGTGCACAGAAACCATTTCTGCACGTTTTAAAGTCAAAATAAATTTTCCTGAATCCGAATTCAGTGGTTTCCAAAAATGTCCATCCCTATGTCATTTTAGGAAATCCTACTCCTTACTCTTATTTAAGAAGTCCAACTCCTTAGTTCATTAAATTTAACTCTTTAAATTTAACTATCTCAACGGGGATTAAAACTCCATTACACTGTGTGACCCTCAATGGTTCAGGGATACAGCTAGCCGTGGGCTCACAACTCCTTGTGACTCGGAACAACACTTTCCGACTTGCCAACGAATCATGGTAAAGCGCCTAGCAACATCGCCCCATGATTCCCTAGGTATCACTGATAGTGCCTACAAGAACCAGTAGATTTTGGTTAACGTACAGTACGGTCCCTTCATCCATATATCCCGATCGAATCAACAACCATTGGTATATCGAGAGTCGCTCAAGATTCGATAACTATGCAATACATCTTGAAGATCAAATTAGTGACATCGCATGTGCTACTAAGAAACCATTTCTTAAATCACATCAAGTACTCTGGCCAGAGATTTGTCACACTAATATCTCCTCAGATCGCATAGGATATCCACACTCGCAAGTATGTGGTGAATCCTTGACAACAATGCATTGACTCCTATATGTGTCGTAACTGTACCCATGCTCGACAACTGATGACCCCCTCAGAGTCGGTAAACGAGTCAAAGCACAGTACTAGCATATAGAGTCTCCATGATGTTTCAAGTCGTAAGGACTAATGGTGTACAACCAAAACCGCGGACTTTATCCACTCGATAAGTGATAACCACTTGGAAAGTCCGGATAGGGTAGTTCGACTATTCATCCTATGAATATCCATTTGCATGCTTCGAACATCTCCATGTTCCCTACCAATGAAACGTGGTACTCCGCATCGCAAATGCTAGTCTCAAACTCGAGCGATCCTTATCCTTATTATCGGACGGCTCAATCGACTAGGAACGGTTTTAGAATATACAGTGACTATAAGATGTATTTCATGATAGACATCTCCATGTTCTACCACATCTTACATACACTATAGTATATTCAAGGTCTTTATCAAAACAACAATAGTATATCACAATATAACAATATGAAGTAATATAAAGTCATTGCCATAAAAGTGTAAATAATATTAAACAAAAGATTGTTTATACAAAGAGTCAACAAAGCCCATAGCCACACAGTTGGCTCACTGGGCACCCACTCTTACATCGAATCTATTTCCGACTGCATAGCTTCAAGCCATAAATTTGAATCCGCATCAGAAATTGCTTCCTTGAAGTTTCTTGGATCACATCCAACATCGGGTTCATCTTGATCCCCTTCAAGAAGAAGACCATATCGAATAGGAGGTCTAGAAGTCCTCTCGGATCTTCTAGGTATAGGTGTGTCCAGCAATGGTTCCTGAGGTGTAGGATCGTTATTTTGTATTTCGGGTTCTTCTCGAATTTCTTCGAGTTCCATCATCTCGCCTTTCTTATCCAATAAGAACTCCTTCTCCAAGAAGGTGGCATTCCATGAAACAAACACCTTTGTTTCAGCAGGATAATAGAAATAATATCCGATTAAATTCTTTGGATACCCTACAAAATAACATAAGCTGGATCGACTATCCAACTTATCTCCCACTGTCCGCTTCACGTAAGCAGGACATCCCCAAATCCTCAAGTACGAATACTTAGGAGCTTTGCCATTCCATAACTCGTATGGTGTTTTGTCCACTGCTTTAGTATGGACGTTGTTCAACAAAAATACCGCCGTTTCAAGCGCATAGCCCCAAAACGAAGGTGGAAGCTCAGTGAAGCTCATCATGGATCGAACCATGTCCAACAAAGTTCGATTACGACGCTCCGATACACCATTAAGCTGTGGTGTCATAGGAGGAGTCCACTGAGAGAGAATCCCATTCTCTTTTAGATAGTCCAAAAACTCGGTACTCAAGTATTCTCCACCTCGATCCGATCGAAGTGCTTTAATACTTTTACCTAGCTTGTTTTCTACTTCAGCCTTGAATTCTTTGAACTTTTCAAATGCTTCAGACTTATATTTCATTAAATATAAATACCCATACCTTGAATAATCATCAGTAAAGGTAATGAAGTAGGTGTGGCCATATTGAGTCCCAACTCTAAATGGACCACAAACATCTGTATGGATCAAATCCAACAGATTTTGACTACGTTCAGGTTTTCCCTTAAAAGGAGATTTAGTCATTTTTCCTTTTAGGCAGGATTCACAAGTAGGTAGAGAGTTAATATTAGACATATCAAACATGCCCTCTCCCACTAGCTTGTTCATCCTCCTTGAGGAAATATGACCTAGCCTAGCGTGCCAAAGGTTTGCCGGGTTTTGGCTATCGATTTTCCTTTTGTTTGTTGTTGCCGGTTTATCAACATAATTTATTGGAACGTCTTTTAGTTTTAAGTTGTATAGATCGTTTTCAAGTTGTCCATTTCTAATTAAACATTCATTCTTGTAAATATTGCAAATCTCATTCACAAAATTGCAAGAATAACCATCTCTATCAAGCATAGAAACAGAAATAATGTTTTTAATCAAATCCGGAACAAATAAAACATCTCTTAAAAGTAACTTACAACCGTTCTGCAAAATTAAATATACATCTCCCACGGCTTTTGCTTCAACTCTGGAACCATTTCCGAGCCTCAGCTGGGTCTCACCCATTCTAAGCCTGCGACTTCTTGTCATCACCTGCAAATCATTGCAAATGTGAGATCCACATCCGGTATCCAATACCCAAGAAGTAGTATTAAGTGAAACATTTATTTCAATATAGAACATACCCTTCGCAGTTCGCAACTGCTCTAGATATTCCTTGCAGTTACGCTGACCGGGCTTCTTGCAGTAATGGCAAACATCCTTGGATTTTTCCATGTTTGAAGCCTTTGTCTTGTACTTCTTCTCGGGTTCGATTTTCTTGGGTGGGGCAGAACGTTTCTTACCCTTTGTACTTGGCCCCTTCTTAGCAGAAGAAGAGGAGCCCACCAAGAAAGCCGGTTTATCCTTCTTTAATGTGGATTCATATGTCACAAGCATATTGACCATCTATTCAAGGGAGGCCTCTATCTTGTTCATATTGAAATTTACCACAAATCCGTCAAATGAAGAAGGAAGAGACAGAAGTAGTAAGTCCACGTTGAGTTCATGCTCCAACACCAAATCAAGGGTTACCAACTTCTGTATGAGCCAAATCACTCGTACCCCATGATCACGGACCGAAGTCCCTTCACGCATGCGACACGTCATTAGCTCCTTTACAGTAGCGAACCTTTCAGCCCTCGATTGAGCCCCAAAAAGTTCCTTGAGTTGAACGTGAATGTCAGCAGCATTCACGGTGTCCTCAAATCGCCTCTGGAGTTCATCAGACATCGAGGCTTGCATATAGAATTTGGTCTTGATATCATGGTCCCACCATGTATCAAGCTTGGCTAACTCCTCCGGACTTACGTCAGCTGGTGCTTCCTTCGGAGGAGATTTTTCTAACACGTAGAGCATCTTCTCCGAAGTCAAGACAATCTTCAACTTACGGAACCATTCCGTATAGTTTGCGCCAGTCAACTTATTTTGTTCGAGGATCGAGAAAAGTGGATTACGCGAATTCATCTTATGAAATACTGAAAAGAAACAGACAAATATCAGTGATTGTTTAAGCAATTTACTAAGACATAAAATAGGCGAAATTTATTTTATGAATCTCACTCCCACTATTTTAACGATTTCACTACCCTCTAGTGAAAACGGGAAACTGTTTTCCTTAGTGAGAACATGGAGTCCAATTGACAATCTATGGTCCCGAATAATATCAGCCAACCATAATTTCAAAAGGTAGAGCCCAATTGCTTCCAAAGCTACCTCCATGTTTTTACCTCATGTCCAATAAGGGCCCAATAATATGACGCCGATTATAGTGACATGTCAAGATGACCCATCAATATTAAGTTGTGATGGACGGTCGCCATGTGGATCCCCAATAATATGAGCCGATCCCATGGGAGTTCCACCCAACTTACAACATGTGTCGATCCAATGTACAGCTTTCCGACGAACGGGCCCCCCAATAATATGAGCCGGACCGTATCCGCGGGTAGCATCTCATACATTGATCGTTGATGGAAGGTAGGAACATTTAAACAAATTTAAATTTCCTTTATTTATCTTGATATCAATTTTAAATCATATTTAAAATGAGGGATTTTTAATTATAAAATTTGTCTCATCATTTTTAAAATTTTGTATGCTTGTCGGATTCACACAATTTTGTATAAAACATGCATACAACTATAATATCACATATTATATAGGATGATCGATTCCATTTCTAATCGACCCGTGGTTGCCAATCACGAGTCTTAGTCCAATCCTAGGTAATATGCAGTATGCAATGCAATCCTATTACATTTGCTTCCAATTTACATTTCTTCTGTCTTTATTGTCGCTTGGCCCACCACCGTCTTCAAATCTTGATCTCCCACTAAATCTAATGTATTTACAATAAATAACAATGACAAGTAGGGGATACATTTTTAAGGGGTGGGAACGGGCCATAAACCAAGCCCACTTTTATTACATATGACATTCATATTGGGCCATAAACCAGGCCCTTTAATAAAACCAACAACAATAAAAACAAATGTAAATTCCTAACATACACCTACAAAATTGGTCATGGCAATCGATCATCCTTATCCAATAACATTTAATTTAAAATTAATTTATTGGATAACATGCAATGACATTTAAATTTAAAAGGATAAAATCATATTTCATACATAAAATCTTATTTTACATACAAAAATCATATTTTATCTTTTTATCAAATAAAATCATATTTTATCTATAAAATCCAATTTTATACATAAAAACATATTTTATCAATATACCCATAAGATAATATCTTATCATCAATTGTACCAAAAATAATTAATTTCAAAATTCAATTTAAGGATAAAATATTAAAATTTTCCAAAAATTCAAATTTATCCAAAAATCAATTTTAAAATTTTCGGACTCGAACAATTCGATCCGACGCCTCGTGGACCAATCAAAACAATTTTCGATCGGACCAAAAATAGAATTTTAACATATTAAAATTTAATTTAAAAATTAAAAATTAATTTTTCCGCGGGCAGCCCGGCTGCCCCTAGGGCAGCGACGATCGCTGCCCCTGCCCCGGGCAGCGATCCAATCGCTGCCCGGGTTTTTTGCCCGAAAAAATATTTTTTTTTATTTTTAAAATATTTATTTTGTTTCAAAAACCGAGGCCTAAAAAATTTTTGTACAATCGATTAATTTAATCGCTTGATCTGAGCAACCTGGCTCTGATACCACTGTTGGAGAACCCGGCGATCAGATCAATTAGGATTGAAACCCGGTGCAGCGGAAGTTTAAAATTTTTGTATGGAACGATTCCATAATAGGTATCAACCTTACGATTAAATTGTGTGTGTAAAAATTCAATAACAATTATAAAATTTTTACCTTTAATCTCGAATCGAGATTTTGGACACCAACAGATTTCTCTGCTCTTGTTGTATATCCCTGGAACTGATGGACGAACTGTTCTTCAATCAGGTCCACGAACGGATATTTAATCCCTTTGATAGATTGCATTATAAAATCTATCAGAAGTTTCTACGAAGAGAATTAACGAATTTGATCCGTTAAACCAGACTGTAATTCAAAATCACAGGCTGGATTTTTCTCGAGTAGAGGGAGAGGGGGGACGGCCACCTTTTGAAAATTAACTAGGGTTTTTGAAAAATCCTTGTGACCTGTTGTGTGTAATTTCTGTACTGCAATAACTTATTTATAATGTAGGCCACTAACAGCTTAGGGCCCATTAGTCATAAGTTCAAGCCCGACAAGCAAAGCCCGCATGTTCAGAAATTAATATAAAATTCATCGTGACTCCGATTGATAAAACGATTTCACCAATGTGCACAGAAACCATTTCTGCACCTTTTAAAGTCAAGATAAATTTTTCTGAATCCGAATTCAGTGATTTCCAAAAATGCCCATCCCTATGTCATTTTAGGAAATCTTACTCCTCTACTCTTAAATAAGAAGTCCAACTTCTTTGTTCATTAAATTTAACTCTTTAAATTTAACTATCTCAACGGGGATTAAAAAATCCATTACACTGTGTGACCCTCAATGGTTCAGGGATACAGCTAGCCGTGGGCTCACAACTCCTTGTGACTCGGAACAACAATTTCCGACTTGACCATCGAATCATGGTATGAGCGCCTAGCAACATCGCCCCATGATTCCCTAGGTATCACTGATAGTGCCTACAAGAAACAGTAGATTTTGGTTAGCGTACAGTACGGTCCCTTCATCCAAATATCCCGATCGAATCAACAACCATTGGTATATCGAGAGTCGCTCGAGATTCGATAACTATGCAATACATCTTGAAGATCAAATAGTGACATCGCATGTGCTACTAAAAAACCATTTCTTAAAACACATCATGTACTCTGGCCAGAGATTCGTCACACTAATATCTCCTCAGATCGCATAGGATATCCACACTCGCAAGTATGTGGTGAATCCTTGACAACAAAGCATCGACTCCTATATGTGTTGTAACTGTATCCAATCCCGACACCTGATGACCCTAATAGAGTCGGTAAACGAGTCAAAGCACAGTACTAGCATATAGAGTCTCAATGATGTTTCAAGTAGTAAGGACTAATGGTGTACAACCAAAACCGCGGACTATATCCACTCGATAAGTGATAACCACTTGGAAAGTCCGGATAGGGTAGTTCGATCATTCATCATATGAATATCCATTTGCATGCTTCGAACATCTCTATGTTCCTTACCAATGAAACGTGGTACTCTGCATCGCAAATGCTAGTCTCATACTCGAGCGATCCTTATCCTTATTATCGGACGACTCAATCGACTAGAAACAGTTTAGAATATACAGTGACTATAAGATGTGTTTCATGATAGACATCCCCATGTTCTACCACATCTTACATACACTATAGTATATTCAAGGTCTTTATCAAAACAACAATAGTATATCACAATATAACAATATGAAGAAAGATAAAGTCATTGCCATTAATAAAAGTGTAAATTATATTAAACAAAAGATTGTTTATACAAAGAGTCATCAAAGCCCTTAGCCACAAGTTGGCTCACCGGGCACCCACTCTTTCAGTATACTGGGCTAGGCTTAATAAATAATTAAACCAAGTTTTAAAATATTAAAGCTCACTAATATATCAGATTTAAAATTCCTATTTTCGTAATATTAAATTATGGGACTTTGAAAGCATCTTAAAAGTCCATAAAATGACTTATTTATGTGGAAACGGGCTTTTAAACATGTATATATATATATATATATATATATATATATATATATATATATATATATATATATATATATAAGCCCATAGTTTCTTTTTAAACTAAGTCTTAAAATAATTATTTATGACTCTTAAAAATCCTAAACATAATTTTAGATGAAAAACTTCTATCTCGTTCGTCTACGGTCCCGTCTACGCCATCACAAAATAACCTCTCAAAAATATTCATAAATTTCAAAATAACGGGTTAAATGTTATAATAAAATTTAAAACATGAAAATTAATCATATAATGACACATAAAAATCATTAAACCCCTTTTTAACTTATTTTTAAATCATTAAATTCCTTAGTTATGCATGCGGGGTTACCTAACGAATTTTCGGACGTTACAATTCTCCTCCCCCCCCCCTCCTCTCCCCTCCCCCTTAAATGGAATTTCGTCCTCGAAATTTGATTTAATTTAGTCGCATAATAACACATGACTAAACTATTTCAAAAATAATTTTCAAACTTAAATCCCAAAAAACATATCTTCATTTGAAAATCTAAAGGTCAACTTAAATGTCAAAAATCCTAACTTGTCAAACTTTAATCTAAAAATCATAACTTAATCTAAAAATTTAAATGTCAAACTTAAACTAAAAGAATAATAATATAATTCCCAAATATTTCCCTATACACCTCAAAATCACGACTTAAATAATTACATCTATAATGTACTCTAAGTATCAATCCAAAAATCAATCTAACTTAAATCATTAACCCATAAATTCATGCTAACTTAAAACCAATAGGTTACTACTAAAAATTCAAATGTCAAACTTAAATCTCGTAAATCATAAATTATAAAACTTAGTTTCAAAATTTTTTTACCAAATTCACAAACTTCGAAAGTCCTCGTGGTCATCCTGTCGTATAACACGTCTTGGAGTCATACTATAATTTCATAAATTCCTCACGTAACCGTTATGCATAACTAAGTATCTTAAATAAAATTTCTCATAACTTAATATTCTCATAACATAAATTCATTGAAAACATAAATCATATGTCTCATACGTAAAAACATAATTAAAAATATTTAATAAAAAACTCACAGATTAGCAGTGCAGCTTATGAGTTCCACGTAACAGGCTAGTCACCCTCCAAGGACCATGACTCTAATACCAAATGAAACGACCCAAAAACTACTACTGTTTTTTTTAAAAATACTTTATTATTTTAAAATTACTTTAAAATAATAATACGATATATATATATATATATATATATATATATATATATATATATATTCTCATACATATATATATACTATATTTAAAATAATTTATCATAAAATAATATACATAATAAAAATACATCACTGCACTTAAATAAAATCAAATTAATTATATACTGAAACTTAAAGTTAATAAAATACAAGCATTCAAAACCCCTAACATAAATACTTAAAATCATATATCATCAAAACTCCCATGAATATGTAAATCTCAAGCAAACTTAAAGATAAATTAGTAAGATCCAAAATCCAAGCATACTTAAAATATTCCATACTCATGCAAATCATGAAATTAAAACATGCATAAATTCTAACATGTGCGAAAAATAAAACTGTTTAACTCAAAAACTAAAACTGTTTAACAATCTCATAATAACAATAACTCAAATTAAGCAATGATAACGGGTACTAGCTGCTGCCATGTATGCTCATACGCCCTCGCCGCCAGTTGGAACCTCATCATCATCGACTGACTCATGCTCACCTGCACTATTTAAATCTAGTACGTTCTATTTTTATATAACAACATGAACCCACATGCAAGCACACATCATATAAAATATTATGAATATACTTATACGTGGATGATCTAAAAAAACATATATTGCTTAATCATAAACATTATCATCATAAACATTATACTTAATACATCTCATAATATGACATGTCTTAAATTCATAAAACTTCATATGCTGTATCCATGTCGGTGACCTCAAATCTATAATGATTGATCAATAATAAAACCAACGTACGTGGCGGTGGGATCCCCACCTCTATGCTGCCACTTCACCAACACTCAATGCTGGATGACCAGGTATCCCGGCCTTCAACCACATCACTTTTCACCTTCACTTCAACTTCCTTAAAAAAATTATTTTTCCTTAACATGCCCTTAAATTTCTCATTAAAATTCTTTCATGATGCATGAACTTAAAAATTCTTTATAATTTCTCATTATCCTTAAAAAATCTGCCCATAAATATATATTTATTTATTTTCTATAAAAATAATGCATAAATAAAAATAATATATATATATATATATTAAATATATATTTATGGACTTTTATTTGTCATGAGCCCAATTGATGTGGTTGTTCCTTTACTTAAGTCCGTAAAACTAGACTGACCCATTAATACATAACTCGGTTCATTAAAACTTAGCCCATCATAACTAAGTCCAATTACTCTCATAGATCACTATGCCCAATATACATAATGGGTCAATTTAACTTAATAACTTAAGCCCAATAAACAACTCAAATGCTCAAACCCTTTATCATAACTTAATAAAATACTTAGGCCCATAATTAAATTACTCGAGCCCGAACTAAACTAACCCGGACCCATATTATCATGACTTGACCCATATAACATCTAACCTGACCCAAGAAGACCATGACTGAGCCCCATAACCGCTGGCCGAAACAAAATAGCACAGCCCTAGCCCCTTCTCGCCTAAACCTTCGCAGTTGTACAAGACTTGATCGGACCACCTGCTCCCGCCATCCTTGGCCGAAGCCCCGCCACCCAGACATTCCAAAGGTCCAAGTGGTCCTAACCAACCAAGCCCCAGACCGAACCACCCCCTACAGGAGCAGCTCGAACCATAAGAACACCACCCAAACTCTTCTCGCGCGCAGACTTGACAAACTGTGGAAATTCCGTTCGTGCTGCCTGTTCCGACCACCTATGGCCGTAAAATCACCGCCTAGACTTAGCCAACATCCATGCGGTCCTAACCCATCAAACCTGACCCCAAACCGTGCCCTATAGAAGGAGAAAAACCACTCTACCATGGAACCCTAAACCTACGCGAACTGTGGATCCAGGATAAATCTGATCGGCCCTCTTCTTCCTGCCCAAAAACGACTGAACCAACCTTTCCATTAGACCCCTATGTACCCTACCTTGTCCCATGAACACCCTGGAGCAGCCCCCTTCGACAGACATGATAAAAAAATGTGAGAAGATGTGGGGAAGATCATAAAAAACGTGAAGAACATACATAAGCTTATATGTATCCTTGTTCTAAACCACATACACATGCAACATTAGATATTTTATGCATAAATCAGTGTAATATGACATAAATGATGTTCAACAATGGATTCTAGACATGCCTTTGCTTTATTTATGCTCGAAACTACAATACGTCGCGTAGAACGTTGTCCTAGATGAACGGGGCGTCAAACCTTCAAGTTTCCTCCAATCTTCACGTGAAAATGTGTGTGAGTATTTTAATGGTGGCTGAGAATCTGATGGGATGCGGCTTGACACTACTATAAATATAGTCATAGACAACACTGTAAAGACAACGGAATTTTGCCAAAACTGTTGCATTTTACTCTTTAACAACGATTTTAATGAAAACCGTTTTCTTTGATAATTTCTTCTTATCAAAGACAACGGTTTACTGGGTAAAAAACAACGGTTTTTAAATACTGTTGTCAATTAGCGATTTGTTTTTAATCTACGACAATGGTTTTTATTCACTATTATCTTTATGTGTTTTTTTATGACAAAAGACGACGAATTTTATAAAATTGTTGTGATTGTCTATTTATTAATTTTTTAAAATAATATATTTTATTCATACAATTATACACTTATTAAAAAACAGGGAGAGAAAACCCTACCCAAACCCGTCGCCCCCTCTTTCAGATCTCTTCATCTACACAACCTTGAGCGCCCACCTACACGCAGAACAAGTGCGCCGAGATGGCCTCGGCCGTGGCCGCCGCGATGTCTCCGCCTCAGATTTTCGCCGCTTGCTCTGTCGTGGAGTCCTCTCTTAGGAGGAACAGCCCCGACCAACAGAGATGGTTTTTCATCCACCATTTTCCCATCTCCACAAGCACGTATCTGGGAAACCTTCACTCACTAGCCCTGCAAACCAGTTCATCCAAGATGAAGCTCAAGAACCGTCAGAAAGGAGTGCGGTTCTAACCAATGTCCGGATCTTACACCCTTGGCGTGAATGGGTTAGTTTAATGCACGCGTTGTTCAAAAAGGGTTATTTTGATGTCATTGAAAGCCCTTTCTCCAGAAATGGAGAGCTGGGAAGCAAGGAGACAAATTCTATCAGGAGTGTTTGCTTGAATTTCGCTCGGGATCAGCATCAACTTATAAGGTAATGATTCTTCCCCCACGACTCCGATTTAAAAATATCTTCTTTGTCTAACAGAGTAACTGCAAGAAGACCTAGTATTTGATATTTTGACAATGTGAAAAATATTTGATTGCTATGTTGTTTACATTAAAAAATTATTGTTTTCTCAGATACTTGTTTACATTGAAGAAAATGTATGTTGTCTTAGTTGTGCATTTGACTCAGAATTTGTATTTTTGTCAGCATTATTTGTAATAGCATTTGTTTTTAGTAGGTTTGCAGCTGCTGCATTTTAAGGGGAGATTGCGATAGGGCATTTTTAAAGGCTAATGAAGATGAAGGTGTTAGGACTGTGGATGTAATGCGCCTCATTCAGCTCCGAGGCAACACTTTACTAACGGATGGATCGATATCGTTGCTTTGGAAAATGATTTAGAGTTTGCAGGTGAGATTATGTTCGCAAAGATTGATTCGGTCTCTTATTGATTTTGTATTCATGTGTCGATGAGCTGAATTTGGAAAGTTTTCGGAAATCTAAGTTTATGGCTTTACTCATTTTGTAGAGATAGGATTATGTACGAAGATCGGATTTATGGTGATAATTTGATATTGTTATTAATTATTAATTTCAGATGTTTTCTTTCTTGAACTTTTAAAGTATTTTTGCATTATAGTCATCATTGTTGCTATGGAGAAGCAAAAATGGAGTCCAAAGTTCAATTTCTACTATTCATAGCTCTACTTGTTTGTATTCCAGTAGCCAAAGGATGGGGAATCGATGGTCATCTCATCATTTGCAGAATTTATCAGGTTTCACTTTTGGACTAGCCTTTCCTCGCTATTATTTTTTGTGACGTGAAAACCAGTGTTTCTGGATTCAAGGTATTCATTTCTTGTTAATGATTTTCCCATATCGGTTGCAGCCTAGGCTATGCGAGGCAGCGGCGGATGCAGTGTCGCGGCTTTTGCCGACCTACGCGGGTGGTGATCTCGGCAGCGTGTGCTCGTGGGCGGATCACATAAAGTTCCAGTATCACTGGTCATCGGCTCTGCATTACATTGACACTCCCGATGATCTATGCACATATCAATACAATAGTGGGTCTATAAAAAAAATCTTGCTTGTTTTCATGTTTCTTCTCTTTCTTATATCAAAATATAAAAGTTGAAACAATGTTATATAATGTTACAACTCAGGGGACTGCAAAGATGAAGAAGGCATACAGGACAGATGCGTCGCATAAAAATTACACCAGCCAGCTTCTCAGCTACCGCGATCTCAACGCCGCTTCTCAATTTAATGCATCGGTTTCTTGAATGGTTTTAGTTCTCATACTCTGCCTTTATATATGTACTTGTCACATATGATGTGTAATATGCCTAAAACAAACATAATTTCTTGAAAAATGATCAGATAATCTCACAGAAGCACTTCTGTTCCTGTCTCATTTCATGGGAGACATCCATCAGGTACTATTGTTTTTTATATGTATTCTTGTGTAGAAGTCCAATTTTAAAAACTTTGTTCGATTAGTAATCTAATAGACGGATTATTCATTTCAATCGAGATGAATCGAAACACATCTTTATCATCATATATTGTGGAATCTTGGCAAAGAATCTTGTATCAAAGCCATTTATTCAGGATAAAAGTTCATAAAATTTGTGCTTTTGAGCAGCCTCTACACGTGAGATTTACTTCAGACAGGGTAGCAAACACCATTGATGTCCATTGGTACACAAGAAAACAAGTTCTACATCATGTGAGTTTTCTTAGTATGTATACATCTCTGCCCAATTAGTATCTCTCCAATTAATATGTATGTACAATAGAGTTTTCTTAGTATGTACACGTGATATTTACTTCAGACAGGAGCCCACCAATTGTTTCTCCTCCAACTTCATTTTCTTTTCCCTCCATCAAAGTAGGTACCGTTGTCTGCCTCCACTTGCTCCAAGTTCTAGCAATTCGTATTGGTGGCTTAAACCCTGACCGATAAGTCATGTGTAGTCACTTGCCCATTGTGTTTTGATTTGTTTTTTCTCTTGTTAACTGGGCCAAAAAAAATTTTCAAGTTGGTGGTTAATATTAATTGTTCTTGCATTCGTCCTTCTTCGATTCCATCCTCCTTTTTATTCATTAAAAATTAACTTCTTGTAATTTTTAGTATGATCGTGCTGACCACTTACTTAGCCAATGCTTGACATTCTATCCACTCACTGGAATGACAACGAAATGTTACAATACTTTTTTGGCATATTTATATATTTTATCTGATATTATAAATATTTCCTAAACACTAGGATGCCGGCTGCATTACTTAATGCATTTTATTGGCCATCATGTTCCTTTTCTTGGAATTTGTGGAAAAGAGGAAGAGTAAATGGATAGCTTGTAATGTTAGGGTTTATGGGACTTTTGTTTTCGTTCATTACTGTATCTCTGAGTGTTGGCTGCCAAGATTTTGATATAACTATGCAAAGCGTGAAAAAAGGGTTCTCAAAATAGTTCATTTTCAATTTTTCTGGCTTATATTTGATGTATTGTGTTATTGCTTCTTGTGGACTATAGTCTTATGCTAAGAGAGTGGAGAATAGTAGGGGTAAGAGAAGGTTGTTGTCTCCGGAGGATGCGGCGGCGCTGATTCAGATTACTTTCCGGGCTTATTTTATTCGAAGATCTTAGGCTCTACGTGCACTCCGAGAGCTTGATGTTGCCAAGACCAAGCTAAAGGAGATCAAGGCTTTGTTCCACAACTTCTCTTACCACAGACACATTGCCCGTGATGAACCGAAGATCGAAGAGTAGTTGATGTGAGCTGGAGCTAATTACACCATTAAGGATGCAAAGATTCGGACCACCCTGTCGATATTTTTTTGTAGTATGCATTGAATTAGAATTTTAATTTCGAGTGATTTGTAATACGAAAAAATTGTATATTAAATTTATTTATGAAATTTTAAATTTTGGTTTATTTATAATATTGAAATTTATATAAAATTTTTATTATTTTTGTTTTTATATAGAAAAAGATAACGGATTTTATCCGTTGTCATAGGGGGTCTAAAACTGTTGTAACTAATGGTGTTGTTAAAACTGCGCCTTTACGACAACGGATAAAATCCATTGTCGTTTCTTTCAAATACAACGGATTTGTGCCTACGACAACGGATAAAATCCGTTGTCTTTGAGGGCAACGACAACGGATTTTATCCGTTGTTGTAGAGATTTAGTTTTGACAACACCATCAGTTACAATAGTTTTAGACCCCCTACGACAACGGATAAAATCCATTGTTTTTTTGCGTTTTTCTTGTAGTGTGATCAGATGAAACGCGAGGTTGGGAAAGAATGAGGCTCAAAACTTAATATATATTTGTATGTATAATGGGCTGGGATTAATAAATAATTAAACCAAGTTTTAAAACATTAAAGCACACTAATATGTCAGATTTAAAACTCCTATTTTCGTAATAATAAATTTTGGGACTTTGAAAGCATCTTTAAAGTCCATAAAATGGCTTATTTATGTGGAAAACGGGCTTTTAAACATATATATATATATATGTATATATATATATATATAAGCCCATAGTTTTTCTATAAAATAAGTCTTAAAAAAATTATTTATAACTCTTAAAAATCCTAAACATAATTTTAGATGAAAAACTTCTATCTCGTTCGTATACGGTCCCGTCTACGCAATCCCAAAATAACCTCTCAAAAATATTCATAAATTTCAAATAACGGGTTAAATGCTATAATAAAATTTAAAACATAAAAATTAATCACATATGTCACATAATGACACATAAAAATTATTTAACCCCTTTTTAAATTTTTTTTAAATAATTAAATTCCTTAGTTATGCATGCGGGTTTACGTAACGATTTCGGACGCTACAAATTTTTAGCAATATTACAAGAGATTGTTTTACTGTAATTCAGATATTTATTTATTTATTTTATTTCTTATTTTTAATTCATTCGTGGGATTATATTTTTATTATTTATTCTTGCAGGAATTTCTTTTCTAGTGAATGTGAAGACGTGAAGTACAAAAACATGAGCCTTTTGATAAATAAATGAAAGAAATTTTCCTGGGAGACGAAGGAAAACTCGAGCACGAATGGCAAAACGTAATAACACTGAGGATCCAGTTACTCGACATGTGATGTGATGGACTATGTATAACCTAATATCCTTGTCAACATTTCTAGCATCACAAAGACAAGATTTCAAGCTAATAACTTTAAGATCAAGCCGACAACCATCCAGATGATCCAAACATCAGTTTAATTCGGAGGCTCTGCAACATATGATCCTAGCGCACATATCACAAAATTTCTTGAGCATTGTGACACTTTTAAGAAAAATGGCATTACTGATGACGTTATTAGGTTACGTTTATTCACATTTTTTTTACGAGATTAAGCTAAATCTAGGTTAAATTATTTTCTTGTAGGATCCATAACAACTTGGGAGATGATGACAAAATATTTTCTTTCAAATTATATTTTGCCCTTTAAGAATGCAAAAAATGCGGAGCGATGTCACCAAGGAGATGCTCACACCATGTCCTGTCTGTCTGGATTCAGGTACTGACCTTTTATAATGGTTTATTTTTTGCTAATCGTTCAACAATTAATGCATCTGCAGGAGGTACTATCATGAGAAAAACACCGGAAGAGGCATATGAATTGTTAGAAGATATAACATCACACACATACCGGTGGCGGTCAGATAGGAATTTTCCAAAGAAGATAACTATAGTTCGTCAAATCAATGATTTCACGGATATAGTTGCACAGTTGGAAGCTCTGAAAAAGAAAATAGATATTATGAGTGTGACATCAATGAAGGTTCAGACTATCACATGTAATATGTGTATGGAGGGGGGTGCGGCTGCTGCTGTTCAACAAGCTAAGAATGTAAATTATGTTGGAAATTGGCCAACAAACAACCCTTGCTCGAATATCTATAATCTGGGATGGAAGAATAACCCAAATTTCTCATGGTCTAACCAGAATAAGAATCAGTAGAATTTTGTGAGACTTCCACTTTGATTTGCGCATCAAGACAAGAAGCAGAGTTTGGAGGAGTTGATGACTGATTTCATATCATTTGCAGAAAATAGATTTCAAAATTAAGATGCTTCAATTAGGAATTTGGAGACTCGGTTGGGATAGTTGGCAAACATCATCGCTGGGAGAACTCAAGGAATTTTTCCAAGTGATACTAAAAAGAATTCTAAGGAACAAGTGAAGGCTATCGAAGCATGCATGGTATTTTGGGACTTAGTGTGCGGTTTTTATGTGCATTACTCTTTTTAGATGGTGGATAAAGACGATAAGATGAGGATTTCCATAGATGTCCCCATGGACACCTCTACCATCGTGAGGGTCAATGTTGTTTTTAGATGCAGAGGTTCCTACAGATACAGTTGAAGCCTTTGGTAGGAGGCAAGACTCTTGAGGCAGCGAAAGATTGGTTTGAGCGGATGGAGAGTTGCTTTTGTGCCTTTGACTGTTCTGAGGAGCAAAATATGGAGGCTACTATGTTTATGTTGAAGGGACGCGCTCGAAAATGTTGGAGATCTGTGTCTGCCCAGTTGATCCAATAGCAAGGTTAGGTTTTATGGGATAATTTCCGCAAGGCTTTTATGAAGTTGCATTTCTTCCAGCTGTCAACTAGGTGACATCGATTGAGTTTCTTAATCTGAAGCGGGGATCAATGTCTATCGATGAGTACCGGTAGAAATTCATCGATCTATTGTCATTTTGTACGCACATTGGCGCCAGTTCTGAAGCCATATGATCACTTCCTACAGGGTCTTAACCAGGATATTTTTTATTGGGTCACATTTTGTGATGATTCGAATTATTATGAGGGCTTGGTGAAACGTTTTCATCAGGCATAGATCGGTGTGAACCATGCGAAGCTATTGCAGTCTTCCCATCCTGGAAGTTCTCTTGGCCTATGGGCACAATCATTCAAGAATTAGGTTTCTAAGTCTTCTTTTTATGGTATCAGTGGTGTGTTCCATTCCGTAAATAATAATTCGGGACATTGTGATCACTGTGGGAGATTTTATTCGACGGAGGAGTGTCATAAGGCCTCTGATGCCTATTTTCTTTGCAGTGATATGGGTCACATAAGGAGAGACTGTCCCACCCTGTATACTTTTGGAAGTGGATCTCATTCTTCTGTTTAGCCAAGCCAGGCACAAGTTCCACATGGTACTTCTACTTTGAATCCACATGTGCAGGGATAGGTGTTTGCCCTCAACTAGGATCAAACCAATGCTGAGAGCGAGCATATTATTGCATGTAGTTTTATGTTATGCGGAATACTCACATTTGTCTTGATAAATATAGGAGCATCACATTCTTTTATTTTTGCCACTTTTTCCAAGAGGAATAGGTTGCACTATGTGTCCTTAGACATTGTTTTAGCTGTGTATACTCCGATAGGTTAGGAGATTTTAGCTAAATATCTAGTGATGTGTTGTTCTCTCAAGTTTGAAGGACATACGTTAACCGAAAATTTGAAGATCTTAGTGGTGGAGGACTTTGACTGTATTATGGGATAGATCTTCTCACCTTGTATCGAGCTATTGTGGACTGCTATTAGAGATTGGTGCAGTTTCGTCCAGTTGTGGGTGATAGTTGGTTATTTTATGGTGAGGGAGTGCGATCTATGATGTCTTTAGTGTTGGATTTGAAGGGTTTATCATGCCTTAGAGTCAAGAAATGAAGGATATCTCATTTATGTCATTGATACATCCACATATAGAATGGGTATTGAAGTTCTGCTTGTAATGTCCAAAAATCCCCAAATCCACTCACGAGATATTTGAGTAACTTATTACAAAAATTATGTGTTTATTTGTTTTAATGATATATTCTA
This sequence comes from Henckelia pumila, assembly GCF_033568475.1. NCBI lineage: Eukaryota > Viridiplantae > Streptophyta > Magnoliopsida > Lamiales > Gesneriaceae > Henckelia > Henckelia pumila. Next base: position 35,932,930 of record NC_133120.1, on the reverse strand, counting down.
ATGAAAATTTTTTATTTTTATTTTTTTTCAGGTATGGGTATAGTTTCTGTGACGAAGGGAATCGAGACTTGCCTTTGAGTAATGTTTAAGAATTTTAAAGAAGTATGAGTTTATTATGTAGTTTTTATTTAAATATTTATGTATGTTATTTGATATTAAATTTTAGGAAAGGAAATTATTTTTACATGGGGCAACATCCGGTCCATAGACTATTCTTTTAAAGATTAGAATCCAACTTTACGCATTCAAAAGTTAGCGTCGAACCCTTTATTTTATCTCCTTTCATGTTCAGCCGCCTCTCCCATTCACCCTAAACTCTTTGAAATCCACTTCTCCATTCAAGAATATTTTGGCGTCGCTAATTCGAGAAAAGGCTAGGATCGTGTTTCCGAAGTTTGGATTTTCATACCAACAAAGAAAAGACAAGTTTTATTCAATATTTGAACCAATATCCAAGCAATATTATATATTTTTTTGATATTGATGTGTGTATTCTAATTATATGATGTTTAGTTGCGATAAATCCCCATGATTTTTTAAAAGAACGATGTACGGTGACATGTATCCGTGAAGCGTAAGACGTTCTCAAAGAATTAGGATCCTTCTTTGTGTTTAAGGATTTTAAAAGAGTAAAAATATTTTTTATGATGATTTGAAGTTTTGATGTATTTTTTTAGTTATGTTCATGGGTACGAGTCGTTATAATGATGTTTTTACTTGTATTGAGGTCTATTTATTTGGTCATGTCATGTTTTGTGTACGTATATGCATCCTTAAAGGTTTCCAAAGACTCCAAAATCTATTTTTGATGAAGATTTTATGTTTGATATGTTTTGTTAGCAAGAGTTTTAAAGAATAAAAAACCTGAATTTTTGGTGTTGGGTTGAGTTTGATGCATTTTTAGATTCAAAAATATTGTGGATGAGTAATTTTATGGGCCATATGTTGTGTTTTTAATCCTATTCTTTGATAGGTGTCGATTGGTAGGTGTTTGTGAGTTCGTTAAAAGGTTTTTGAATGAGAAATGAAAAGAAAATCTCTGGCCGTGTTTGCTTGAAAATGCAAGAAGAACGCACGCCCTAACGGAATGGGGCACATAGGGTTTCTGTCTGGAAATTCTAAAATGCGATTTTTCAACTTCTCTTATGCGTTTATGTCCTAAAATGCATGTGATGGTGCTTTTCAGGTCTTTTGTTTGTTTGATGAATGAAGTTTTCGTCGAGAACTTGGAGAACGGCTTACATGGATCTCTAACTATGCATAACGCATGATGGTCTAAGTATTTCTTTCATGAATGTTATTTTATGTATGAATCATAATATTTTATGAAAAATTATGGGACATGTTCACCTTCTTTTAAATCGCCTAAATGTTTTCCAAGCATGAAAGTTTATGAGCATAAAATGAATGAACATGAAATGAATTATTTTCATTCAAGAATGTTTTATGAAAATGATGATAATATTTGTATAAATGAAAAATTCATTTTGATGTCTTGTATGTACTTGTGGTTGCTGTACGGGACTGGTATTTTGAGATGAGCGTCGGAGGTGCCTTTCCAAAAAATGAATGAGTATACTAGCTTTGGATAATATGAGACGGTACCCATATTGTTTTTGGCCAGTATTGGATGTACCAAATGTTATATTTATATTGCGCAACTATTTGCATGATCATGGAACACAATGTGTGTAGTAGCCCAGTTCCATTTTACAATATTAAAATGGTTATATATGTTTAGAACTAATAAATATTTTATTAACAAGAGCACAAGTCAAGATCAAGAATACATGGCATGAGAATGAGCAAGGGTTGATGGATTTGACCATGGGCTCGGGTCGGTCATGAGTAGCTCGAGTCGGTCATGAGTAGCTCGGGTAAGTCATGAGTAGCTCAGGTCGGTCATGAGTAGTTCTGGTCGGTCATGAGTAGCTCGGGTCAGTCATGAGTAGCTCAGGTCGGTCATGAGTAGTTCTGGTTGGTCATGAGTAGCTCGGGTCAGTCCTGAGTAGCTCTGATCGGTCATAAGTAGCTCTGGTAGGTCATGATTAGCTCAGGCGAGTCATGACTAGCTCTGGTCAGTCATGAGTAGCTCGAGTCAGTCATGAGTAGCTCTGGTCGGTCATGAGTAGATCGGGTCGATCATGATGGAAACCAAGGTAGTGTTTGGTCATGGAAAGAGCAGTTCAGGTGGGGCTTGACCAGGAGCAGTTCAGGTTGGTCTTGACAAGGAGCAGTTCAGCTCGGGGCCTAACCAAAGGAGCAGTTCAGCTAGGGGTTTAACCAAGAGCAGTTCAGGTCTGGCTTGACAAGGAGCAGTTCAGGTCGGGCTTGACAAGGAGCAGTTCAGCTCGGGGCTTGACCAAGAGCAGTTTAGGTCGGGCTTGACAAGGAGCAATTCGGGTCAGGTTTGTGACCAGGTCGGGTCGGGCTTGGACCTAAGACAGCTAGGGGTTGTCTTCTTCCAGCTTAGTTCAGACTTTGGTGTGAGGTACGAAAGTACTGTTCGAGATACCCTGACTGAGTATGCATGTATTATGTGCTTGCATGATTTATATGGCATGATTGTATCTGCATATATTATGACATGATCGCATGTTGCATGCATGTTCATGATGAGCTTATATATATCCTTGAGATATCCTGTAGTAGGGTTTTACTCTATCCTATTAGTGGATGGATTTCCATCGATTTGGATCCGGTATATCCACAGTTGGTATGGGAGACACCTCCTGAAGCGACGACACAGATTGCTACATATCTAGGGTCCGGTCTGTCTTTGATATGTGATTCTTGACCTCTAGTCTCGGGAGTCGGTACACTTGCATTTATGCACTCATATAGTACTGTTTACTCATACTCTCGTGATGAGCATTTTATGCTCACGTCTCGTATTATTTTGGGGATACCCTATTCCATGGGGCAGGTTTGCAATTGAATGAGGCGGGTGGATCCAGGAGGGACTAGGCAGTGGGCGGCCAACTGGGTGTTTTGCCTAGGATTTATTTATCTATGTATTTGGGATTATACATTGTTCGATATGGTTGTATAACTATTTGGGTATTTATAGATTCCTTTTCTTGGGATTGTATAATGTTTATTGCTTCCGCAGTTTATTTTGGTTTAATGTTTAATTAAGTTATTTGCATTCTTAAGTTTCTGATTATTAGGTGATCTCGGTAAGGGTCACTACATTTATGGTATCAGAGCATGCAATAAGATTCTTTGGGACATAGTACTGATATTGTTGGATTAACTTGGGTTATAAATACTGTGTTTGGGTGTAAACAATATTTCAGTTTAAAGTATTGAATCATTGGTTTTAATGATTCTAGATGTGTGTTGTACCAGTTTCAGTTTAAGATTGTACATCATTCGATGTAATTGGATTCTAGTTATTTTTCTATTACATGGGATTGTAATAAGAATTTTATAGAACTGAGATTGGTGATTTTGGTATTTGATCTTTTGATATTTTCTTGAGATTAATCCAGTGTTTAGTTGATCAATGTTAAACTATAGTAACTTACTGGGTAATTGCATGTTTTCAGTTGGATAGTTCTAGATGTATTCCCTATAATATTTCATCAAGATATAATATTGCCAGGGATGATATGTTTTCATCAGGGGTAAAGTGATGAGTTATACCAAGTACTGTGGACTGTGTGGATATATGACTAGACGGAGAGGAAGTGCGACCCCCATGTTTCTATTTCTCTGGAAACCTTTCGTGTTTCAGAGGGTCTCTGAGAGCTTTGCTTGCTTCAGATGGTTATTCATGGGGAGACTACCTCAGTCTTGTGTTTTGTACCAGTCAAATAGGGGTATTGTTATTCGGATTCTCTCGTAGAGATTTAGTTATCGTCTGGCTTTCGTCAGAGATACAGATGTTGGATTTCTATTGTAAGGATTAGTCTTGGAAGAAATTTTCCTTGAAAAGTGATCATTCTGAGCAGCTAGGTTTTGTTTTCGATATTGTGATTTTACTAAACAAATAGATCTAGTAGGTGGAAGGATTTCTACTAGTGAGTATTTAGAGTATAGTCTAACTTCGTCAGAGATGGAGAGTGACATTCCTTTGGGTCAAGGAAGGTACCAAATATCAGATTAAGGGAAAATCTGCTTTGGCTTTGTTCATTTTTGTGTTTATCTTGTGTGGATGTAATCAGTGGTAGTAGGTCTAGATTGGTACGGGATTAGTGCCAGCAACTACCCTTAGCTATTTTTTTGACTCTGACAGAGATAGGAATGATGAGTTCAGTGTGAACTTTGTAATTCCAAGTGTTAGTAATTAGTAGACTTATGGCAACGAGATCAGAGTTGTTGATCGAGCCATGTAGGTTATCAATGATCATTGGATTATATTCCGACTATGTCAAAGATATGAAATGATATTTCATAGTGACCGAGGTTGTACATGAAATAGAATAATCATTAGTATGAAAATTAATTATACTAGTGTATATGGTTTGGACAGGAACAATTTGATGATAAGAACAGTTTGGTGCAGGATTTGTGCTAGTGATTACCTATGATTATTGTCTGACATCGTTAGAGATAAGGATAATGAACTTGTTATTCCAAGTATTTTGGATTCAGATAGTTCTCGTTGAACAGAATCACAAAGATCATAGTTGTTGATCATTAGTGTGAGATTCTGGAAAATCGAGAATTAGTGAATGCTAGATTTAATTGATAGATCCTTTTGGGCTAGATATGAGCTACAGTGGATCAAAAGTAATGGATACGGATGTTAAGTCTAATCAGTACTGATTTGGGATATTATGGACTAGAAAGTACTGGAAACAGTTTTGTAAAGCTCGTATGCTTAAGAACATGGTTTGTAAGGTATATTCAGAATTTCTCAATAAATGTGTTAGTTCATCTTTTGGATTTTCTTCAGTTAAGAAGGAACGATAAGATGTAACACTTGTGATTTTGGGAACCAGTAAACTATGTTTTGATTTATCTGTGGCAGATACAGATGTTGTAACCCAGTAATGAGGGAGATTAATGTTTCTTTTGTAAAAACATCATTTTGGATTGAGCAATGTTAATCACTAAAAAAAACTGATAAGATGAGTACAGTACTCAGGTATTCAGTATTCAGGTATGTTTTCACAAGTATTTGTGTAAAATATTCCTCAGATTTTGATCTAGAAAGTGTTTGAATTTCAAATGGGTACTAACAGGATAGCATCAAGTGTGTAGACGTGGAAAAAGGACAACAGCTGAGATCTATTTGTTACTAGGTCTAGCGGGATGGTTGTCACTGGTTTTCCGGAATGTCTATTGGATGCGTTAGACCATTGATGTATCTGATTTGATAGGATCGAGTCAGAAGTTAGCTAGATTGAATTGATTTGAGGACTTCGAAAGGAAGGGATGAAACGGTTGTGTTCATCTAATAGCGTAAGTCAAAAATCAGCAAGGATTTCTATTATCCGTGATAGGATAATCAGTATTGTTGTTTTGAGAATTATCTCAAATTATGATATAGATTTCACTATTCGAACCAGATTATTAGTACTAAGTATGTTACTAATCGACTTTTGAGTCAACAGAATAAAAATGAGTATTTCCATGAAGAGAATCTGAAGGATTCAGGAAATCAAGAATTATGGATTTTGATTCAGCCTGGCAAGATCATTTGCCATTGATTGACTTCGCGTACAACAAAAACTATCATTGTAGTATTGGGATGGTACCTTTTGAGGCGTTGTACGGGCGACGTTGTCGTACACCACTCTTCTAGGAAGAAGTGGGTGCGAGACAGGCCGATGGACCAGATTTAGTCCAGCAGGCCGCAGATATTGTTGATCAGATCAAGAAACGGATTAAGATTGCATAGTATCGTCAGGTTAGCTATGCTAATACTAAGCGTAGGACTCTGCAGTTTGATGTCAAGGAGAAAGTATTTCGGACAGTTTTACCTTTCCGCAAGATTCTCAGATTTGGTCTCAAGGGTAAGCTGTCTCCAAGATTTATTGGTTCGTTTGAGATCTTATAGAACATTGGTGATTTGGCTTGTCGACTAGCCTTGCCACCGAGTATTCATGACGTGTTTCATGTATCCCTGTTGCGACAGTATGTGGCAGATCAATCTCATGTTCTGCAACCATTTGAAGTTCAGGTGGATACTGATTTGACTTATATAGAGAGACTAGTTCCTACCCTAGATCATAAGGATAAGGTCTTGCGGAATAAAGTTATTTCTCTGGTTCTAGTTCAGTGGCAGCACCGAGGCACTGAAGAAGCCACTTGGGAGCTTGAGAGCAGGATGCGTTCAGAAAATCCTGAGTTATTTTGATTTTATTTCAGTATTGTACTAAGTTTTACCTTGTAAAATGTTGGCATTTGAATAAAATAATGTTTCTACATGTTGTGTTATTTTCGGTACTTAAGATGTGATTTCGAGGACGAAATATCTTATGTGGGGGAGAATGTAGTAGCCCAATTCCATTTTACAATATTAAAATGGTTATATATGTTTAGAACTAATAAATATTTTATTAACAAGAGCACAAGTCAAGATCAAGAATACATGGCATGAGAATGATCAAGGGTTGATGGATTTGAACATGGGCTCGGGTCGGTCATGAGTAGCTCGATTTGTCATGAGTAGCTCAGGTCGGTCATGAGTAGTTCTGGTCGGTCATGAGTAGCTCGGGTTAGTCATGAGTAGCTCAGGTCGGTCATGAGTAGTTTAGGTCGGTCATTAGTAGCTCGGGTCAGTCATGAGTAGCTCTGGTCGATCATGAGTAGCTCTGGTTAGTCATGAGTAGCTCGGGTCAGTCATGAGTAGCTCTGGTCAGTCATGAGTAGCTTAGGTCAGTCATGAGTAGCTCTGGTCGGTCATGAGTAGCTCGGGTGTAGTGACCCTTATCGAGATCACCTACTAAACAGAACTTAGACATGCAATTAACTTAATCAAATAGTAAACCATAATTAAGCTGCGGAAACAATAATTAATAATACAATCCCAAAGAAAGGAATCTGTAAATACCAAAATAGTTATACAACCAAATCAAAAATGTATCAACCCAATACGAAAGATAAACCCTAGGCGAAGCTCCAGCTGGCCAACCACTGTCTAGCCCCTCTTGGATCCACCCGCCTCATCCAATCGCAAATCTGCCCCATGGAACAGGGTATCCAAAAACACAGAGTATGAGACGTGAGCATAAAACGCTCAGCACGAGAGTATGAGTATACATGCATGCAAAGTGAACTCCCTACAGACTCGAGGTCAAGGATCAGATAACAAACACAGACCGGGCCCTGGTATGTAGCACGATGTGCCGTCGCTTCAGGAGGTGGCTCACATACCGAAATATTAGTGGATACACCGGACCCAAATCGATGGAAGTCCATCCACTAACAGGATAGGGTACAACCCTACTAACAGACATCTCAAAGAGATAACTCAAGATGCAAATATATGCAGCATAAAATCATGTCATATAAATCATGCAGTCACATAATACATGCATACTCAGTCAGGATATCTCAAACAGTACTTTCGTACCTCAAATGCTAATCAAGCTCTACCAGCTCTAGGTTTATGCCTATAGTCCGCACTACACTGCCAAATGAAACTAATATCATTATAGTGCCCTAAAAGCCTTAACTAAGCTATTGCATACTCCTAAATATTTTTAGGAAGCAAAAACTATACCTTCATCCGTCGTCAGCCCTTTGCTGTCGATTGCATCAAAACTAGGCCACAGCTCCGCTACGAGGCCTGGATCACTACGCCACTTCCGAATTCCCAATGGAACGCCTAGAATGCCCTAGATCTAAGCTGGAAGACCAAAGAATCGAGAGAAAAGGGGTGATTGGTGCATTTCAAAATGAGGCTCGCGCCCCATATTTATAGACTGACTTCGGACCATCCGAACCCCACTTCGGAGCCTCCGAACACGTTTGGGCCATCCGAACTTGACTTTGGGCCATCCGAAGTCCCAATAATACGTCAGTCGTGATGTCATCTAGCTGACGTAAGCAATGACATAATACTGGACTACGATTGGGCTGCTTGAACCTGCCGACGGAGCGTCCGAACACCTTCGGAGCCTCCGATCCTGGCTTCGAATCGTCCGATCCTGTTCGGAGCCTCCAATCTCCCTTTCGTAGCATCCGAACTCAACCCAAGTAATTATGATTAGTTCCTTAATCTCTTTAATTGGTTACGGGCTACTACATTCTCCCTCACTTAAGATATTTCGTCCTCGAAATCAAATCTTAAGTACTGAAACCGAAAAATCATGCATAAACATCTTTATTCAAATCAAAAGTTTACAGGGTTTATAATTGAATACAACTCGAAAATGAAATCAAAATAACTCAGGATGTTCTGAACGCATCATGCTTTCGAGTTCCCAAGTGGCTTCTTTAGTGCCTCGGCGCTGCCACTGAACCAAAACCAGAGGAATGACTTTATTCCGCAAGACCTTATCCTTATGATCCAGAATACGAATAGGTCTCTCTACATAAGTCAAATATGTATCCACCTAGGACTTCAGACAGCTGCAGAATATGAGACTGATCCGCCACATACCGTCGCAACAGAGATACGTGAAACACATCGTGAATACTGGATAGATACGGTGGCAAAGCCAGACGATAAGCTAAGTCGCCAACGCTCCCCAAGATCTCAAATGGACCGATTAATCTAGTAGACAAATATCCCTTGAGGCCAAATCTGAGAATCCTGCGGAAAGGTGAAACTCTCAGAAACACTTTCTCCCCAAAATCAAACTGCAAAGGCCTATGCATGGTATTAGCATAGCTGGCCTGACGATCCTGTACAATCTTAATCCGTTTCTTGATCTGATCCACAACATCTGCTGCCTGCTGGATTAACTTTGGTCCCTCAGCCTGTCTCTCCCCCACTTCTTCCCAGAAAAGTGGAGTACGACAACGTCGCCGTACAATGCCTCAAAAGGTGCCATCCCAATGCTAGTATGATAGCTGTTATTGTACGCGAACTCAATCAATGGCAAGTGATCCTGCCAGGCTGAACCAAAATCCATAACGCATGCTCGAAGCATATCCTCCAAAGTACGGATAGTACGCTCTGACTGTCCATTGGTCTCCGGGTTATAGGCAGTACTCAAACTGAGAGTATTGACCATCGCACGCTGAACACTCCCCCCAGAACCTACAAGTAAACCTGGGGTCTCGATCGCTGACAATGCTCACAGGCACTCCATGGAGTCGAACGATCTCTTGAATGTACAACCAAGCCATACGATCCACAGAATACTCTCGGCTATAGGCAATGAAATGCGCTGGCTTGGTGAGTTGGTCCACCACAACCCAGATAGCATCACAATTCCTCGAGGTCATCGGCAAATGGGTCACAAAATCCATCGTGATAAGCTTCCATTTTCACTCAGGAATAGGCAGACTGTGAAGCAAACCTCCAGGTCGTTAGTGTTCTATCTTGACCTGCTGACAAACAAAGCATCTCGAAACATACTGATACACACTGCGTTTCATCCCCTTCCACCAAAAATGAGTGCGTAGATCCTTGTACATCTTGTTGCTCCCCGGATGAATACTCAACTTAGTGCGATGTGCCTAAGACAAGATCTCCTCTCGCAACTCTTCATACTACGGAATCACAAGCCTACCAGATAAACACAGAAAACTATCTGACTGATAGTGAAATCCAGATGTGCTACACTCATTGGCTAGACGAGCCAAATGCTGGGTATTCGAATCAGACATCTGAGCATTCCGAATCCGCGAATACAAAGCTGTCTCAAATAATATCGCAAACATCTGGATACTCTGCATACCTTTCTTGTTCTTGAAGTTATACCCTGAAGAACAACACTCCCCGATCGCACTAAACATCAAACAAGTCTGAAGTGCGGATAGTCGCACCTTGCGACTCAAGGCATCAACGGTGAGGTTAGCAGCTCTCGAATGGTACTTAATCTCGCAATCATAGTCCTTAAGCAAGTTCATCCAACGTCTCTACCTCATGTTTAACTCTGCCTGAGTGAACAAATACTTGAGACTCTTGTGGTCGGTGAAGATCTCAAATTTCTCGCCATACAGATAATGACGCCAGATCTTCAAAGAAAACACAATAGCTGCCAACTCCAAATCATGAACTGGATAATTGTCTTCGTGCAGCTTCAACTATCTTGAAGCATATGAGATCACATGCCCATTCTGAGTCAGGACACAACCTAGCCCTTGAAGAGAAGCATCTGTGTACACCACATACCCTCCAGATCTTGACGGTAATGCCAACACCGGTGCAGAATTCAACCGTCATCGAAGCTCACAAATGTTCTCCTCACACTCTGAGGACCACTCGAAATCAACATCCTTGAGGGTAAGCTGCGTCAAAGGTCAAGCTAGCTGCGAGAAGTTCAGAATGAAGCGATGATAATATCCTGCTAGACCCAAAAAACTACGGATCTCAGCGACCGTCGTCGGACGTGACCAATTAAGCACAGCTTCAATCTTGCTTGGATCAACAGAAACCCCTCCCTGGATATGATATGGCCAAAAAATACCACTCGATCCATCCAAAACTCACACTTACTCAGTTTGGCATATAACTGCTCATCCCGAAGATTCTGCAGTACCAACCTCAAGTGAGAAACATGCTCGTCCGCATTACGCGAATACAACAGAATGTCATCAATGAAAACCACAAAAAAATTTATCCAAAAACTCCGTGAAGACACGGTTCATCAGATCCATAAATATAGCCGGCGCATTAGTCAATCCGAAAGGCATCACTAGAAACTCGTAATGCTCATAGCGAGTACGGAATGCAGTCTGGGCTATGTCTTGATCTCGGACTCTCATCTGATGATACCCAGATCTCAAGTCAATCTTGGAGTAGATCTAAGTACCCTGAAGCTGATCAAACAAGCCATCAATACGAGGCAAATGATACTTGTTCTTCACAGTAACTCGGTTCAGCTGCCGATAGTCAATGCATAGCCGCATAGACCCATCCTTCTTCTTCACAAAGAGAACAGGAGCTCCCCAAGGAAATGAAATAGGATGAATGTACCCCTTGTCCAAAAGATTCTACAACTGATTCTTCAAACTCTTGCATCTCCGACAGAGCTAGACGATACGGTGCTCAAGAAATAGGTGAAGTAACCGAAATCTCATCTGAAAATACATCTGGGAATTCATCCACAACTGAAATACTCTCTAACCCAATGCTCTCAGTGGACAAATCAACTTCATCGATGAGGTAACCTTCCTCGCTAGACTCTAGAGCTCGACATGCTCTCAAAGCTGATACCAGTGGCATCGGGGGTCGCGCTCCCTCACCATAGAAAAACCATCTATCATTCCCTTCCGGATGAAAGCGTACTAATCTCTGATAGCAGTCCACTGAAGCTTGATAGGTAGTCAGCATGTCTATCCCAAGAATACAATCGAAATCATCCATCAAAAGAACCATGAGATTAGATTATCAGAATGTTCCCTTCGAACTCTAAAGGGCAACCCATCACTAGACGCTTAGCCAAAGCAGATTGACCCATCGAAGTAGAAATAGAAACTACTACTACGTCTAGTGCATTGCATGGTAACTTATGGTTCTTAACAAAACGTGAAGAAATGAAGGAATGAGATGCACCAGTGTCAATAAGTACAAGATCAGGTATACCATATAACAGAAATTTACCTGCGATGACCTTCTCATTCTCCTCCACTTCCTCATCGTGCCTCAAGGCAAACACCTGGCCAGAAGCTCGCGGCTTCAAGTTAGAACTCCCAGCAGACTTTCCCTGCGACCTCTGCTGAACGGTGGCCTGAGAACCCGATCCTGAACCTGAGGCGGACTCCCCCAGATAGTGGGCAATCCCTCCGGATATGACCAACCTCTCCACACCGAAACATGCTCCAAAATCTCTACGGAACTTGTCTGACGGATGGTTCTTACCGCAATGGTCACACTTCTCCTTCTTCCCAAAACGAACAACACCAGTGGAACCAGAGGAAAAAGAAGCAGATCCGGACTTCTTGAAAGTCTGAGCACGGGGACCCAAAGAACTCGCAGGCCTAGACTGAAATAAGGACCTGTTATGCCGAATGTTATCCTCCACCTGGTGACAATGGCTCACCAAACCCTCATAGGTCATATCATCACCGACCGCCACACGGTCATGAATCTCAGGGTTAATGCCCTGAAGGAACAGATTATACTTCATATCAGAGCTGTCAGCAATCTCGGGGCAATAAGATAACAGATCGAAGAAATTCTGCTGATACTCGTCAATAGACATGGTTCCATAACGCAAACTCAGTAACTCACCCGCCTTCATAAAATGGAGTGCAGGAGGAAAATACAGCTTCTGAAAAGCTGTGCGGAACTCACCCCAAGTGGCAACTCCTATCGCCGCAACAAAGGGTGCAGAAGTGAATCTCCACCACTTACGGGCTCGCCCATCCAGAAGATAGCCAAGTGTCTTCATCTTCTGCTCCTCAGTACAGCAAAACGTTTGAAAAGTCATCTCCATACGATCTAGCCAGTTCTCCGCATCCTCCAAAGACTCGCCTCCAACCAAGGGCTTAGGACCCATCTATAAGAATCGACGTACACTGAAACGTTTTTCGTCATGACGACGATGATGGCATTCCCGACGATGCTCTCGATCATCATCTCCCCAGCGTACACCTGAACTACCATGGCTACTCTGATCATCGTAATTTGCCATCTACAAAAATTAACCTCACGGTTACCTTATGCAAATCTAAATCCCAAGAATACTATGCATGCTCTGATACCATAAATGTAGTGACCCTTTGAAAGAGTGGGTGCCCGGTGAGCCAACTTGTGGCTAAGGGCTTTTATGACTCTATGTATAAACAATCTTTTGTTTAATATAATTTACACTTTTATAATGGCATTTACTTTATCTTTTATCATATTATTATGTTGTGACATACTATAAGATGTTTAGATGAAGACCTTGAATATAATATAGTGTATGTAAGATGTGGTAGCACATGGGGATGGCTATCATGAAACACATCTTATAGTCACTGTATATTCTAAACAGTTCCTAGTCGATTGAGCCGTCCGTTAATAAGGATAAGGATCGCTCGAGATTGAGACTAGCATTTGCGATTCCGAGTACCACGTTTCATTGGTATGGAACATAGAGATGTTCAAAGCATGCAAATGGATATTCATATGATGAATGATCGAACTATCATATCCGGACTTTTCAAGTGGTTATCACTTATCGAGTGGATAAAGTCCACGGTTTTTTTGTACACCATTAGTCCTTTGAAAGAGTAGGTGCCCGTTGAGCCAACTTGTGGCTAAGGGCTTTGATGACTCTTTGTATAAACAATCTTTTGTTTATATAATTTACACTTTTATTAATGGCAATGACTTTATCTTTCTTCATATTGTTATATTGTGATATACAATTGTTGTTTTGATAAAGACCTTGGAATATACTATAGTGTATGTAAGATGTGGTAGAACATGGAGATGTCTATCATGAAACACATCTTATAGTCACTGTGTATTCTAAACTGTTCCTAGTCGATTGAGCCGTCCGATAACAAGGATAAGGATCGCTCGAGTTTGAGACTAGCATTTGCGATGCAGAGTACCACGTTTCATTGGTAAGGAACATAGAGATGTTCGAAGCATGCAAATGGATATTCATACGATGAATGATCGAACTACTCTATCCGACTTTCCAAGTGGTTATCACTTATCGAGTGGATAAAGTCCGCGGTTTTGGTTGTACACCATTAGTCCTTACTACTTGAAACATCATTGAGACTCTATATGCTAGTACTTGTGCTTTGACTCGTTTACCGACTCTATTGGGGTCATCAGGTGTCGGGATTGGGTACAGTTACAACACATATAGGAGTCGATGCTTTGTTGTCAAGGATTCACCACATACTTGCGAGTGTGGATATCCTATGCGATCTGAGGAGATATTAGTGTGACGAATCTCTGGCCAGAGTACATGATGTGGTTTAAGAAATGGTTTCTTAGTAGCACATGCGATGTCACTATTTGATCTTCAAGATGTATTGCATAGTTATCGAATCTCGAACGACTCTCGATTTACCAATGGTTGTTGATTCGATCGGGATATATGGATGAAGGTACCGTACTGTACGCTAACCAAAATCTATTGGTTCTTGCAGGCACTATCAGTGATACCTAGGGAATCATGGGGCGATGTTGCTAGGCGCTCTTACCATGATTCGATGGGCAAGTCGGAAATTGTTGTTCCGAGTCACAAGGAGTTGTGAGCCCACGATAGCTGTATCCCTGAACCATTGAGGGTCACACAGAGTAATGGATTTTTAATCCCCGTTGAGATAGTAAATTTAAAGAGTTAAATTTAATGAACAAAGAATTTGGACTTCTTATTTAAGAGTAGAGGAGTAAAATTCCTAAAATGACATAGGGATGGGCATTTTGGAAATCACTGAATTCGGATTCAGAAAAATTTATCTTGACTTTAAAAGGTGCAGAAATGGTTTCTGTGCACATTGGTGAAATCGGTATATCAATCGGAGTCATGTTTATATTTATATTAATTTCGGAACATGCGGGCTTTGCTTGTCGGGCTTGAACTTATGACTAATGGGCCCTAAGCTGTTAGCGGCCTACATTATAAATAAGTTATTGCAGTACAAAAATTACATACAACAGGTCACAAAATTTTTGAAAAACCCTAGTCCTTTTCTTCTGAAGTGGCCGCCCCTTTTTCCCTTGCTCGGTAAAATCCAGTCTGTGAATTTGAATTACAGTCTGGTTTAACGGATCAAATTCGTTAATCTCTTCGTAGAAACTTCTGATAGATTTTCTAGTGCAATTTATCAGAGGGATTAAATATCCATTCGTGGACCTGATTGAAGAACAGTTCGTCCATCAGTTCCAGGGATATACAACAAGAGCAGAGCAATCTGTTGGTGTCCAAAATCTCGATTCGAGATTGAAGGTAAAAATTTATAATGTTATTTAATTTTTACACACACAATTTAATCGTAAGGTTTTGATACCCACTATGGAATCATTTCATATAAAATTTTTTAAACTTCCGCTGCACCGAGTATCAATTCTGATTGATCTGATCGACGCGTTCTCCAACAGTGGTATCAGAGCCAGGTTGCTCAGATCAAGCGATTAAATTAATCGATTGTACAAAAATTTTTTAAGCCTCGGTTTTGAAACAAAATAAATATTTAAAAATAAAAAAAAAAAATTTTGGGCAAAAACCCGGGCAGCGATCGTCGCTGCCCTAGGTGCAGCCGGCTGCCCGGCCCGAGCCCTAGGGGGCGCGGGCAGCCCGGGAATGTCCTGGGCGGCCCGCGGAGAAATTAATTTTTAATTTTAAATTAAATTTTAATATGTTAAAATTCTATTTTTGGTGCGATCGAAAATTGTTTTTGATTGGTCCACGAGGCGTCGGATCGAATTGTTCGAGTCCGAAAATTTTAAAATTGATTTTTGGATAAATTTGAATTTTTGGAAAATTTAAATAATTTATACGTTAAATTGAATTTTGAAATTAATTATTTTTGGTACAATTGATGATAAGATATGATCTTATGGATATATTGAGTAAAATATGATTTTATGTATAAAATTGGATTTTATAGATAAAATATGATTTTATTTGATAAAAAGATAAAATATGATTTTGTATGTAAAATAAGATTTTATATATGGAATATGATTTTATCCTTTTAAATTTAAATTTCCATTGCATGTTATCCAATAAATTAATTTTGAATTAAATGTTATTGGATAATGATGATCGATTGCCATGACCAATTTGTAGGTGTATGTTAGGAATTTACATTTGTTTTTATTGTTGTTGGATTTATTAATGGGCCTGGTTTATGGCCCAATAGGTATTGTCATATGTAATAAAAGTGGGCTTGGTTTATGGCCCGTTCCAACCCCTTAAAAATGTATCCCCTACTTGTCATTGTTATTTATTGTAAATACATTAGATATAGTGGGAGATGAAGATTTGAAGAACGGAGGTGGGCCCAACAAACAATAAAGACAGAAGAAATGTAAGTTGGAAGCTCAATGTATAGGATTGCATTGCATACTGCATATTACCTAGGATTGGACTAAGACTCGTGATTGGCAACCACGGGTCGATTAGAAATGGAATCGATCATCCTATATAATATGTGATATTATTGTTGTATGCATGTTTTAGACAAAATTGTGTGAATCCGGCAAGCATACAAAATTTTAAAAATGATGAGACAAATTTTCATAATTAAAATCCTCATTTTAATATGATTTAAAATTGATATCAAGATAAATAAAAGAAATTTAAATTTTTTTAAATGTTCCTACCTTCCATCAACGATCAATGTATGAGATGCTACCCGGATACGGTCCGGCTCATTATTGGGGGGGCCCGTTCGTCGAAAAGCTGTACATTGGATCGACACATGTTGTAAGTTGGGTGGAACTCCATGGGATCGGCTCATATTATTGGGGGATCCACATGGCGACCGTCCATCACAACTTAATATTGATGGGTCATCTTGACATGTCACAATAATCGGCGTCATATTATTGGGCCCTTATTGGACATGAGGTAAACACGTGGAGGTTGCTTTGGAAGCATTGGGCTCTACATTTTGAAAATTATGGTTGACTGATATTATTTGGGACCATAGTTTGTCAATTGGACTCCATTTTCTCACTAAGGAAAACAGTTTCCCGTTTTTACTAGAGGGTAGTGAAATCGTTAAAATAGTAGGAGTGAGATTCAAAAAATAAATTTTGCCTATTTTATGTCTTAGTAAATTACTTAAACAATCACTGATATTTGTCTGTTTCTTTTCAGTATTTCATAAAGATGAATTCGCGTAATCCACTTTTCTCGATCCTCGAACAAAATAAGTTGACTGGCGCAAACTATACGGAATGGTTCCGTAAGTTGAAGATTGTCTTGACTTCGGAGAAGATGCTCTACGTGTTAGAAAAATCTCCTCCGAAGGAAGCACCAGCTGACATAAGTCCGGAAGAGTTAGCCAAACTTGATACATGGTGGGACCATGATATCAAGGCCAAATGCTATATGCAAGCCTCGATGTCTGATGAACTCCAGAGGCGATTTGAGGACACCGTGAATGCTGCTGACATTCACGTACAACTCAAGGAACTTTTTGGGGCTCAATCGAGGGCTGAAAGGTTTGCTACTGTAAAGGAGCTAATGACGTGTCGCATGAATGAAGGGACTTCGGTCCGTGATCATGGGGTACGAGTGATTTGGCTCATACAGAAGTTGGTAACCCTTGATTTGGTGTTGGAGCATGAACTCAACGTGGACTTACTACTACTCTGTCTCTTCCTTCTTCGTTTGACGGATTTGTGGTGAATTTCAATATGAACAAGATAGAGGCCTCCCTTGAAGAGATGGTCAATATGCTTGTGACATATGAATCCACATTAAAGAAGGAAAACCGGCTTTCTTGGTGGGCTCCTCTTCTTCTGCTAAGAAGGGGCCAAGTACAAAGGATAAGAAACGTTTCTGCCCCCCCAAAAAATCGAACCCGAGAAGAAGTTACAAGAACAAAGGCTTCAAACATGGAAGAAATCCAAGGATGTTTGCCATTACTGCAAGAAGCCCGGTCATTGGAAGCGTAACACAAGGAATATCTAGAACAGTTGCGAACTGCGAAAGTTATGTTGTATATTGAAATAAATTTTTCACTTAATTCTAACTTCTTGGGTATTGGATACCGGAAGTGGAACTCAACTTTGCAATGGATTTGCAGGTGATAACAAGAAGTCACAAGCTTAGAATGGTGAGACCCAACGTGAGGCTCGGATATGGTTCCAGAATTGAAGCAAAAGCCGGAGAGTTTATTTAATTTTCTAGAACGTATTTAAGTTACTTTTGAAAGATGTTTTATTTGTTCCACTAATTAAAAAACATTAATTCCTGTTGCTATGCTTGAATAGAGATGGTTATATCTTTTGCAATTATGTGAAAAGGAGGCTTGCAATATTTACAAGAATGAATGTTTGATTTGGAATGGACAACTTGAAAACGATCTATACAACTTAAAACGTAAAAGACGTTCCAATAAATTATGTTGAGAAACCGGCAACAACAAACAAAAGGAAAATCGATAGCCAAAACCCGGCAAACCTTTGGCATGCTAGGCTATGTCATATTTCCTCAAGGAGGATGAACAAGCTAGTGGGAGAGAGCATGTTTGATATGTCTGATATTAAGTCTCTACCTACTTGTTAATACTGTCTAAAAGGAAAAATTGACTAAATCTCCTTTTAAGGGGAAACCTGAGCGTAGTCAAAAATCTGTTGGATTTGATCCATACCGATGTTATTTTGGTCCATTTAGAGTTGGTACTCCAATATGGCCACAACTACTTCATTACCTTTACAGAAATTATTCAAGGTATGGGTATTTATATTTAATGAAATATAAGTCAGAAGCATTTGAAAAGTTCAAAGAATTCAATGCTGAATTAGAAAACAAACTAAAAGAAGTATTAAAAGCACTTCGATCGGATCGAGGTGGAGAATACTTGAGCACCAGACGGTTTTGGACTATCTGAAAGAGAAAGGATTTCTCTCTCAGTGACCTCCTCCTATGACACCCACAAGCTGAATGGTTATCGGAGCGTCGTAATCGAACTTTGTTGGACAGGGTTCTATCCATGATGAGCTTCAATCACTTAGCTTCCAACCTTCGTTTTGGGGCTATGCACTTGGGGAAACGGCGGTAAATTTGTTGTTGAACAACGTCCACACTAAAGCAGTGGACACAACACCATACTACTTATGAAATGGCAACGCTCCTACTTATTCGTACTTGAGGATTTGGGAATGACCATGCTTATGTTGAAGCAGACAATTTAGATAAGTTGGATAGATCGATCCAGCTTATGTTATTTTGTAGGGTATCCGAAGAATTCAATCGGATAAAATTCTATTATCGCTGCTGAAAACAAAGGTGTTTGTTTCAAGGAATGCCACCTTCTTGGAGAAGAAGTTCTTATGGTTAAGATAAGAAAGGCGATATGATGGAACTCGAAAAAATTCGAGCAACCCCAAATACAAAATAACGATCCTACACCTCAGGAACCATTGATAGACACTCCTGTACCTAGAAGATCCGAGAGGACTTCTAGACCTCCTATTCGATATGGTCTTCTTCTTGAAGGGGATCAAGATGAACCCGATGTTGGATGTGATCCAAGAAACTTCAAGGAAGCAATTTCTGATGCGGATTCAAATTATGGCTTGAAGATATGCAGTCGGAAATAGATTCGATGCATACAAACCAAGTTGGTCTTTAGTAGATCCTCCGATGGAATTGTTCCAATAGGGTGTAAATGGATCTACAAGAGAAAGCTTGGGCCTGATGGTAAGGTATTGACCTACAAGGCGCGATTGGTGGCGAAAGGTTATACTCAAAGACAAGGAGTTGACTATGATGAAACCTTTTCACTAGTTGCAATGTTCAAGTCCATAAGAATTCTTATTGCCATAGCTGCTTGGTAACTATGAGATATGGAAAATGGATGTGAAGACTGCTTTTCTTAATGGAGACATTAAGAAAGAAATCTATATGAAGCAGCCTGAGGGTTACACATCCATGGGAAGCGAGCATAAGGTATGAAAGCTTCAGAGATCAATTTACGGTCTAAAACAAGCATCAAGAAGTTGGAACCAGAAATTTGATGAAACAATAAAGGATTTTGGTTTCATCAAGAACCCGGATGAACCATGCGTGTACAAGAAAGTAGTTAAGGATGATGTGACATTCTTAGTACTTTATGTTGATGACATCCTACTCATTGGGAATGACGTAGGGATGTTGCAGTCAACAAAGATATGGTTATCAGGTAGATTCTCGATGAAGGATTTGGGTGAGGCATCCTATATTCGTGGGATACAGATCTATAGAGATAGATCTAAGAGAATGATAGGACTCACTCAATCAACCTACATCGACACCATATTGAAACGGTTTTCAATGGATGGGTCCAAGAGAGGACATCTACCCATGTGTCATGAAGTTTCTCTATCCAAGTCTATGTGTCCCAAGACGGATGAAGAGATAGAGAAAATGACACATGTACCTATGCGTCAGCCATAGGTAGTATCATGTATGCGATAATATCTACCAGACCGGATGTAGCATTTTCTCTAATTGTCACGAGCAGATATCAAGCTAATCCCGGTCAAATGCATTGGAAAGCCGTGAAGGACATTCTTAAGTACTTACGAAGGACTAAGAATATGTTCATGGTATATGGAGGAAGAGAACTAAAATTGGAAGGCTATACCGACTCTAGCTTCCAAAGTGACGTGGATGACTCGAAGTCAACCTCTGGATTTGTGTTCATGCTCAATGGCGGTGCTGTCTCTTGGAAGAGTTTCAAGCAGGACACCACAGCGGATTCCACCACTGAGGCAGAATACATTGCAGCATCAGCTGCTGCTAAAGAGGCCGTTTGGATGAGGAATTTCGTCCAAGAGTTGGGCGTCATTCCTGAAGTTGTTGGTCCAGTCCCGGTGTACTGTGACAACACGGGTGCCGTTGCTCAGGCAAAGGAACCAAGGTCTCATCAAAGATCCAAACACGTACTGAGGAAATACCACATCATCCGGGAGATTGTGGAAAGAGGAGACATCACTGTCGAAAAGTGGCCTCTGCAAACAATATCGCTGATCCACTTACTAAGCCTTTGCCAGGACCATTATTTGACAAACATCGCGAAGCAATGGGTCTACGTAGTATGACTAGTTGGCTTTAGGGCAAGTGAGAGATTGAAAGAGTAGGTGCCCGTTGAGCCAACTTGTGGCTAAGGCTTTGATGACTCTTTGTATAAACAATCTTTTGTTTAATATAATTTACACTTTTATTAATGGCAATGACTTTATCTTTCTTCATATTGTTATACTGTGATATACTATTGTTGTTTTGATAAAGACCTTGAATATACTATAGTGTATGTAAGATGTGGTAGAACATG